>NC_050085.1:9355780-9665396 GCF_009764565.3 Dermochelys coriacea
TTTTGCATTTCTCAGTTCAGAGGAGGAAAAGTCGGTTTAACTTTTCCAAATTATATTGTCAGATGGTATTATATATTCCTTTATACAAGTTATTTCCACTGAATTTTCTTAAAGAACAGTAGAAAAATAATTCTTTTTAAATAAAACCACATTTTTGGTTGTAAATTGATCCAACTCTCTAGCTCATTCTTTCCCTTTTACATCCATACTAGTTCTTGATTGAAACTTTAAAAAAGTACTTACAATGAAGTCCTGTTATTTTACTCTGGCTAGAAAACAATAGATGACATAGCTCAGCTCAGCTCACTTTAATGCTGTGTCAGTGCTGGCCAAGAAACTAACCTTTCTAGCAATAGCATTTAAGATCAGTTCTTGCTAGAAACATGCCTTACGAGGAGTTTAAAAATTGACTTACGAAAACATATTCCCTTTGTGCTACAAACATTATCATCATCCAGAATGTTTTAGGAGATAAGAATAGCATAAAGGTTAAAAAAGCTTAGAGGCCGACAGATAACGAAGGCAGCTATTGTGTAACTGACATGTCAGGGAACAGACTTGGACAAAGGAACTGTGGAGTTTTACTGTATTACCCAGAAACCAATATTCACGTCTCACAACTTTCAAGACTTGTGATGGGTGTTGCAACTAGCCAACTGACATAATGGTGCAATACTCAAGCGTGCAGTTTGCTGGTGAGGTTATAGCCACCACAGATGTATGCACCTATAAAGGTCAGGTACAAAGTGTAATTGTGTGTGTTTGGTTAATGAACTTTGTAACTTATGTGATACCAAAGAAAAATTCTGCAACCACGTTGTACAGATATTAAGAGGAATAGAACTCTTGTTTTACTACACATGCAGTCTTTCAGTATCTTGTATTGTACCTATTTGGTATATTACGATCCCTGGTATAAATAGGAGCAACTCCATTGGCTTCAGTGGCCGGACACTTGCTTAAAGCAGGTCTGAATTTGACTCAGAATTCTTGACGTGCTTACATGTGGGGCTTATATAAAGTCAGAACAATCGTGTGATTTATACCTTTTTTCCTGTATATGCACAACATAGCTTACGATCTTGTTTCTTGGGTGGTGATCTTCCTTTTCAGATTGGGTCTCAATTCATTTTGACTTCTTGTCTCATTCTCCCATAGAAAATGTGACCCTTGACTAGTTCATACACTATGATGAACCATATCCAAGTGGCTGTTGTGGAACAAGAATGTTCACCCAGGTTTGATTTTGTTACCTTTTTTCTTGACTATTGCAGTCTGGGGTCCCCAGGTTATTTCCCAAGGAGATGGAGTAGTAGAGTCCCACTACTCCAAAACTATGCAGAATGATTTAGTATAATCATCTTAATTAGCACACCTACTCAAAAGAGAAGCATATCATATAAATGACAGTAGCCTATGCTAATTAGGACAAAGATATGGGCTGATTATTCGTTTGCTGTATTTCATTAATTTCTGTTTTTTAATCCATTAACACATATTAGATGTTTTATGGCACAGCTGACTAATCTGACACAATAGATTTGGGAAGTGAACAGAGATTTTTTTGCTAGCAAACACCCAAATCATACATGGTAGTTGCTGGAAATAGGCAGACAGATAATACCACCCATTGTTCAAAATCATTGAAATGCACTACCTTGGAGCTGCTCTCCCTAGCAATTATCCAGATTAAATGGGTGTGTCATATTTGATGTAGATTTAGTATATCTTACATCGGAGTCAACTCTGTCCATTTGCTAGCACCAACACATAGCTGGTGTTTCCTTCAGCAACAGCCCTGAGGTTCGCAAAAAGAAAAGCAGTACTTGTTGCACCTTAGAGACTAACAAATTTATTAGAGCATAAGCTTTCGTGAGCTACAGCTCACTTCATCGGATGCATCCGATGAAGTGAGCTGTAGCTCACGAAAGCTTATGCTCTAATAAATTTGTTAGTCTCTAAGGTGCCACAAGTACTGCTTTTCTTTTTGCGAATACAGACTAACACGGCTGCTACTCTGAGCCCTGAGGTTGTTTCTTTAATGACCCAATGCTGCTCCCAGTGGAAGAACTCCCACTGAGTTTTGGAGGGAGCAGGATTCAACCCTCTGTGCCTAGGCAATCTTTTGATATAGAGAAAAGGAACTACAGTAGTCACGAAAATTGCGCGACGGGTGGGCGGGGGAGACTTGCTTATGATGTGGATTAAAAAAAAAAATCATAGCAGGGTGCAAACTAAGTGTCAGACCTAAAAAGCCAGTTTAGGAAGAAAATGACAAGACTATGCTGAAGGATTACTTTGTAGTCAAGAGACTCTGCCTTAAAACTTGAGTGGCTTCACAGCCAAAGTGGCTTCACAGTCAAAGAAACAGATTATCCTCAAACAGTATCTGCATTTTTAGGGGGTAGCTTTATTGACCCTGCAAAAGGGCAGTTCAAACTGTCTCATTTTTCCAGAGATCATCTGCCTTTTCACAAAAGTGGTTGAGGGTCACATTTGTTGCTCAAGAGCAACAGAGCAAGCAACTAGCTGACTGAGCTGGAATTTGAACCTGGGCTGCTCTTTCTTACCCTTGGGCTTTAATCATTACTGCACACTCCCCCCCTCTTCCTCAGTTTTAGTTCAGTAAGATATAGTGCTCCAAACTTGATCAGAAATTGCCAAAAATCAAGCTAGAATGGGCAAGGGGTTTAGATGGGCAATCTGTTTTAGAGACCTGGGTTGGAAAGGAAGGTGCTCCCTTAAGGAAAAGGATCAGGTTTAATAAGTTTCTCTCAATCACTTTATTGTACCAACAATTTCTTACATTACTGCTCCTTTGGAAACTAGCAACAGAGGGTTTAAACTACGGGCCAAAATCTGGACTTCAATGGGTTTGCTTGGATACAGCACAGCAAGATTTGGCCCTTAGCATAAACAAAATAGCACTCATTCTATTATTTTCCAGTTGAATGTGGAAAACTAGAAAATTTGACTCACAGACAAGGATTCAAAAGTTGTGCCTTCTTAGAGCTGCATATGGATAGGTGCAGTGAAAAACAAATCAGAATGTGCTGGCAAACAGGAACATAGGGTACTGGGAAAGCTTTTCCCTATAGGCTATTTTAAAATCTTGTTCAAGTGGGTCTTCCCTACCAGACACAAAAATGAGACAACTCCCTCCTCCATTCAACTCCAGAATAGATGTCACTGAATAGTAGGCATTGCACATTAGTGAAATATTATAAAAAGCCTGATGTCTGACAAGGAGCAAGGCTCATTCCACTCTAGCTGGGGCCAGCTTCTGGGTACAGAGAATATGCCTCAACAATACATCTATATGTAGCATGATCGCTGAAGCGTTCGTCACATTTTCCAAACACCAAGCTGGAAGAAAAGCCTCTTTTCTAGCTTATTTTTACTATTAGATAAAGTCTAGTGTAGCAAAGAGCGCCTGAAGGAGTTTGCATCAAAATTGCCCTGTGACAGGAGACATTCGTTAATCTTGCAAGTGTTACATAATTAAACTTAATGTTGCATTTACATCATACATACTAGGGCATAGCATTGTCTTATACAGGCCATCCACATTATTTGAGTGCATTCTACCTTCTTAATGTCGTATTCTTTGCCTTATATCACGTCACCACATTCATCAATGCAAGTGGTTTCTTCTCAGCTGCATCACCAAACAGTTGAGACCATTACCAGGAAGAGGCATCAGAGGAACTGGCTGATTTTGGCTGGCCAAATGCCAGAGCAAGAGCACTTAAGCATGCCAGAGACATAGGGATCAAGCTTGAGTTTGCATGTTGAGAACTTCTACTCTATGAGTTCAGAAAAGTTTATCTTCTGACCCATCAGGTATGCATATTCCCTCATTTGGCATCCCAGCTTGAGTGAGCATGCTTTTGTAATCTTTGTGGGCTTACTAAAAACCCAGAAGAGAGATTGTGTGCTTCAAAGTTGCTGAAACTGCCATTTTCCAAGCTAGAATGGAAAGAGAATATATTTCCCTACATTTCTTACAGCCCCTGATTAAAAGTACCTGTGTTGTTCCCATTTACAACACACACATACGCACAAAACAGTTATTTAGAAAAAGTCTCCAATTGCTCAGCATATTTAATGCTAACTTAAAACAGAACATTAAACATTTTTGAAGTAGCACAATGGAGTAGATACCAACTGAATGAATTTACAGGTTAACCTTAAACACACTCTCCCATCACACTCAAAAACCATCTTCTCCTCTATGGTTGTCAGTGCTTAGAAAGCTTCTCACAGGCATCATGAGTACTGCTGAAAGGATTAAACAAATCTGATAGTTCAAAACTGTCATTTCATTCAATAGATTTCACAGCATGACTATGAAGTGTTACAAAATGCAGACTTGCTTTCTTCAGTTATCTCGACTCCATTTTAATGGAAGCGGAGAAAGCCACAATGTTGTTTGGTTTTTCTGACGTGGAAGAAGAGAAACTAAAAAAAAAAAAAATTACTTTTCCTTTTCTACTTTTAAAATTACTGGTAAAAAAGACAATTTAGTGGCTTAAAAAAATATAGTGTAGAAAAAAGAACTATAAAAGAGAGGCATACAATGTACTTCCTTGCTATCTGGTACTTGCTATCTGTCTTTATCTGGTACTTCCTTGCTATCTGGTGCTTTATCTGGGACATCATCATACTGTGGAGGAGGGGTCAATGGTTCTATTGTTATTTGACCTGAACTGTTTCTGTCTGGAAGGTTTATTCGGAAGTCCTTTAGGTGCAGCTTATCAGACTTAATTCTCCGAATTTTCAGGGGTTTCAGTCGTTTGTTCAAGCGAGAACTGTGCCTGCTTGGCTGATGCTGTATGTTTGAATCGACATTTACGGTGGTTGAAGTTGGTGTATTTTCATCAATCCCAGTTAGAGATTCATAAGAGGGCAGAGACATGCTGATCCTGGTGTTTCTGTCCAATTCTCTCATCTCAGGATAGCCTTCGTTCATAACCTCCTCATAACTGGGAACATAGTATCGCGACAGTGTCTCATCATCCTCTTCTTGACTGTAGGAGACAATTTTAATACTGTCAGCATCGTAAGCCATTTCAGCTGCATTTCTAGTCATTCAAATTTTGGGACCAGAAATACATGATGATACAATATAAATTTCTACAGCACATTTCATCCCAGGATCACAAAGTGCCTTACACGCATTAGTTAAATCTACAGCATCTCTGTGAGCAAGGATTATTATCCCTATTTTACAGTTGGGAAACTGAGGCACAGAACTTGTGCCTTGCCCCATATGTGACAAATTCATTTCCGGGGTGGGAATGCAATGCAGGAGTATGGTTCACAGTTCCCTGCGTTTATCACTGGGGCACAGTAATGTTTTAGGGTGTACAACTGAGTTCAAAGTATCCATATCAAAGTAAAAATTAGCATCTTGGTGGTGTCACACATTAACAAGTTGGGTTCTTATAGCAATGATTGTAGACTCAGAAGTTAGAAGTGGAAAAGATCTGTTTAGGACATCTAGTTAACCCTCTCTCACTTTCCACTAAACTTTCTGGAGAAATCTGTAGGTGTAAACTGCTTACTTTTGATCTATCATATGGCTTTGTGTACACTGAAAAAGACAGCAAAGACACTTTACACATTGCTTTCTGTAGTCTAGTCTAGTGTGTCATTGAAATGAGCAGGCCAAGAACGATTATGCATTTTTTTTCCCCATCTTTAGTTATTTTCCAGATACAAAAGTCCCAATCTGCTTGCAAGTCTGTGACTGTGTGGCAGGAATGGGGGAATACTAACAGCCAGGACTCACTGCAATTGACAATTCACTTTACCCATCTAAAAAAAAAATCACATTTGTAAAACCCTTCACGATCCTCAGATGAGAAATGCTATGTTCAACTATGTTGAACAGTGTTAGAATTTAAAATTCTTCTGCAACTAACATTCAATCAACTGTTAAATGTAACACCATCCCACCCAAGTTAAAAAAAAAATAAATCAAGAAAGGAACAGACAGGAGGAGTTACAGTTGCATCTTTACAGTGTTTAAATACCAGGCTGGAAATGCCAGTTTTTCTTTCCTTTGTGAAACTGACTATAGCACCATTATTTTGATGTTAAGGTGTCTTTTCATTGCCCTATGACTAATGAGTTACAGATCAGGCATCTTTCATTAATTATTCCTTGTTTCTCCATTCCATTTCCCACAAATAGAGATATCAGAATAGTGATTCTCTTCCAACAGACAGGTGAAGAATTACCCTAACATCTTCCTTGCCAACTGTACCACTCAATTGGAATTAATTTAGAAGGATATCATTTAATGCCTTTGTAATTAAGGTAAGGTATAATCATGTAAACCTGGTTATTTTTTTTTCTTTTCCTTTTTGGCGGGGGGGGGGAGTTAGGAGAGAGGAATTCTGTTAGCTACTATTAACGGACATTGTGCCAATCTATAACATGGGTATCTACATGTAGTCTGCGTAAGTACAAAGTCTGCATTTTATTAGCATTAGTAAGTTTCTCTTCACATAATCGGTTATAGTACAAGAACCTTCTCTGCAGATTCTGGTTTTCTATAGCTCCTATCATGGTACTTTCTAATTAAATGAAGCTGGAGAGTTGCCGTCTCAGACTCTCTTGTTACATATTTCTTATGAAAAGCCTCTTTCCCTTCTTCAGAGGGAGTGAATAAAACATTGCAATTTATCTAGTGATGCCCTGTTGTCCACTCCCAACTTCTAGCAGTCCTTCTTCAGAGGGACAGAGCAATGTTTTGGGGACAGGATACAGTCTGAATCAAACACCATCACAGTTTACGCACGGCCAGGCTAGGTTGTCAAATTCCCTGGGATGTTGAATCAATGTTAGTAAACTGAGTATTTAAGATTGTCTCTGTTTACTAGAACATCCTTACTCAGTATTTATTGGAGTTTCCCTACCATCAATGGATGTAAAAGTTTGCTTCGTTTCTCTGCAGCTCTTATAGGTACTTTCGTAAATGCTGTTGAAAGGCCGTTTTGTAACTTTACAGAATTACTGGACTTAACAAGCCACAGCAGAAAGAGAGATACCACATTACCCTCTAGCAGTGGCACACTCCTTTTTACTTCTCTGCCGTCTAGAAGCCCTGCCTGGCTCACGAAAAGGATTTTGTCTCCTCTACAGTTATACCAGTGGGGTCTTGGTTTTAAGATACATACCTCACCATAGCATTTTTATGCTAGAGAAGGAATCTCCTAAAGCTTTGTATAATAGCAGAGGTGGGAAAACTACAGCCCGCAGGCCACATTTGGCCCGCGGAACCGTCCTGCCCGGTCCCTGAGCTCCCAGCTGGGGAGACTAGCCCCCAGCCCCTCCGCTTCTGTCCCCCCTCCCCCACAGCCTTAGTGTGCTGCACCACCGGCGCCCTGCTCAGCCGCTCCAGTCGGGCAGGGGGACGGGGAGCAGGAGGATTGCATAGGGGAGTGGGGTCCCGGGGGGCCTGTTAGGGGTGGGGGTGTGGATAGGGGTTGGGGCAGTCAGGGGACAGGGAGCGGGGGGGTTGGATAGGGGTGGGGTCCCGGAAGGGGTAGTCAGGGTCAAGGAGCAGTGGGGGTTGGATGGGTCAGAGGTTCTAAGGGGGGCAGTCAGGGGGTGGGAAGTGGGAGGGGATTGGACGAATAGGGGGCAGGGGCCAGGCTGTTTGGGGAGGCACAGCTTTCCCTACCTGGCCCTCCATAAAGTTTCCACAATCCCAATGTGGCCCCTAGGCCAAAAAGTTTGCCCACTTCTGGTATATAGGATGTAGTCTATTTGTTCTAAACATTGGTCCATCCAGTGAAGTACGTTGTTTCCAGCTGTGGCCAATAGCTTATACTTCTGAGGAAGATGAACATTTATCATTCCCTTAGCACATTATACTATGACAGGTTTCAGAGTAGCAGCCGTGTTAGTCTGTATTCGCAAAAAGAAAAGGAGTACTTGTGGCACCTTAGAGACTAACAAATTTATTAGAGCATAAGCTTTCGTGAGCTACAGCTCACTTCAACGGATGCATCCGATGAAGTGAGCTGTAGCTCACGAAAGCTTATGCTCTAATAAATTTGTTAGTCTCTAAGGTGCCACAAGTACTCCTTTTTTTTCACATTATACTATGATATTTATAGAGGGATAAACTCCTCCTTGACCTCTAAGGCAATCAACTCATGCACAGAATCATAGAAATGTAGGGCTGGAAGGGATCTCAAGAGGTCATCTACTCCAGCCACTTGTGCTGAGGCAGGACCAAGAATACCTAGTCCATGCCTGACAAGAATCTGTCTAATCTGTTCTGAAAACCTCCAGTGATGGGGATTCCACAACCTCCCTTGCAAGCCTGTTCCAATGTTTAACTATCCTCCCAGTTAGAAAGTTTTTCCTAATAGCTAACCTAAATCTCCCTTGCTGCAGATAAAGCTCATTACTTCTTGTCCTACCTTCAGTGGACATGGAGAACAACTGATCACTGTCCTCTAACTAACAGTCTTCAAATATGTTAAGGGCTGTTATCAAGTCCTACCTCAGTCTTCTTTTCCTAAGACGTGCCCAGTTGTTTTTTTAACCTTTCCTCATACATCAGGTTTTCTAAACCTTGTATCACATTTTTGAAGCTTGAGACTTAAGAACATGAGAATGGTCATAGTGGGTGACACCAATGGTGCATCTAGCCCAGTATCCTGTCTTCCAGCAGTGGCCAGTGCCAGATGCTTCAGAGGGAGTTAACAGAACATGGCAATTTATCAAGTGATCCATGCCCTGTCATCCACTCCCAGCTTCTATCAGTCAAAAGTTTAGGGACACCCAGAGCAAGGATTTGTGTCCCTGACCATCTTGATTAATAGCCATTGATGGACCTATCCTCCATGAACTTATCTAATACTTTTTTGAACCCAGTTATAGTTTTGGCCTTTACAGCATCCCTTGGCAACTATTTTGATAGGCTGACTGTGCGTTGTATGAGGAAGTACTTCCTTATGTTAGTTTTAAACCTGCTGCCTATTAATTTCATTGGGTGACCCCTAGTTCATGTGTTATGTGAAGGGGTAAATAACACTTCCTTATTCACTTTCTCCATATTATTCACAATTTTAATAGATCTCCATCATATCCCCCCCCCCAGTCATCTCTTTTCCAAACTGGACAGTACCAGTCTTTTTAATCCTTCCTCATACGGAAGATGTTTCATACCCTAATCACATTTGTTGCCCTTTTCTGTACTTTTTCCAATTTTTATACATCTTTTTTGAGATGGGGTAACCAAAACTTCATGCTGTATATAATGTATGGGCACACCATAGTTTTATATAATGACATTATGATGTTTTTTGTCTTATTATCTATCACTTCCCTAATGGTTCCTAACATTGTTAGCTTTTTTGATTGTCACTGCTCATTGAGCAAATGTTTTTAAAGAACTACCCATGATGACACCAAGATCTCTTTCTTGAGTGGTAACAGAAAATTTAGAGCCCATCATTTTATATGTATAGTTGGGATTATGTTTTCCAAAGTGTATTACTTTGCATCTATCAACATTGAATTTCATCTGTCATTTTGCTGCCTAGTCACCCAGTTTTGTGAGATTCCTTTGTAACTCTTCGTAGTTTGCTTTGGACTAAACTAGCCGAAATAATTTTGTATCATCTACAAACTTTGCCACCTCATCATGGTTTACCCTTTTTTCAAGATCATTTATAAATAAATGGAACAGAACTGGTCCCAGCACAGATCCTTGGGAGACCCCACTATTTACCTCTCCATTGTGAAAACTGACAATTTGTTCCTACCCTTTGTTTTTTAAGCTTTTAACCAATTACTGATCCATGGAAGGACCTTTCCTCTTATCCCATGACTTCTGACTATGCTTAAGAGTCTTTGGTCAGGGATGTTGTCAAAGTATTTCTGATAGTCCAAGTACACTATATCCACTGGATCATCTTTTTCGACATGATTGTGGACACACTCAAAGAATTCTAATAGATTGGTGAGGCACAATTGCCCTTTACAAAAGCTGTATTGACTCTTTCCCAACGCGTCATGTTTATCTGTGTCTGATAACTCCGTTCTTTATTATAGTTTCAACCAAATTTGCCTGGTACCGAAATTAGGCTTAGTGGCCTGTAATTGCCACGTTCACCTCCAAAGTCTTTTTTAAAAATTGGCATTGTATTAGCTATCCTTCAGTCATCTGGAACAGAGACAGATTTAAGTGATAGGTTACATACCACAGTTAGCAGTTCTGCAATTTCACGTCTGAGTTCCTTCAGAACTCTTGGGTGAATACCATCTGGTCCTCGTGACTTGCTACTGTTTAATTTATCAATTTTTTCCAAAACCTCCTCTATTGACACCTCAATCTGGGACAGTTCCTCAGATATATCACCTAAAAAGAATGGCTCAAATGTGGGAATCTCCCTCACATCCTCTGCAGTGAAGACAGAGGCAAAGAATTGATTTAGCTTCTCCAAAACTGCTTTGTCTTGCTTGTGTGCTCCTTTAGCACCTCAATCATCCAGTGGCCCCACTGATTCTTTGGCAGGCTTCCTGCTTCTGAGGTACTTAAATTTAAAAAAAAAAATTTTTTTTTTGGCTGTTTTTGTGTTTTTTTGCTGGTTGCTCATCAAATTATTTTTTGGCCTCCCTAATTATACTTTTACACTTGACTTGCCAGAGTTTATATTCCTTGACGCCTATAATTTAGGCATGTGGTACAAGTTTAATTTCTAAATGTGATTTTTTTTTTAAAAGAACACCCTTTAATTTTACCTGTATACCAGACCCAGCACCCTTTTACTGAAAGACTTACCTATCCTCCTGATGTTGAGGTTCAACAGATGTTCTTTGCTGGTTCCTAGTAAGATTCTCATTTTGTCTTTTCTTTTTCCTGTCCCGGACATTCAAGCAAATGGAGAGCAAAAGGAGCAGCACTCCTGCCCCAACCAATACATAAGCCACCGAAAAGGTCTTACTCTTCAATATTCCTCCACCATCATGCTCTGGATTGCTACTATTTCCAGCAGATGAGGGAGGCTTATCAGTATGGCCAAATCCTGGGACCAGGTTCCAAACTGCCATTATGATCCCAAGGACAAGCATTCCTAACCCGATAGCAGTCAGGGCATAGTAAGATCCATTTGACCTGGACTGGGCCATTATATCCCGTGCTAGATCACTAGATAATAAGCAGGGTCAGCTTATAGCATGCCACTTCCAAAAAACAATGTGTAAAATCCAAGCTTCGCACTTTTATGAATCCACCCAAATGCTTGAGTTTAGAGAGAAATCTGGAAAAGGAAAAAGAATAGCAATTAGTACATGTGACTTAGAGAACGAGCTACAATTACGGTGAACAAGAAGGCCACATGGCATCATTTTGTTTTATCAACCTTAATACTGGAAATTAAAGCACATTTTTATGACCCCATGCAGAGTAAGCCAAGGGCTAATATAATGGCCAGACTTAAGGAAGGATCACTACTGGCCATTCTGATAAAGCCTGGGAATATCTCTTCCCATGCATATTGTTCCATGCTGCTTTTCTGGTACGAGGCGTGAAAGACAGATCCTGGCCATTTGTCAAAGTCGCCCCCTCCCTCCCCACGTCAAGTTCTGCAAAAACAGGAGGTACTGAAGCATCCTTCTGGCCAAATTCCAACTTGAGTGATTACAGTCTGTCTAAATGCAATTCACCCTATAGTTTCAACTGGAGAATCTCTCTCTTCCCTTGCTAGGTGGTTTAAACACCACACAGGGAACGAGAATTCCTAGGTTATAATCCTGCCTTTAAACAGAGACACCCTTTTCTGTTGCATGAAGGATCCTGAGTCAGAGCTTTGGGTAATATTTGCAAAAGCACCTAAGAGATTTAGGGGCCTAAATCCCATTTGAAAAAGTGATTTAGGTGCCTGACTCCTACATTCCTGGTGCATTTGAATGACACTTACTAGGTGCTTTTGAAAAATTTACCCTATGTGACTTACCTACTTCAGAAAGGTGTCAAAGTGATTGAGTGTTAAGCACTTTCAAAAGGAAGACTGCTAGGTATTCGTGCTAGTTATTATTGGTGAACAATCGCACCTTGATCACACATATAATCTGTACACTGCTTTGGAATCTCAGAATGAAAGCTTAGAGACTAACACATTTATTTGAGCATAAGCTTTCGTGAGCTACAGCTCACTTCATATGCTCAAATAAATTTGTTAGTCTCTAAGGTGCCACAAGTACTCCTTTTCTTTTTGCGAATATAGACTAACATGGCTGGTACTCTGAAACCTGTCAGAATGAAAGGTACTTTAAAAAAATACAATATGGTAATATACATTTAAGATTCTTTATGTCACACACCCTATGGGGCTTCACTATTTTGAAGACTAATTCCAGTTGGCATAATATACTGGTCCCAATACCAAAATGGAAAATCACAAGCCTTAAGAACAATACTTTAACCAGTTATTCTTTCGAAGATCTGTCTGGCCATAGCGTGGTGGTGTGAGGGAAGTCTCTTCACACACAAAAGAAAAGCAAGCAAGAATTCTGTCTCAGCATTTCTGCAAGGGAGCAAGCTGAACCACAGGTTCCTCTTCTCCCAGCTATTGAGAGAGAGAGAGAGAGAGAGAGAGAGAGAGAGAGAGTGCCCAGAGAACAGTCTCTCTTAAATACAAAGATGCTTCACTGACATGAAAGGCATTCTCCTGGTAAGTGATATTAATACAATAGAAACTAGTGATGACAAGATTCGGCCATGTGTCTCCAAACTGACATGCCACGCATATCCAAGTCAGAAGGTCAAGTTGTTGAACCAGCAGGCGGACAGGCATTGTAGTTGACCTTAGAATCTCCTACCCCTGGCCCCCAACATCTTGTAAACTGAATTTTTTTCCCCCCCACCATTGATGGAACTAATCTTGGTTGGCTTCCCAAGATAATATAGCAACTGGCACCTTATTAATGCCTGGATAGATGCCAATCCAAAGCAATTTATGGCTAGCCTTAAGCTAACAAAGTATTAATTCCAAGGTATTTAGGGACCTCTTTGGTGTGTTTACATCAGTATGCCTGTAACCATTTATATCCTCTGGAAGGTTTTATGATAGGTCCCTAAATCTCTTATACATGTAGAGCAAAAGCAAAGTAAATCAAGGAGATCCATTATAAAATTACTGCATTTTGCCAATTAGTATGTAAATAACAAAGGACACTGGATTACAGAACATACTTTGTTGATTTTGTTTCGTTTTAACACTCCTAAACATAGTAACAGGTTTCAGAGTAGCAGCCGTGTTAGTCTGTATCCGCAAAAATAAAAGGAGGACTTATAGCACCTTAGAGACTAACCAATTTATTTGAGCATAAGCTTTCATGATCTACAGCTCACTTCATTGAACTGTAGCTCACAAAAGCTTATGCTCAAATAAATTGGTTAGTCTCTAAGGTGCCACAAGTACTCCTTTTCTTTTTGCGTAGACATAGTAATACATCCTGTAAAAATAATGAAGTCTTAGTATTCTGAAACCTCACTTCAGAATTTTACTGTGAAATCTTTGCTGATATAAAGGAAGGACTTGAGTTCAATAACAATGGGTAAATTAGCAAAGTTTCACTGGCATTATTGCTGTATTTTGGTGTGTTTTTCCACGTTTTACATACGTACTTCCTGAGCTGAAATACTGTGGTTTAGTGTTAATTTTTACCTTAGTCCAGGCATACGGAGTATTATTGTGCAGTGCTAATTACACTATCAAAATTTTCAGATGTATCATGACGACTTTGTTGCTTATTAAGAATCTGAAGCAATGCTTAATTTGTAACGAAGGAGGTGCCAAGGCTCAAGCCATTTTTTTATATTCATAACTGATGCAGCCCAGAGGTGCTGGGGCTATGAACTGCCAAGCCTAGAAGTGCCAGGGATCTGCCCTGGCAGAAATTAAGCACTAATCTGGAGGAAACTGACCATACAGGTTATCTGAAGCATCATAATGTTAGAATGCTGAGCAACCACTTCAGAATTCCTCTCCACCTCCCCCAAAACAATCATGTTGGAGAATGAGATTTCTCTTAAATACCAGTTGTGATCTCTTCCAAATGTGCCTCAGATACTCAGTTTCTAGTGTGTTTGATTTGCAAAAATTGTTATGGAGATGAATGAATTGTTTGCGGAGTATTGGCTGCCAGATAATTCATCCATTGGCACCTGCAGTTACCTTCCCTGATGACACATGCTACTGCAAGAGTGCTCAGAGTCCCAGTGATGTAGCAGATTATACCAAGCAGTAATGTGGCTTTAAGGTCAACACAGAGAAATGTGAACAGCATTTGGACTCAAGCAAGGCTTTGGGTCGTATTAAAAACTAGCTGCATAGTCTCTTGTTGGGTCAGCCCCATATATCAATCTGGGGTCGGAGCCTCTGCACATGGTTACTAATAGCATTTAATACGGACTAAGGTCTGGTGGAAGGCTGCACATAGGCAATTCTATATTTTATTCTACCATTCTGTCATGCTTGAAAAATGGGTTCCCCTCTAATCTGTTTGAAGCTCTTTGAGGGCAGAGTTTTTTCTAATCAGGAACTCCACCTGTGCAACTCTCTGCCATTTATGATCATTTGCAGTGTTTTGTTCTGCATTCTGCGCCTCGGCTTTATGTCGCAGAGCCCTGCGAGATACTTTTCAGAGTAGCAGCCATGTTAGTCTGTATTCGCAAAAAGAAAAGCAGTAAACTTGTGACACCTTAGAGACTAAAATTTATTAGAGCATAAGCTTTCGTGAGCTACAGCTCACTTCATCGGATGCATTCAGTGGAAAATGTCTGTATTTTCCACTGAATGCATCCGACGAAGTGAGCTGTAGCTCACGAAAGCTTATGCTCAAATAAATTTGTTAGTCTCTAAGGTGCCACAAGTACTCCTTTTCTTTTTATGTACACAGAGAACATGAAACAATGGGTGTTACCATAAAGACTGTAACAAGAGTGATCAGGAAAGGTGAGTGCCCCCCCCCCAGCTCTCCTGCTGGTAATAGCTCACCTTTCCTGATCACTCTTGTTACAGTTTGTATGGTAACACCCATTGTTTCATGTTCTCTATGTATATAAAATCTCCCCACTATATTTTCCACTGCATGCATCCGATGAAGTGAGCTGTAGCTCACAAAAGCTAATGCTCTAATAAATTTGTTAGTCTCTAAGGTGCCACAAGTACTCCTTTTCTTTCTGCGAGATACTGAATCCCACTACGCTATCGAAGCATATCATGGAAAGCTCTTAGACGGAATATGAACTTTTGATTAAAATTCTACTGCATGCAGGAAATCTACTACATTATGTATTTAAGCACTGTGGAAATCAGGAGCGCGGCTTATATTAATCTCGGTAAAAGTTAAATAAATTATAAAAGATGACTGGACGCTCTTTTGTTAAAAAAAATAAAAAGTGAGCTAGGTCCAGATGACATCCTAAAACCTGAAAGATAAGAATTGCAGCCAGTAGTGGAATCTATATAAATGTATCTTGGAACTCTGTAGTGGAGATCCTAGCATTCTACAATGCGGACTAGATAAACTTTGCAACTGATTTTGTTTGGAATGTTCCAGCTTTAATTGGCTGCCACGAAAAGTATCCCAGCTGCACATATATGGACACATTTTCTATTCCTTCTGCGCCTCTATTTTTCCATGGTTATTTATGTTGGATGGGACCTCATGAGTATATGGTACTTGGGTATTTAGCGCTGTGGAACGCTTATTTTTTATCATTTGCCCCATACCTTTTATCACTGACTTACAATTCATCTATATTTAGTATTGTGATTTCTTGGTTAGATTAAGAGAAAGGCTAGTTCTTGTGTCCTTTAAACTGCAGAACAGCCTTCCCAAGAAAGTGGTAAGTGATCCAGTTACTTGAGGGAACAGACCCACACTGGCCAGGTTGGAAAGAGCAGTGGATTGCTGACAGCAGGCATAATACCACAGAGAATCTGACCCCAGATTTTCATGGCGATCCTACATTCTGATGCTTCGTAGCAATTAACATCTAGCCCTCATGAAGGACAGATTTCTCTAACCACTCTGAGTTGGAGGATTGATCCCAAGTCAATCTAGATAGTATCTGGCAGAGAAAGAGGAATCACTGAACCAGTCTAGATATAAGATGGTTGCTTTGCTAGATATAAGATGGTCTGCCAAATGCATTGGCCAATTAAGTTTGTAGAAAAGTCCTTAGCGTCCAATTGAAAAACAGAGTTCGATTATTTTGTATTTCTCTATTGAACAAAGATTAAAATAATGAATACTGCAGCAGATGGGGGATTCCGTAAATGCTGAATCCCAAGTTCTCTCCAGTGAAAATGTCAGTAACGAGAGCAAGTAAACAAAATTTGAAAGTAGTATTTATACTAAGTAGAAAATTTGTTACCCCAGGATTTCCTTTCCTGGGACTGACCTCTCTCCTCTCAGTTTGAGCCATATACTCTGTAGACCTGCTATAGGGTCAGACCTCTCTGTTGCTAAACTCTTCATTCTTGCTAAACAGTTTAGTTACTAAACATGGATCGTGTTTCAAGTGGAGAATGAATGCTGCAGTTATGGCACCAATGGGAGAGGTATATATTATGGAAGATTGTACATACCAAAAGAGAATGTGGTATCTATTACAGGCAGGATATGGGCCTAGAGGCTGCATGGTTCTTAATGAGGCTACTTCCTACTTGTGACATATGCTAAAGAAATGGAAATGTATATAAAAATTTGGTAAAATTTTTTCATTGAAAAATAAAGCCAGGCCAGGCCAGATTTGTGCTTATCAAGGATTGTTCTACTGATACAATGGTCAGTTTTAGCAAAGCCATTTGAGTAAGAAGAGAGCAAACCCAAAAATCCCAACTTCAAGAAGATGTGTAGTTATAAAACAATTCTCAGCCCGACCCATCTTTAACCAAGTTCCGCTCTTCTCTTTAAATCTACTCAAAATGGATTTTCAAATCAATTCCCATAGTAACCATGCGGAGGATCATATCTGCCAACTTTTCAATCTGCTCTTGAAGATGAAGTTCACAAGAAAATTTGGGGGGAGGGGAGGGTCTGCTGTAACCATATGATCAAATATTTGGGCAAGGGTTTTCACATGTTAAAAAAAAAAATCAGATGTTATGGATGATGCCACACCTCAAGGAATAACAAAGCCCAATTCAAATTGCATCTTTTAGGTGAATGACACAGAAAATATCACAAAAATAATGTATGTGTAAATAAGGCAAACAACACGTCAGGGGCCAGGAACAAAGTCCATGCAAATTAAGGAGGTAAAGTTCATGAACAAAGAAGGCTATTTAGGTCTTAACTATTGGGAAGGCCTTGAAGCTATCAGTTAAATATATGGCTGCAGTAAAAAGAGAGTGCTGGAATGAAAAAACAGAGGGGATACAAAGTAAAGTCTTCTCCCTGTAAATGCCCGTTAGGTACAGCTCTTCTGCTAGTCTATTACAGTGCATGCAATAACTTTACCACTAATGTGTTTCTTTTCAGTTGCTCCAGATCAGGTATATAATATTTAAAAAGGAGTTACCTCTTTAAGTGCTGTGTCTGTGTGTGCATTGCCCAGTCGTGCAGAGTTTCTGAATTTCAATTTGTGAATTTACCGAATTCTGTAAGTTTTAAAAAAAAAAAAAAAAAGCCTGCTGTATCATACAGCTTATTTTATTTATTTGCTACTGCTGCAGCTAAACACAACAGTTCTTTGCTACATTTTATGGAGCCCAAGCTTTCTGTGATGAACATTAATGCATCTGGATGCTACTGAAAGTCATTCACCTTATCTTGTAGATTTGTTGAAACTTCCCTGGTCTTTTCCCCTTCCGACTCCTGTCTTTAATAAATATGCTCCAAAAGGCACATATGGTGAATTAAATCCCAGTTCCTGTATCCTGGTATCTATAACCTTTCAAGCCCAATGGATGGAGCCAGAAAGTTGTCGCTATCTGATATGTCTGCCATTTAAACTAGCCCTTGTTCGTCAGTAACTTCCAATTTAACAGTTGACAGCTGCTTAC
Source organism: Dermochelys coriacea (assembly GCF_009764565.3). Classification (NCBI taxonomy): domain Eukaryota; kingdom Metazoa; phylum Chordata; order Testudines; family Dermochelyidae; genus Dermochelys; species Dermochelys coriacea. The sequence continues at coordinate 9,373,828 of NC_050085.1, forward strand.
ATTCCCAGGCTCCATCCCATGTTGCAGGGAAAATATGAAGTGTAACATCTGTCCTTTGAAACAGGTGATAGCCATGTCCTGCAGTATGGTGTGTGGATGTTTATCTGAATTACAGCAGACCCTTGCTAACCAGCATGCACAGAAATAGAGCTCTCTCCTCCTCTTGGTAAATTAACAGGAGAGTCCTGTACCAAAAGGTTTATATTAAGACTTCTTCCCCTCCTCCATTATTATACATTTACCAGTTCCTTATGAAATGTAAAATTAAAGGATTACCAAAAGACAAAGGACATTTTGTCAGACATTATCTTTGAGATTTTTATTTGATCACTTACTAAATTTGCATAATGCTTTCCTTTGTGGTTATGGACCTGATCCATAGCCCATTGAAGCCATCAGAAAGATTCCCATTGACTTCAGGGAGCTCTGGATCAGACCCTATATGGACAAGTTGGCAGGATTCTACAGGCATTGTCTAGCTCCTTCATAAGAGCAGGTGATTAACTTTATTTTACTCTATTAGGAGTACTCATCACTGTAGTTTCCAGCCTCTTCCATACCACAACTCCATATTATGACACCCAAACGTTTCACACCTCCATCCCATAAATCTGGGATTACCCTTCGTCTAAACTTAAAGAAAGGGATAGTGGAAGAGAACCCACAAGTGGCAGAAATCAAAATTGTAATTGTCTTTGTTCTATTTCACCTTCCCTCCCCAAACTTATTTTAAGACCTATTAATTTAATGTTCCTTAAAGCGAGCTGAAAGCACTGCCTTGAGACACAGCTGACATAGATATGCACTGAGTAAGCCTCAGCTAACTCCACCCTGCTACCTCTTTTTCTCCCATGTCAGTATAATAATGCACAGGACAGTGGTTCCTTTGACTTGTTCTCTTATTATTGTACCACCATAAAGGGTAAGAAATTATTTCTCAGACAGAGGGTAACATTTCCAAAAGCATTAATATACTTAAGTTTCTCAACTCCCATTTTCAGAAGTGATTTCAGCACCTAAACCTCACAGAAAGGCAATGAAATTTAGGCTCCTGAACTACTTAGGTGCTTTTTGCAGTGTTGTAGCTGTTTTGGTCCCAGGATATTAGAGAGATAAGGTCGGGGAGCTCATATCTTTTATTGGAGCAGCTTCTGTTGATGAAAGAGGCAAGCTTTCGAGCTACACAAAGCTCTTCTTCAGGTCTGGGAAAGGTGCTTTTGAAAGTTTTACCCAGAGTCCTTTGAGTGTTAAAATGCAGTTGGGAACAGGGCAAATTAAACTATGATTTTTTATTTTTTTAAAAAATAGTCCACTTTTTAACTGAATTTCCCTCCTCTTCCTCTTTGTAAGATGACAAACCTCTTTTCCTCTGCTTGTGATGTCAGTAGTTAGTGCTGTCCCCATCTGTTTAAGAAATATCTGCTTGGAAGCAAGGCCTGTGCTTTGAAGTACAGGCCAGTTTGGTGGGACTACAGCTCCAATCACTTGCTGGAAGTGCAGAGCCAGCTTCAAAGGGGAGGCAGCCTGAAGAAGTATTCCTGGCACCTTATAGGCTGGTTTTGACCAAGCCACTTGACTCTTTCCTTTCACTTCCAATCCCATGTGGTGGTGAGTGCTCAACTCCGATTTAGTCCTAAATTGGGCCTTAAGAGACTCACCCTCACTTTGTTTATTTTTTAAGAAGATAAAGGGAGTTCAGTATTTCCAATTCCACTTTAATGAGAAATTGCCCTGCCCCCCACCTCACAATTAATCATACTTCTAGGAGACGGGTCGAGTCCCTGCATTTAGACCCAGCTCTGCCTCACTCACACCTGCCGTTATCGCATTTCCAGGACTGTCAGTGATTTACACTAGAAACACTAAATGACCAAACTAGAACTGCTGTTATCAAAAAGGTTGTTTATGATGGAGAAGTTAATTCCCCCTGCCCCCACGTAGAACTGTAAACCAGGTTTTTCTTGTGCTCCTCATTTTATCCCCATGACCAAGCATAAGAAAAAATCATGAAGGAGACAATATAAAATGGAGATGGAGAGATTACCGTGCCAATCTGTATGCCTCATCAGATCCACTTACAATAGATGATAGACTATTGATAGGCGGATAGAAAGGAGAGCCATCAATCCTGCATGAGGAAGCAGCACATGCGATTATGAAAATGAAGCCCAGGACAACACCAGGGCTAGATAGCGTACCAGTAGAATTGCTATAAGTGATTGGTGACACCACTATTGTTCTCATGTGGAAAATTTGTAACCACGAGTGGATGAATAGAAATCGGCCAGGCGACTGGAAGAAAGCCATCCTTTGCCCTTATCAAAGAAAGGGGATATAAAAAGGACGACTACCCAATTGTATCACCTCCCTGATAATGCACACAAGTAAAGTGCTGCTCTGCATAATTCAGGATCACATGAAGCAACGGATAGAATCAGAACTACTGGTTCCAGAGAGGGACAAGTCACACAGAATCAAATCGTGAATATCTTCTCATATCACTGAAAAGTACAAAGAACATAATCACCCATTGATTACATGTTTCATTGACCACTCCAAAGCATTTGATACTCTCCAACATGGCAATCTCTGGAAGATACTGGCAGACATGGGGATTCGGAAGCATCTCGCTTGACCTCATTGCAAGTCTCCACTGTCAACTACAGACCGCAGTGCAAACTGTGGGTGACTGCGAGTGGCTTTCCATTAGTCAGGGTGAGAGACCAGGGTGCATTCTGTCCCCCAAGTCTTTTCAATATGTATGCAGAATTTATTATGAGACAAGCCCTGGAAGATTTTCATAAAGTGAAAGGAGCTGGCATTTCAATTGGTGGACACTTCTTAATCAACCTCAAATATGCTGATAAGACAACACTCTTTTCTGTAACCATTGTTGCAATATAATAAATGTTGGAATCTGTAAAAAGTTTGCGAGGAATATGGACTATTCCTGAATGTGGCAAAACCAAAATGCATGTATGTTGACAAATTAATAACAATAGGATGCAAGCGGGCATCACAATTAAAGGTCACTCTGTAGTGGCAGTAGATTCATTAAATTTTCTGGGATCATATATATCCAACCAAGGAGGCTACTCCAAAAAATCAGACTCCAACTAGGGATGGGTTGCTCAGCCATGGCCTCCCTTCAGAAGTATAGAAAATCTGTGGCATCTCAAAAGGTACAAAAGTTCGCCTGGTGAAAAGCTTAATTTTTTCTATAGCAATTTATGGATGTGAATGCCACTGACAAGAAAAAAACCTGAAGCCTTTGATATGTGATACTGGCATGTTTCCTGGATGGAAAAGATAAACATTTGTTAGAAATATTACTGGAGAGCAGTGGACTCCGCTCTTGGAAATCAACAGGTATGAATTTATGTGCTTTGGTCACATAGAATCATAGAATATCAGGGTTGGAAGGGACCTCAGGAGGTCATCTAGTCCAACCCCCTGCTCAAAGCAGGACCAATCCCCAACTAAATCATCCCAGCCAGGGCTTTGTCAAGCCTGACCTTAAAAACTTCTAAGGAAGAAGATTCCACCACCTCCCTTGGTAACGCATTCCAGTGTTTCACCACCTTCCTAGTGAAAAAGTTTTTCCTAATATCCAATCTAAACCTCCCCCACTGCAACTTGAGACCATTACTCCTCGTTCTGTCATCTGCTACCACTGAGAACAGTCTAGATCCATCTTCTTTGGAACCCCCTTTCAGGTAGCTGAAAGCAGCTATCAAATCCCCCCTCATTCTTCTCTTCCGCAGACTAAACAATCCCAGTTCCCTCAGCCTCTCCTCATAAGTCATGTGTTCCAGTCTCCTAATCATTTTTGTTGCCCTCCGCTGCACTCTTTCCAATTTTTCCACATCCTTCTTGTAGTGTGGGGCCCAAAACTGGACACAGTACTCCAGATGAGGCCTCACCAATGTCGAATAGAGGGGAACCATCACGTCCCTCGATCTGCTGGCAGTGTCCCTACTTATACATCCCAAAATGCCATTGGCCTTCTTGGCAACAAAGGCACACTGTTGACTCATATCCAGCTTCTCGTCCACTGTAACCCCTAGGTCCTTTTCTGCAGAACCTTTGCCAAGCCATTCGGTCCCTAGTCTGTAGCGGTGCCTGGGATTCTTCCATCCTAAGTGCAGGACTCTGCACTTGTCCTTGTTGAACCTCATCAGATTTCTTTTGGCCCAATCCTCTAATTTGTCTAGGTCCCTCTGTATCCTATCCCTACCCTCCAGCGTATCTACCTCTTCTCCCAGTTTAGTGTCATCTGCAAACTTGCTGAGGGTGCAATCCACACCATCCTCCAGATCATTTACGAAGATATTGAACAAAACCAGCCCGAGGACCAACCCTTGGGGCATTCCACTTGATACTGGCTGCCAACTAGACATTCATCACTACCCGTTGAGCCTGACAATCTAGCCAACTTTCTATCCACCTTATAGTCCATTCATTCAGCTCATACTTCTTTAACTTGATGGCAAGAATACTGTGGGAGACCGTGTCAAAAGCTTCAACAAGTGTAGAGATGGAAATAACCTAGAGAAAGTTATCACGGACAGAATAGTGACAGGTCATCATACTAGGGGATGAGTAGCGAGGAGATGGATAGATGGTGTGCAACAGATCAGAGGGAGGTCAGCTGCCAAGAGTGCAGAGTCAGCAATAGATTGAGAAGGCTTCTGAACATTCTGATGGGATGTCCCCAGTATTCAGATATGAATTACTAGACCTGACATATTCACTCATTTTGGTCTCTTGCCGGCACGCTGGATCCCACATCCAGGTCACAGCAGGTTTGTTTTCTCCCTTCCCCCTATTACAAGTCTAAAGTTTTCCTATGTGAATCTCTCTCTCTCTCTCTCACACACACACACACACACACATACACACGCCCCTGTTTAAATAATTAGATAAGCCAATGGCTAAAGAGGGGAAGCCACTTCTGTTTTGTGTTCCTTTAAAGTGCTCAGTGCCCTGGAGCACAGGAGTTTAAGCCTTCCTCAGAGATGCTTTAAGGACGGATAAATCAGAATTGGAGGGAGGATTTAGGAGCCCTCAGCCATGTGAGATCCAGATGGATAACTGCACCTCTGTTAGGAAAATGATAATATGTTGGTCAGTCTGCAAAGGACACGGAACAGAGGTCAGGTACAGAATTCCAACCCAAAGGCAGCTACTGATACCACCTTTGGAAAGAACACAGCTTCTTTGGAACTTGGAGCTTTTTTAGTGGAATCATGCTGGCAGGTGCACTTATGCAGGTCTGTGAGCTCTTTAGAGATCACTGCCCACAACAATTCACCTGTAGGGGCATCTGAGGATTCCTCCGCCTGCCCCCTCCCAACAAACTTTGGACTGATTTGTTCCCCATTATGTTGCTCCCCTCCCATGTTTTCAGAAATATCAACAATCTGAGTCATGAGATAGCCATAGATGAACCCACAGTTAAGGGAAAAGGTCAAATCCGTGACGCAGCCATGATGCATAACAAGCCTATTAAATTAGGCTTGAGGGCTATTTCACCCTCCTGCGTGAAATCAGGGTAGCATACAGTGTGCATTCAGAATTGCAGGGGTACGCATCGTTTGAAGTCCTTTGTTGCAAAACTAGACTATGGGGTTCTACTGGAAGTCATAAAGCAAAGATGGAATCTACCCATGAGACTACTGAATTAATTAGGCATTCCCAGACAAGACGGACAAATCTACCATTGATGCTGGTAAATGAGGAATCTAAGCTAAGATGCCAGGTATAATTTTTCTCCCTCGACAATTGCTGAAGATAAGCCCATCGTTTGCTGCAGCAACAAATTGTACTTACTGTAGTTTGCACAATTTAGGACTAATCCAGTTTAAAAGAAGACAGTTATATCCTAGCAGAAATGGTAGGGGGTGTTGGTCTATGCTTTCTGCTGCCATCATGGTCAGACTTCCCATTAGCCTGCACACCACAGATTTAAGCACTCAATAAATACAGTGGACCCTTTAGGCCATTGATGAATTTGAACCGTGAGGATGCAATTAAAAAAAAAAAGTATACCACAACCTATGAGATAAATTTTACAACTTTATAAAGTTGGCAAGAAAGATAATGCCAATGTAATGCAATGCTTGGGCATGCTTTGAGAATTGATTGCCATTTAGAAAGTTAAATTACTGTGGTTTACAAAGTATAACACTGCCAGATAGCTGCTCTGAAGTTTGAGTGAATCATTCTCTAAACAAAAAAAATACTATTTCTTAATGCTTTCTTTTTTGTTGCCAAGAGCGAGTGTCATATATTCAAGGCAACTGTGCCTGTACTTCCCCCTCAGTGATCTCTTGAGGTCACCCACTTAACAGTTTCCATCTCCCAGCAGTCACTTCCCTGAACAGAGACCCACATCTCGCTCCCTTCTGAGTGGGGGTTTTAAGTTCTGCACAGCTCAATGAATTTACACTGTGATATCCAAAGCAGGTCCAACTGCCTAAACAGGCCAGTGCCTGCACTTCGCTTTCTCTTCAAAGGCTGTGACCAGTGTATTGCCTGCAGTTATAGAAGTCACCACACAGCTCCTTCTAAGCAAGCACATTTCTTCCTAAGGTAAAATCATTACAGAGAAATATATTGAAACAATAAAAGAACCTACACACATGGTAAAAAGCTTACCAGAGGACTCCCCCAGCTCTAACATAGTGCTCTAGTAGATTTTAATCCTTCAGAACCCACACTGGGTTTTCTCTGTGATTATAGTTTATCTGACTTAGATCCAGAACCAGAACAAAGGTTGGGAAAATCGGCCATTTCTTTATACAGCTTGGGCCTTTACCTGTTACAGAAGGCCAAGATCAATCAGCAGACAAAGGCTCTCTCTCCTCAGGCTTAGCTTCAAAAGGCTGTTTCTTTGCATAACTGGAGGTGGATAATTTGCATTAGGGGAGAGCCCAAGGGATTCCACGGGAAATCCATTAATACTTATTGTCCCAAAAGTCCATTCTTGTCTGGCACATTTTCAGTGTAGTCTTTTGAACTTCCAGGTCTGACCTCTGTCACATCAGATCCCTTAGAGAGGTTACATGCAATCGCAGCCCACAATAATACGTAAATTTAATACTGTAAGGTATTTGAAGGCCAGGAAATTGCCCTGTCATAGCCTGGATTCCACTTCATATTAATTTTCTTTGGGTTATGGATGTGACGGGTTCCCCCCACTCCAGGGTGCCACCTGGAACTGGGGAACCACCGAGCCTGCCTGAACCACCAGCCTGGGCTACCTTTAACTGTACTGCTGTGACAAGCTGCATACCTGCTCCCAGTCTGACACTTCCACCAGCACATATACAGGTAGGGACAAACCCAGCTGTTGTAAAATGCAAATAGGCTTTCTGACTAGCCCCTGCATGGGAAGGCTTCAGCTAAGGAACTGCCCAGTACTCAAGTGCACACCCCCCTCTAGAGGGTAGACCCAAAATTGTACCATCTTGCACTGCACAGAGAACTGTACAGCATAAGCTCATGAAATTTACTCTCTCCTTCAATGTGGAGAGAGATAGGCAACAGCTTTTTGCCCCACAGTTACGAATTCCACACAGGTTTCAGAGTAGCAGCCGTGTTAGTCTGTATTCGCAAAAAGAAAAGGAGGACTTGTGGCACCTTAGAGACTAACAAATTTATTTGAGCATAAGCTTTCGTGAGCTACGGCTCACTTCAAACGCATCCGATGAAGTGAGCTGTAACTCACGAAAGCTTATGCTCAAATAAATTTGTTAGTCTCTAAGGTACCACAAGAATTCCACACACTGGGTTTAGACAAAACAAGTTTATTAACTACAAAAGATAGATTTTAAGTGATTATAAGGGTTAGCAAACAGCTCCAGGAAGATTACTTTAGTAAATAAATACACACTCTAACCTTAAGATACTGGTTAAAAGTAGCAATTCTCACCCTAAATGTTGTTATAGGCAGATTGCAGAGATTCTTGAAGGCCAGTTGCCCTGGCCTGCAGCTTAAAACGTCAGGTATTTCATTCACAGGCTAGACACCCTTCCAGCCTGGGCTCAGTCTTTCACCCCTCACCCTTTGTCTTTGTTTCTTAAATGTTTTCAGCAGTCATTCTGGGTGGAGATTCAGTGAAGAATGAACCACAATAATGCCACTCCCCTGCCTTAAATAGGTTTTACCTATGGCGGGAACCCTGTTTCCAAACTTAGTTCCCATGCCAGTCATTGGAAAAACACTGGCATTCCAAGATGGATTCCAGTTTCAGGTGACTTGATCACATTACCCTGCAGCCATAACTCAAAGGTTGGTTGTAACATCCTCAGGAAGACTACCCAGGAAGGCGTGAGATTAGCATCTTCTAAAACTTATTGTTCTCCCTAATGGTCCATTGACTTGTTCCCAGCTAGCCATCTAGACTGCCTGCATTCTGTCTAGTGGGCGTTCCCCACATGTAAACACAATTTGTACTACAGATACCTAGTCAATATTCCTAACTTCAGATACAGAAATGATACATGCATCCGATGAAGTGAGCTGTAGCTCACGAAAGCTTATGCTCAAATAAATTTGTTAGTCTCTAAGGTGCCACAAGTCCTCCTTTTCTTTTTGCATACAAATAGGATAATCATATTCAGTAAATCATAACCTTTCCAATGATATCTCACATGACCTATCTAGCATAAAATATATTATGATTATGTCACAATCATATGATATATTACTATGAAAAATATGAGCAGTGTCACAATGGGTTCCCTGGTTTAAACTGGGATTGTCAGTGGGAGTCAAGCATCTTAGGCTCTTTTAAAAATTCCAGCCTTAATGATTATTGGCTTAGATCTGTCAAAGCTTTCTAGACTCAAGGAACAGACATCATAGAGTTTGCACCTCTCAAAAGCTGGCATTATTGGAAGGCTTTATCCGCAGATGTTTACTGGGAAGTTGAAAAAAAAACAAAACAAAACACCATAGAAAGTCCGCAGAGTTCAGTTGCCATTAGGAGACCCAGGGTCAGATTATCCAATACATTTTACTCTACCCCTCTTCAAATCTACTAAAAATGTAAATTAGGGACCTGAATTTCAGAAGTGCTGAGCCCTGGCTTCCACTTGCCATTGAAGCCAATGGAAGCTACAGTTGATTAGTACCCTAGACTTATATTAAAAGCAGCTACCTTCCGTTTTCATGTTTACTAGCTATTCCACAGCTATTTTCTGTATGAGGTGGAACTGAACACGCTGGCGAAATCTTTATTAATACTGCAAATGCCAATCAGCTTTTGCTCCATTAGAGGGTTCTTTAGGAGCAGTCACCTGCATTTACCCATTTTGTGCACAGTCATGATTTGTAAAAGGATTTGACTCCACGAGGAACAGTACATTCAACAGAGGGCTAATACAACAATGAACCAGAGTCAGGATTCCCTTGCATGCTTCTCATTGCTGGGAACAGGATGCACTAAACAGTGGAACCCCGTGCGTAATGAGGATAAGCTGATTTTAAGAATTTAATACTGAAAACACACATGGCTCTTGTGTGCTTTTCCAGGAGCAAGCCAAAGAGGCACTCATTAAAGTGCACCAATTCTTTCCTGAACCAAGTGCTTCTGGAAATCCATTTGTCTCATTATTCCTTAACGGGCTCAAGATTTCTAAAGGCGTGAATCAGAAAGTTCTGTATGTAGCAGGTCCGATAGGTTTTAGCCATTGCAATGTACATGTTGAGTACATTATTCCATAAAGATATGGAGAAGAGAAATAATCCACTTACCTTAAAGGGGCCAATCTCAACTCTAACAAGCCTATAATTATACCTTCCACTCCATAAGGAACACTCAAGGCCTTGGGTAAGTTGGTTTGTAATTCCATTGACTTCAATGGAGCAGAATAGCATTTAGGGAAAGTATACGTAGAGCAGGGTTGTCTTATATTTGGATCATTTAATTACTGGTTTCAAATTAACACCGGCAAGCAGTCACATTAATATAATTCTGAGGAACAATTACATTTTTTTACAAGTTGAAATGCTTCCACTTCCTGCCAAGATGCTACATACTGCACCCAAATTCCAAAACCTTTTCCATTCCTCACAAATATTTTTAAAAGTTATCCCTTGAGTCCTCTCAACAAATGGCCTTATAGGTCCACCTTAAGTAAGACCAGTTATCACCCTACACAGATAAGGAATTATGCAAGAAGTTAGATTTTTTTTTTAAACTGGTGGTTGTGTTTTGCCAATATTGTAGAGCACCTAGAACTATGGGGCCCCAATCCTGACAAGCAGCTGTGGCCACTAGTGTATTATAAAGAGCACAAATAATGGGAGCACCTATATGCACCTAAGCTTGAGCAAAGAGCAATGGTGTCAGCATCCCTGCTCTTAAGACAGATACTGCACCCATTCTAGGTTCACCAGCTCTTAACACAGTAGTTGCCAAAGCTATGATGGTGAAAGTGATATAAATAAGGTAACAGCACAGACCATTCAGTCAATCAGATTGGATAGCTTCCATCAGCTATATATAGGTAAAACTTCCTTCCTAACCCCCACAGCCATCAGCTCAAGAATAAGCATGACCTTTAGCAAGTCTTACCAGTCAGATCCAGTTCTTTAAAATCAAGTGGTGTTTTTAAAGTTTAATCGCTATTGGCATTTCAAGCCTAGCACCTGGGTTGGCCATTTTGATTTAAAGGGATACGATTCTGGACACCAGAGTATTATACTATAGAAGAGGGTATACATTAGCTACTATTCTGCTTTAAATATTGTCTTAATCAGCAGAAGAAAAAATGTCAACGTTCCATGTTTTTAAGTCAACTCTAAAATTTAAACAAGTCAACAACCAGCAAGCTACTATGAAATTAGGATGGTAACACGGCTTACAACCTCTTCCATTGGGTTCCCAATATATTAGCATCACCAATGATAGTGTAATCCACCAGTGCATGAGGACCATCCTTACTCCCCGGTGGGTTACAAGAACACTCTTCTGCAATCCTGTACTAGATTCAGAACTGCCCATTGTAAACTAACTTCACACTAAAAAACACTTCAGTTAATTCATGGCGATCATTTCCAGGCGGCTACACTGACCAAATGGCTGCAGTTTTCATGCAAGCACATCATGCTGGGAAGGCATTATCTACTGATCCGGGGAAGGGAAGTTAAATCCCCCTGAAGTCTGAAGTGAAGTAGTTGGATTTTACCTGCAGCACGTGCAAAACAACCTAACCAGTTTAGAGTCAGTGAGAACTGGCAGGTTGATTTAAGTAGCTTACATTTGTCCATGTTACGCTTCAGCAGGAGTAGCAAAGAGCATGCCTGCCCCAATTTACAACAACGTAAGTGATCCATTAGCTCTCAATTGTATCCTGTCCCTTTTATGAATATCTTTTCAACGCCTTTTGCACATCAAACAAGCAGGACAGCCTGACCTCATTAGCCTGCCCAGCTGTCTCGCACATTCCCCTAGTGCGGAGATTGAACCATTACAAACTAGAGAAAATGCAAACTCTGTTCTCTGCCAGCTAGAGGATTCAATCAGCTGGTCAAATGACACACTGGAGGAGGAAAAACAACAAGGAGTCCCGGTGACACCTTGAAGACTAAACATTTATTTGGGCACAAGCTTTCATGGGCTAAAACTCGCTTCAAAGCTTATGCCCAAATAAATTTGTTAGTCTCTAAGGTGCCACTAGGACTCCGCATTGTTTTTGCTGATTCAGACTAACACGGCTACATACTGGAGGAGGAAGTAGCTTACCAGTCAGCTCCAGGAAAACAGCCACGTGAGAAACTTAGCACTCACACTTTCTGGGAATAGGAAGAGTGCTGGAATTTTTATCAGATTGATGTCCCTAGGCCCTGCTTGCGGGCTGCATCTTTTGTCCCAGACATCGTTAAGCAGAGGCTGCTAAGTCTGAAACCTCTTTGCCATATCTTGCTGATAGAAGTGGGGAGGAGCAATCTCCCCTGCTACAGCTCTTCCACAGCCTGGTGACTTAGGCATGGGAAGTCTGCAGTACTTGAAGGTGCAACCAGCCTCTAGCTGCTCCATCAGCCACTACTCTCTCTCTCTTCCTCAGTCTCCATTGCTCACAGCTCTGCCAAGCACCAATCCAGTCAAATTGCAGTATGCTTATCAGTTTTACAGCTGCCCTCTCCCAGCCCTGAAATCGTCTAGCAACTTTGTCATTTCACTCTGCTGTGGCTTGGCACGCTGGGGCTCTTGGGCTGGGAGACTCAAGTTGACAACAGGCTCATATCTGCAAGGTGCTTCACAACTTTAAGGGTTAGAGAATGACCTTCTGTTTACCAGAAACAAATTTTTCAGAAACTAATGGTCTAGTGCCACCCATCCCTATTCACCAAGAAGAGCTTCCCATATGTTGACAAGCAAACAAGGGGCTATTTGTAAGAACTATTTGTGCTGCCCTATTTGGGAAATCCTAAACTCCTGAAGTCTGTTCCAATTGCCTAGTGGTTTGACTGACAAGGTGGGTGAGGCAATACCTGTCAACAGAAGCTGGTCCAATAAAAGATATTAGTTCACGCACCTTCTCTCTAAAATATCCTGGGACCAACACAGCTACAACACACTTGCAAATAATGATCTGACTGTCAGATACCTGCTAATGTTCAGTTGTGCACTGACAGTGTTTGTCAGTCTCTTCCCCAATCTCCATGTTGATGCTTAGCTGTACTAATAGAATGTACGGTCCAAAAATAATCTAGAACAAGGTTTACAAAAATAGGTGCCTACTCCTGGGGACCCAGGTAAGTGGCTGAACTCCAAGGATGCTGAATGCCCTGTGGCTCCCATTTACTTCAAGGCAGTTAACTGTTCACACCTATTTTTTAAACTCAGAGGTACCCATCTGAATGGTCTCTCTGGCCAACAAGTCCTTAACAAAGGAAGGAACTGGGAGAAAGAGTGACTTGATGAAACCACAGAGTCTACTAAATTAAAGCACATGTGGTCCAAGAAAGTCCGAAAATCCTCCCCGATAGGGAATGGCTCAGTGCTAATTATGTCAGCAGGTTTTAAAAATTTTAGAAGCGGAGCCTCAAGACTGAGCAGTCTCATTTAGTGTCACTGTTTTTGCATTCCTAAACTATCAAAGTCCTTGGGCACATGCAAAAAACAACACTATGCTCAGACTATAATATACTCTTCAGCAACCAACAAAAAAAAAATAGAAAAACGGGGAAGTCCCAACATTATGGCCTTCCTGAGATTTCATGAGTTTCTCCAGTTTACTTTTGAGTAATACTTAACATGTATGTAGCACTCTGATTCATCTTCACAGCAATCCAGTGAAGCCCAATAGGCATTGTCTCCATTTCACGAAGGGCTTGGGGGAGAATAGAAGGAAATGACTTTGTCAAGGCTCCTTAGATCAGTCACAGAAGTAGGATTAGATCTCAGCAGTTCCTGCCTCACAATCCTGTGATAAATCCATTAGGGAGATATGGTGGGTGAGGTTTTATCTTTCACTGGACCAAGTTCTTTCTAGGCAGGACAAACACAAGACGAAACTACCAGAATCTGGCAATTAAGATTTAGTAAAGTAAGGAAAGTCTATTTACTGTGACGAATGTAGTACCCCGGAACAGGCTCTGTCAAACAAACAGATTCAAGAACACTTTCTGCAAGCCTATAGATTACTAATGCTACATATTTCAGCCTTATGATGGAAAAGCTAGATAGAAGGCTGCTCTCCTTACCTGGACCTCTGTGGAGAAACTTATACTCTAATAAAAACTTAAGCGCTTAGTTCCTATGAGCATCTTGGACAGTGATCAAAAAGAACTGAGCTGAATTAGAACCTAACTATAGCCACATCTCTGGTTTTCCAAGAGCTAAATGCAGCTGCAGAAGGCTGGATAGTTAACAGATAGATTAGAATGGGTGACTTAGATCCCTCCCTTCTTCTCAGTTGGGTTTAAGGTGATTTATATATACTGGGTACCTTTATATTCAGTTCCATAGCACTCAGGTATTGAATATTATATTTCTAGTATTGCAAACAGCAGCTACAGACCTAAGGGATATTTAGAAAAATGTGAAGCCAGGTGTGGCATTGGCAATATCCTCTTTTTCTTTTGAGCCAGCAAAGTATTTTCTACCTATTTATCTATGATTGTTCATACAGGGTCATAGATGTGCATGATCCTATGCATAAAGAGAGAGTCTCCATGTCCCCAGGTTGCTTACAGTCTTAAACACATAATCTTAAGAGTCCAGTGATTTCAATGGGAGTTTGATTGGACCCCAATTTTCTACAACTGCATCCTGAGACATTCTCTCGCCTGTTCATTTTTTTAACTAGCTGTTCACCCATCTCTACGCTACCAAACGGCACCTTTTACATTCTCCTTGTATAGCATCAGGTAGAGACAAAATTTATTTCACTGCAACAGTTGTCTACTGACAAGGAGACAATCATAAGTAGTACACTTTCTTGACAGGTGCACATTTATTACTGTAATTGCTTCATCCTTGTTTTATTCTATTCTATATAGGTTCTTATATTGTGCTCATCACTGTAGAATTCAAGAGCCTTCCAGTAGCTCATTAAGCAATATGACTAACATGTCACATTTGTTCTTTCACCACCGTTCCCAGAAGGGTGTTTGTGGTAGAATGTTTTGTTATTTTAAAAAATTACAAATGTAGCAACACTTATTTTAAAGAAGGCAACGTCAATTGAATGCTCCTTGCACTTGGAGCAGAAGGTGGTGAGGTTTGTGAAGGTTCTTAGTTCCTGTGGGAGTTCATTGAATTTGCAATTGACGCTGCTATAGGAATTATGACCAAATGTAGTGATTAAGCCTAATGTTTGTCAGAAGCTACATAAATTTTTAAAAAAAAAAATCTCATTTCAATATATGGCTTAAATTAACCCATTTTTTCAAAATATTTCTTTTTTTAAAATCATGCAAACTGATGAGATATGGCACTTGTATGAAATCAAAAACAGAGGCCACTTCAGTTGACAGAATTTCATACCTAGGGCTTTACTTATCTCCAGTTAGCAGCACAAGATTTTGCTTCAATATTGCTCAACATTCCTGTAGAAATGCATGCTGTACTTGTGAAGCACACATCCAAACATTGAAAAACAGAGCTAAGTCGAACTTATCCCACCTTGCCAAAAAGGAATTACTTTCACATTCCCAAACTTCAGGAACTGGCAAATGTTCTCACCTGTGCATTTTACAGGATGCAGGTTTTCATTCAGGTTAGAGCCATCTGGGTCTCTGGTTTTAAGATGCCAGGTAACTTCCTGCTCATTAAACCGATATAAAGGATATACTAACATATTCATTCAGATAGGAGAACAGTAAAAAAATACACACACACACACACACACACACTTTTGCCCCTTAAGACAGCAGGGCTGAGACATCTAAAGTGTATTTACAAAATGAAGCCATCACCCTGCTCATACTCCACACTGAATATAGTCAGAAATCAATATGGAAGTTCTACTGATGTTGTGGTGCCAAAGCTACTGTAACAATCTTATTAAAAAAAAAATCAAACTACTTTGACGTTCATGGTAATTTGCATCTAAGCAAACTCAACTATAGCTGTGTAAAAGGAAACATCTTTCCCTACTACTCAAACTTTATATTCTCAGTCCCATCCTCAGATATCTGGGCACAAATTGGGGTGAATTTTATGATCAACTCTTGTTGCAAATGCAGTCCGGCTCTACAGAAGGGCTCTACTTTCTTGTTCAGAGCAAGCCCTAAAACAGATCATCAGTTTTCAGAAGCTGTAACTATTGACACAGAGCGATAGGAGAATTTTTGCTACTTCAGGCTTCTAACACATCATCTCTGGGCATAACACCATGCTGTAGTTTGGAGATACTCTGAACACATTTAGTTAATTTCAAACCTAAGCGACTATCCCAAATCTACATATCGCTTTGTCAATTATCTTCAGCATAAAATCTTCATGACTTGATCCAAAACTCACTGCTATTTACCTTGTGCTTTTAAGAAGGGAGTAGAAGGCCTCCCAAAATCCCATTCTGTTAGGTGTGATGACCAGGGTTGTATAGGAAGCACATGAGCTGAGGTTTATTTATTGCTTTCTCAAACACCAATGCCATCCCCTGCTCTTTAGAACCCTTACTCCTGGGAATGCATTCAGAAGCAAAATCAATTGAACATGACTAGGCTTAGCACCTTCCCCTGAAGAAACTGGCCCCTTAGGTTGGGATTAACCTAGGAAAAGCTCCCTCTTCCAGTCTGTAAACCCTTGCAGAGCAGGCTGTATCTTGTCTGTCTGTGCAGCACTGCCACTCTGTGGGTACTATGGAATCACTCACTTCATACAGTGTCTAAGTGTCTCTAACTCCTTGCTCCTGTGTCCATGGAAAATTGTCCCATGGTTACTGTTCTTTGGGTTACAGAACTCTGCACAAATCAGTTTCCATAATGTGTTGGCTTTTACATTTATGCTTGCGAAGCATTAAAAGTGTCAGCCATCTTATGTTGCCATAAATGCTGGGGTTGGTCCAAGGCCTTCTCCAGTTCTTTACTATATTGTCTCCTTCAGTATGGTAGGGTTAAAAAAAGAACTAGATAAATTCATGGAAGATAATCTGTCAATGGCTATTAGCCAGGATGGGCAGGGGTGTCCCTAGCCCCTGTTTGCCAGAAGCTGGGAATGAGCGACAGGGAATGGATCACTTGATGATTCTTGTTCTGTTCATTCGCTCCGGGGCACCTGGCATTGGCCACTGTTGGAAGACAGGATACTGGGCTAGATGGACCTTTGGTCTGACCAGTATGGCCGTTCTTATGTTTTATGGTGCCTTCTCGCTCGTAGTTCCCGCCCCCCTTCTGTTTTTAATTCAGTTGCACTTTTTCAGTATCTTTCAAAGCCCTGCCACTTCCCTCTTGCATTTTGATGACTCCTACTGTATTACATCACCTCCAAAGCCTTTTTTTTACCCTCTTCAGCTGAAGTAAAACAAGCTAAATAAGGTCCAAAGTCATTCCTCTTAAAAAGACTGACTGGATCCATTCCAACCCTTATGTTCCTCTTGATCTTGTCTCCCAAGTAATTTTCCTTCAGTACCCTTCAGAATTTTAGACTATCTCCACTTGCAGTCTCCTCCTTCCAGTAGAAGCCTATTTCCTATATTTGGCAAAACATTAAAATTGCCAACTGACCATCTTTCTTCATTTCCCAGTCCAATTCCCATAGCTTCAGAATAAATACAGCCTCTGTATATCAGATGTGGTTTTGCATAATTTTTTTTATGCACACTAAATATTTTGCAAAGAAAACAGCTAAAATTAAATCAGATCGCGAGAGTAATGTTCAAACACTCACACTGCTAGGAAGCTCCCATCACCACTCCTGACCATGTTTGCCATTAGAATGCTGACAAAAGAATGCTTTTGGGCATAGCCTACCACGACTGTGCCCAAAAGCACTGCATGAGACAAGGGTGACAGCTACTAATAGTTGCAACATGCCGATAAGATGCATTTTCACAGAACTATAAATTCTGCTTGAATCACAGTGTGAGTTCACTCATTCCTTGCTCAGTGGCACAAAATTTGGAGTTACACCCACGATTGAGGAAAGTTATCTGCTTTGGGTAAAAGACCTGAGAAATTTTAGCCTGAGAAAGCATCTGGTAAAGTTTCTAAGTCCTACAGGTCTCTGCATGGGTTCGGAGTGTGGGGGAGAGGTGGCAGGAGAGCCGGAGCCTGACAGGATAAGTTAGAAAAGGGAAGTACATGAAGGGGTGGGAGGCGGGGGGAAGAAAGAAAAAAGAAATTTTAACAGAAGTGGTAGAATGCAAGGTGTAGGGCAGAGGAGAGGGAAAGAGACAGAAACTGAAGACAACACAGGAGAAAAAACAGACCAGGGCCTACTGCAAGAAAAGGAAGGAAATAACAAAAGCATGAGAAATGCACTGAACAGTTACAGTGGAACAGTGGTCAGGGAATCACTGGATGAATTTCACTGGTATTCCGATAATTTACTCAAACCCTTGTCTATGCTATTGGATCAGCTCTGTATAGTTGGCCAAATACTGTTCAGGCAATGTATTATTTTACAAGTACCTACAAGATTCAAATAATATATTGAACTCATTTTTTTTCCTCTTTCTTTCTTTCTTCTGCTGTTCAGCCAGTCCTAATTGTAAATTACTCACCAATGTGCTGAGGGTGGGATGACTGGTCATGCTCCTTTCTCTTCTATTCCTATGTATCTGAGGTGGAAGTAACCTATTAGTGCATCTAATCTGTCTTCACAATTATGTAGGATTGTTCCCTACAATACATTCTCAAATGATTCAAAGTTAAGTGACTCAAGCAATGGGGCTTTCACCACATCCCTTGGGAGACTGTTGAACAAACTACTTGACCCCTCTAATTCATCTAAAAGTAAATTAACCCTGTACATACCAGCTGGTCCTGTGTGCTCCTGTAATTTGTTCAAATGACCACTTGCATCAACTATTCATAACATGCATTTTCCAATTTTCTATCCCCCATGCATGATCTACTCCTAACAAATGCCTCTGTATCTAATATATCTGGGGGCAAAGGGAATGGGAAATAAATGACAAGAGGAAGGAGATGAAAAAAGGTTAATGGCTAACTTTAAGACAATTAAATTTTACACCTAAAGGATATAAGAGGCAAAGACTGAAGGCTTTTGAATCTATGTGGTAACAGGGCAGGTTCAAGAAGAGAGAGGCGGTTTGCTGCAACACGTTTACTTTCAAAGCAAATGGAAGGAATGGCTTGTCTCTTCTCTAAATACTGTAACAAACAGAATTTGTCACTGCTACAGCTGAAGATAAGATCATTTTGAAAAAAAAAACTGGACTAGAATGTTCAAAATTCTAACCAAACTGCCTAATAAAGTCTTTTAGGATGTTGTCACGCATTACTCGCACACTCCTGCCAAAAGAACTGTTAGAACAAAATAAGCTTGCTTTTATTTCTACTACCAATTGTATTGGCATTACTGTCAACTTAAAACATTTACCTATGTTATTAATACCATCTTAGATTATTAGACGGTTTTTGTCATTATTTATTCTCTGTTTGCTTTCTGCATCCCTTGGGTAAAGTCAGCTTCACTAACAGGTTGTTAGTACAGCAATGTTTGGGTTTCAGGGGGTCGCTAATAGGTTCTAAAACCAGCTATTTTAATTAAATTTTTTAAAATTTTAGAAACATTTCTAGCGGTTCTTATAAAAAACTGTTGGCTGGTTTGCTTTTAATAAAGAGCTAGGGTAACATTTTTAAAAGCCCCTAAGCGACTTAACAGCCTAAACCCTATAGACCTTCATAAAATAGATGTGCCTAAGTCACTCCTGAAAATGAGAGACTTAGGCTCCTTACCTCTAGTACATAAATTGGGTTTTTTTGTTTGTTTGGGTTTTTTTTACAACACACCATGTGGCAGAAGTCCTTTTGTTTTGTTCTCCCACCATATGCCTGTGTGCAAGTTCCCTTAAACAAAGCCACAGACTGAATCAAACTGGCGTTAGACAAGTGGAGTTTTCTGCTAACTACATCAGTTCCACTTTTTCCTTTTAGCCCCAATTGCTGCAAAAGTTCACATGCACATTCATCATCAGTCACATACTTAAGCATACGCAAAACAAGGACTCTTGAGAGAAAGACAGAGGCCCAACTCTCCACTGCCTTGCACTGTGTATCATCATTTAGATCGGTGCCAAATGGGCACTAAACACAACTGATCAGGAAGTGTTCACATCCCCTTTGCACTGGTGTGAGGAAATACACAAAGCACAAGACAATGCAGAAGGAAGGTCACCATTTAATTTTCTTACAATTAACATAAATGAAGAATGATTCTTCATTCTGACACTCTTTGGAAAGGTACAAGCACACAGACACACTGGAATGCCAAAATATGATCCAACATTCAGAATAACCATAAGCCCACATATGATTTATAAATATATCCTGTCAGAGGACAGGTTCTCAGCTAGTAAGATAGAGTGAACCATTATGAAGTCATAGCTCTCTATACTAACAACAGATAGTACTAAGATTGCTTTAGTGACATATTCCATGCTCAGTTGCTCAAAAAACAGGTTTTTCCACAAGTGTTGTAAAACCAGTTTCCATCTCTCTATTTTAGAAGACTAGTTTTCTGTTTATACTGTATTTAAATTGAGTGTTTTAAATTTCTTAGACTTTCAGCTGCTCCTCCTTTGTCTTTGGGAATGAGTGAGGCTGACTTTCAACTGGACTTTATTTGCCCCCAGGTGGTTGTTATTAATTTTTAACAAGAGAAAGTTAGAAGGCAATATGAAGGCCATGAAAGTTGCAGTTACACATGAGAAAAGAATCTCTGTAAACAGCAGATCTGCTCGCATGGTCATAAGACTCAGGGCATGTCTATACTATCCTGCAGTTTGGTTCACTGGGGTGTGAACAGCAGTGCACACCAAAGAGCTACGTTGTACCTCCCCTGTGTGGACACCATGGGCAAGAACTTAAGTTCCTATTTCTCATTAATGTGACCCTGTTTGAAGAGGGTTAATGCGAATTAAGGACCTTTTGGTTTGTTCCTGCAGCATCCATACAGGGAACTTTTAGCACAGAACTTTGGTGCACACCGCTATTCACACCCCAGTAGTCCAAACTACAGGGCAGTGCAGACATGCCCTTACTTCCACTATTCATGAGTGAGACAATCAACATGATTCACAGAAGCCTACACCAGTGCCAGTGGGTGGGGTCTGGATCAGACTGGGAAAAGCCAAGTAGCGTAGCTAGGAATCTTTCAGACTCCTGGCTCCAAACGTCTCTCTCTTCCCTTTTAATACAAAAAAAAAAAAAAAAGAAAGAAAGACGTTTTACCTAGCAATTTTTCTACTAGCCCCCATCTCCGTAAACTCCAACCTCCCCCCAAACCCCTGCCCACCTACAGAAGTGGGATATGTTCACTATAAATCAATTACACAGTTTAATCCCTCCTCAGTATTTTTGCTGGAAGTTAGGCCCTCAGCTCAGAAACCTGGCCAGCTGGTAAGGCAAATTTTCTTTTTTGATTAACCATTCCACTACAATCAGGTGAATTAAAACACACTAGAGATGCTGAGAACACCAGCTTGGGAAATATTAGATATAAATCTATTCTTAGGCATACAATCTTCTCATATGAGATAGTAGTGCCAACTTGTTCAAGTTGAGGAACCACTCCAATCTTTCCCCCATGTTACTTACAAGGTAGCATACTGAAAGTACCCCCAAGGGTCATCTCAGAAGTTAATGAGCATCCAGAATTCCCCAATATTCTGCATCATTTCACCCCAGTAAGTTTTCCCTCTAGCCTAATTCAGCTGTGCTCATCAAATGCCCACAAAGAGTACTAATAAAACTGCATGGAATTATAAGCTACCCAAGCAATGATTGGATAATGAATTACATGCCGCTGGGGGGTGCAACTTTATTGACAGGACAGTTGTCTCAGTTGTAATATACCCGCCAAAGTCATCTCTGTAGTTCTCTATCATACCAGCAGTGAAATAATCCTCTCATATCCTCTTGACACCCAGATACTATAGCAATTACTGCCCTGGCCTTCGGTATTATTGTTTATATTGCAGTAACACCTAGAAACACAAAACAGGATCGTGGCCCCACCGTGTTACGTACTGTAACAAACAGTCCTTGCCCCCCAAAGAGCTTATGGACAAGATAAATGGTGAGAAAAAAAATATCCTATCTCCATTTACAGGTGGGGAACAGAGGCACACAGAGAGATTAAGCAATTTGCCTGAGGTCACACAGGGAGTCGGTGGCAGAACAGCCAACTGAATCCAGAGTCCCTGCTGAATCCCTCGGACAGAAGGCTACCCTTTCTCATAGGGCAGAGGTTCCTGAAAAGGATACTTACGGTGAAACCCATTTATAGTGAGAACTCCCATTGATAAGAAAATGGCATTCAAGTCCTGTTGTTTCCAGCATGCAAACTGCAACACCGATTATTATCGGGGTGGCCAAACTGCAGCTTGCAAGCCACACGCGGCTCTTTTACAGTTGAAGTGTGTCGTCCCCATTCTCCACCTACCAGACTGGGGGGCACGGAGGGGACGACTCATGGCTTCTGACACGGCATCAGCATGGTGGGGCTAGGGGCTTCGCCCAGTGGGGAAAGGGGTCTCGGGGCTTCAGCCCCAGGGGAGGTGCCCACTGAGGCTGATGGCTTCAGCCCCACTCTTGCTGAAGCCCCGAGCCCCGGCAGGCGCCTCCCTAACCACACCGCCCTGCCGCAGGGCAGAAGCCCCGAGCCCTGGCGGTTGCACCCAGCTCTCGAACTTCTGAAGATCATCGTATGGAGTTCGGAGAATCAGTAAATTTGGCCACTCCTGGGTTACAGGCTGCTTGGAGGGCAAGTTCTGGCTAACCAAATAAGGTGATCTCAGGGCAAACCATTTCCAGTTCAAGGAGATGTTCGGCCCGCCCTGTTATGGAGGCTCGCTGTTCAAATCCGAGACAATCTGCTTCAGTGGCAAGTTCCCTAACGGCAGCGCTGCCAGAAAAGTCTACAAGGCCACTTGGAGGAACTCCGGGATCCCACCCAGCACCTTTGAAGCAAAGCAGAAGCCCGCTGGGACAGCCCGGTGCGGCAGGGATCCTGTTCCCAGGCTCCGGCCAGGGCCAGGTCCGGGGCCAAGTGTTACAGCTGGAAAAAGAAAGCGACTTACTCCAGGCCAAGGCGGAGGAACGAGTCCGTCCGGGAAGCGTGGACAAGAGGGAGCCGCGCAGGAGAAGCGCCGGGTTTCTCCTGGGGCAGGACGTGGCACAGCCCGTCCACGGGAGACTAGGGCGCACCGGAGCGCGGCCAGTCCGCCGGCGACCCGAGCGCACCGGGCAGGGGAGGCGCCTCCACCGGGGAGCGCTCGGAGCCTGCCTGGAACCAGGGCGCCAGGTCAGGGCACAGCTTCCCCCGGGAGGCGCCAGGCTGGGTGAACAGCCCCCGGCGGCTGGGGCGGACTCAGCTCCCTCCCCCGGGCACGGGGAGTCAAGTCCGCGGGGGAAGTTATCGGGCTCCGGGGGCGTCCCGCCCGCGCCCGGGCCCCACTTACCTGCGCGCCTCGGACGCCGCTCCATGCCCTGCGGCCCTCCCCAAGCCCCGCTGCGCGCCGCCTCCTCCCCATGGCAGGGGAGAGCCAGGGCGGCAGCAGGAAGCCAGCAGCAACCGGGCGGCTCCAGCAGCGCCCTCCCCGCGGTGGCTCCACGCCCCCTGGACGCCGCGCCCGGGTCCTAGAGTCTCCCGGCACGACACAGCAATGAGGGGCGTGTGCCGGGACGAGCGCCTCTCCGCGCAGCATGGCGAGGGGGCCCTTTCCAAGCCGACAACCGCCCTAGCCAGTGGGTGGGCTCGGGCCAGGGCCCCCTGGGGTCCAGCTGGCCCTTGCTGGGGACTCCAGCCTGCCTAGACAGGCCTGGGCTCCGGGTGCGGGAGCTGGATTCTGCTCTTCCCACAGCTGCTTCTTCACCTACAGCACAGGGGTGTTACTTGACATTCCCATAGCACCTCTCCTTCCACCGGGTGCCCGGCGCTCCCTTCCCCAGCCCTGAAGGGCCAGGCCACAGGGCAGAACAGTCAATGGGCCCCCCTCGCACCCCTGTGGACAGGGCCCACCGGCTGCGCTGCTGAGCGCACTCTTCCAGCAGGGCCAGGGCTTCCACCTGCCCACCTAGTAGGGTTGCCAACTGGCTGATTGCGCAAACCCGAAGACCCTTTCCCTGCCCCGAGACCCCGCCCCTGCTTACTCCATCCCCCTCCCTCTTTCACTCGCTCTCCCGCACCCTCACTCATTTTCACCAGGCTGGGGCACGGGGTTGGGATGCGGGAGGGGGTGAGGGGTGCAGGCTCTAGGAGGGAGTTTGGATGTGGGAGGGGGTGCGGACTCTGGGAGGGAGTTTGGGTGCAGGAGGGGGTTTGGGGTGTGGGCTCTAGGCTGGGGCAGGGGTGCAGGAGGGAGTCAGGGGGTTGGTGCTTACTTCCAGCCCCTCTCGAAAGCAACTGGCACACCCCTGTGGCAGCAGCTCCTAGGCGGGGGCTAAAGGGAGCTGAGGAGTTGGCACTCGGTATTTAAAGAGCATGAGAGCTGAGATTCCCATGTAATCACTTGTCTCCAGGAGCTGGAGGTCTAAGTAAAATTTCAAATATCACGGGACTTGTGATAAATTCACAATCATTAGCAACAATTTATTTAAAGCTATTGGCACAAAGGACTCGTTGTAAGGAGTAGACGGTGCCAAAGACTAGACCACTGCTCAACAGAGTTTACAGTCCATTCTGGGATTTTCAAGAGACTCTAACAGAGTAAGGAACCCAAATTCCAATTGGTGTTGGGTGCCTAACTCCCTTTGGCATCTTAGAAAATCCACCCTTAAAGCATAAGTGGGCATAATGTAGAAAGATAAACGTACAGTTCCCATGAGGCTGGGGTGAGGGCGGTGCGGTCATGGCAGCGTTAGGACACTGAGGAGTGATGTCAGAGCAAACAGTATCTTCTGGGGGAGGGGCAGGATCTCCCTGGATGAGTGACTGCTAAAAAGATAACAAATGGCAAGAGTGATCCAGCACCAGAATTTCCACCTGATAGCTCCCAAATACAGTGGTCAGCCAGGAAGGATGGGTCTGCTGTGGAGGATCAGGGAGAAGAACGCAGCCCCTTAGAAGCCCCTGCCTGTTGATCTTTAGACCCCATCTCTGGTTCCGTCTGCCCCATCCCAAGCGACTATGCTGCAGTTATTATAGCCGACAAGACTATAATATAATGGGAGGAAGAAGGAAATAGTCTGTTGGGAAACTCGCCCCTCCTCAATGCAACTTCCTCTGAAGCAGCTGGTGCTGGCCACTGTCAGAGCCAGGGTCCTGGACTAGGTGGACTTTGGGTCCAATCCAGCCTGGCAATTCCTGTTTTCCTACAAATTAAACCCTGTGAGGAGAGGACTGACAATGAGGACATAACCCCTCAGTTTCTTTTCCTTATTGAAAGGCCTTGTCTCCAGGCTCGCGGAGAAGAACTGACAAAATCATGGCATTTTCAGGGCCCTTACTTTGTCCTCAGCCACAAATCATGCCCCATACTGGGTCCTGGCTCATCTCCTTTTTCGGTCCATAAACTGAAAGTGCATCAAATCATTGACCTTGGACAGAGATCTTTATCCATATTTGTCCCTGCCTGGTGTCACTCCATTGTGATTTTTCAATGAAAACATCCAGGTGGGACAGAGGGGGCATTCACTACTCTGTGGAACACGCAGGAAATGAGGCCTAGATCCCTGAAGTCCCCAAAGTGCAAAGAAAGTGTCTGCAGTCAGGCCGAAGGTATGAGGGCACTTAAGACATCCACTTCTCTCCATTGAAAAATAGGCCATATTGCAGATAATCCACATTGTCCCTACCCTCTGAGGGATGGTGGGAATGGTATCATCTGTCCCACCCTTTTGAACAATCAGCTAGTGAAATTTCTAAAGCACCTTGCAATCTTTTTGAATGGTACTGGTGTCTAGTAGTAGTAATGGTGCTTTGAGGCCCCTACCAGGATCGGGACCCCATTTGATAAGTGGGGCACAAAGCCAGAGCAGACGCAGTCCCTGCTCCAAAGACGGTATACATGAATAAACATCAGATATAAAATGCCGGATGATCACTATAACTCAGTGTTTTGACTTCCAGTTTTCCATTTGCAGTGGTGCACTAAGGACCCGATCCAAGGTCAATCTGAAGTCACTGGAATGACATAGATTGACTGCAATTTCCTTTGGATCAGGCCCTAAGAACAAAAAAAGAAACCAGAGCTGTGGAGTCTCTGGGTTAGAGAGCAGCCTTCTCCTCTGCACTTTTGTTTTAAACTCTCACTTTTGTTTTAATCTCTGTTTACCACGGTGTTTTCAAGTATATCAGCTTTTAGTAGGTCAAGAGCCCCACACACAGGCTTTTGCTTTGGTTGTCAGTAATTACATCCGTTGTGCTGTACTGTGAATACGGCCCTGGGAAGAATGCAAATAAATATCCCATTTACTTAATGGCTGGAAAGCAACTTTGGTGCAAACATGAACTAAGTCATCCTGATCCCGTAAGCATGGCAGGGCTGATGCTTGAGGGTTAATCGCTCGCCGCCTTCTTTTCCTCTGGATTTGTGGTGTATTCCTTCGGGCAGCTTTTTTGAATAATGTAGCAGGTTCAGCCTCATAAAACATCAGAAAAGGGCAACCAGAAAATCTGATTTTGTTCCCTTTCTCTACCAAAGGCTTTGATGATCAAACAATAATCTTTTTATGAATAGGCTTATCTCTAACTAGGGCTATATATGCAGCCAATAGGATTTTTATGGCATCTCTACTTTGATACCTGTTTAAAAATACTGCCTTTTCCTCAAACATGATTGTACATCAGAATATAAGCATGGCCATACTGGGTCAGACCAAAGGTCCATCTAGCCCAGTATCCGGTCTTCTGGGCCAATGCCAGGTGCTTCAGAGAGAATGAACAGAACAGGTAATCATCAAGTGATCCATCCCCGTCACCCATTCCCAGCTTCTGGCAAACAGAGGCTAGGAACACTTCAGAGCATGGTTTTGCATCCCAGCCCATCCTGGCTAATAGCCATTGATGGGCCTAACCTCCATGAATTTATCTAGTTCTTTTTTGAACCCTGTTATAGTCTTGGTCTTCACAGCATCCTCTGGCACAGAATTCCACATATAGGCAAGACAGGAATTGAATCCAGGCTGCCTGTCTCCATCCCCTCCTCTAAACACTAGACAACACTGCCTCTGAAGTTACTTTCTCCCTCTCTAAATTCCCCTTACGCAGTTTCATCTGGATTTGGTATTTTTCACCTACTATCCTAAACTAATGTATAGGGTTGTCATGCACTGTTAAACTGCTGCTATGTTTCAGCCCAGAGGTGGCTGTATGTTAGTAGTGGATGAAGTAATTCTTTCCTGTGTAGAGTCTGTAAAAAAAACCCCTCTGGGTGAAATTCTGGAAATGAGCTGACAGTCTGAGTAAAGGGCATGAGGGAAGAAGGAAGTAACTCCTTAGCCACAATCAGAAGTCAGGTCCGAGTAGCTCCACAGCTGCTACTGCAGGGAATGGACCCATGTCAAAGCCCAGGATCATTGTGTTCAACCCTAAGCAGGTTCGTGTACTAGTGGATTCATGATTTTCCTGGAGCTGTCCTTGCCCCTGGTCCTCCCCATCACGTCTTTCTCCCCGTGGTGGGTGTCAGACATGGGGCTGCTGATTTGCTCTGAGTGGCTTCTGGAACCTTGTCTACACTGTGGACATTTGGCAAACTGTTTCTAACATAGTTCAGTTCCCCTCGATGGTAGATGGTGTCTCAACCTTCATCAGTGACTATCATGTCATCTAATTCTGTTCTGAGGATATGTCAGCAACATGGTGCTGAAAATGCTGCCACCAGCCCAGCTAGTCTGGGGTTCCTACTAACAACTATTATTAATTATTATTATTATTAAGCAATATGTATATCTGGTCACTAGGGCTGCAGCAATAGTTACTATATCAGATAAGGGAGGAATTATACTGAGAGGAAGAGATGAAATTGCTTAGATGTATTCTCTCTCATTTCACTAGATGTGCAGTTTTGATCAATCAGGGGAAAATTATTTGAATGGTTGAGAAATTCAGACACTGTTTGCTTCATTTCTGCTGTTGTTCCCCATTTACAGCGACTAGAACATATCTAAAAGACCAGAATACATTATGCTGAATACAGCCTCACAGAAGAGCTTGCAGTGTTGATGAGAACAGTTACAGCAAACACTGAAGTTAATTCAGAACTGAATAGTGATTTCTGATGCCTCAATTTTTGGGTGTCCAACTGAAGACATCTTAAAGGAACCTGATATTCGGAGGTTAACTTCTCAGCACTTCCAGAAAATCAAACCCTTTTAAGGTATCTCATGGTGAGCAACCCCCCGCCCCCCCAGTTTATTTTGCAAAATTAGGCATGAAATTTCATGTTATTTTGCATCTGAAATGTAGGATTATTTTATTTATCTAGCAGACATCCAGCAAGAACATTTAGTGTGTAGTATCCCCATGAGCAACTAAACCAGGAAAAGCCAGAAAGATTTTAGAGGCAAAATTGAAGTGCAAGGCCTAGCTCTAATACAGATCAGTACATTCCAGAAGTTTGGAGTTGTATCGAGACAAGCGTGAACAAAAGAACAAATCCTAATCCAACCTTCCTCCATCCAGAATTCTAGATCAGACTCATCTCTAGTTTTAAAGGAATAATATTTAGCTTTTATACAGCGGTTTTTCATCTGTAGATCTCAAAGCATTAACAAAAAAAAAGAGAGAGAGAGACAAGGTAGGCGAGGTAATATCTTTTACTGGACGAACTTGGTGAGAGAGACAAGCTTGCCTCACCCATCTTGTCTCTCTAACATCCTGGGACTGACACGGCTACAACAATACTGCATACGTATTAAAAAAAAAAAAGGACACAAATTTTTTCCATTTTTCAGGTGTGAAAGTGGAGGCACAGAGAGTTTATATAACTTGCCTCGCATCACACAGTGAGTCAACGGAAGCGTTAAGAACAGAACACAGCTCCCCTGACTTGCAGGTCTTTGCCCAGACCAGTGAACCAGGATGGTACCCACTATAACAAAAGAATACATAACAATGGGAGGTCACAGTGAGCGACTCTAGCTGTACTGGATAAAAGGCATGCATCCACTCTTCAGATGGAGCTATTACAATCTACACAGGGTGAGGATCTAGTCCCCTTGCCACCATTATCTATGACACTGGTATTCATGCCTTTAAAAAGCTTGCATTTTATTACTATTAAAGTTTATTTAAACTTAGCTCCTTATTAGTCTGGAGATTTCATATGGACCAATCCATTTTGGTAATATATGTAAAGTTATCTTAATAGGCACTAGATAGCTGTAACAGGATCGCCCCAAACTCAGCATCAGACCCTGCCTCTGCTTTAGTTTCTCCACACTCATGTAAGCCCACAGGCCAACTTACCAGCCAGCTGCATCAAAGGAGTTTCCACCACTATCAGTATTGCCTTCCCTTTTCCTAGGGTTGCATTTATTGTTCAAATACAGTCCAAAAGCAATCAGCTAGGTAAACCAGGTCCTGCTGCCTGGCCCCTCCTAAGACCTACTGCCTCAGAAGGCTGCTTCTACTGAGAGAACAACAGGTGTCACTAGCCAGGTCTGTCCCTACCTAGTGTAACAAGCCCCTTTCTGGTACTTTCCCTGGATCCAGAATCTCCAGCAATCCCTTCCATACAGCTCCTTCCCAGCCCCCAAGTAAGCTGCTTGTTGGTCCTATCTCACCATTTGAGATGCAGCTAGTCAGTCACACGCGGGGGCCAAGGGCTCTGCCTGACTCCCTTAAAGAGGTCATCTCACCCTGAAACAACAGCCCTAATATGTGGGACAATATTTTCTCCGTTTCTTTTCTTATTAGTATCATCTTCTTTTTACTGAACTAGCAAAACTTACAGCCTGCATTGATTTTGCTGCAAATGCAATTTTGCATTCACTTAGAGCTTTGTCTGAACTCTTTAGCCCCTTCAAACAATTGCAGTTTGCTTTTTCCCCCTAATGCTTCCACTGTACTCATCTGTCTCTATGGGCACTCTCTAGTTGGTGGCTAGTTCAACATGATGCCTTTGGAATTTACCTCTACTAAGCTTTTGTGCAGCTAATGCAACTGCCTTATGGTCGTGTGTTCCTGTGGTTTGCAAGGTGCATATCCTTGGGAAATGCAGAGACGCAGGGACAAACCTAACAGATACCACTGTTGCATAAACATGTTCCTTATGTGATATGATGCCATAAGACAAAGTCATAGCTGCAATTTTTCTATAGTAGCACAATACAGTGTTGTGGCTTGTTCAAAGTTAATTGGAACGGGGGCGGGGTGGGAAATTTCCATGCACAGCTCTGGTGCCGATTATCTATGACTCATCTGCAGTATAATACAAAGCCCAAATGAGAAGCATTGCCCCTAAACTTTTCCAGCTTGTGACTGGCAGGCAACCCAGCGGAACAGACGTACCAGTTGGATCTGTCTAAGAGCCGAGCAGCCAGTGTCTACTTCACGCTGACCAACTTGGCACACTCTGCAGTGATTATGACTGTGTCCAGTTTTACCTCCCCTTGGCTGGCATGTGTCCATTAATTGGGGCTTTCATATTTACAGGCTCTTTCCACAGCTGACTGCCGTTCCTGCACAGAGGTCTGGATTTTAACTCACATGGCACTATACAATCAGGATGTCTCTACGTACATCAGGCATTCTCCTGGTGCAGCTAAGAGTTTGGTAGGTTTGTATCTTCTAAAATGCATGGCAACTCTTGTTGTCATGTTTCCCCGTGTCTAGTGGTAGTGCTTTCTTCCAAAGAGTTTAGCCATCTATCCTTCTGCAGTTACTAAGGATTTAATTTAGTGGCATCAAACAGCTGTTAGATATTAAGGGCCCCAATCCTAACTCCATTGAAATTCCATTGATTCTGATGGGCTCACAAATTATATCTAAGGATTCAGAATCTGCTGGGGCTGAGTTTTCATTGCATCTTTTCTTGCTGGGGAGTGAAGAAGACCTGTAGTCTCATCAGACAAGACGTGCCTGCTGCTTGTCCTTAGGAGTTCAGTTTTACTTGTTACCTAAGGCCTTAAAAGTCAGACAGAAGTTTCCTGGGAATATGAAACCCAAATTACATCCCCTCTACCTCTCCCCAGTAGAGGTGAAAATAGCTCACTATGTGTTCCACAGGGTCACCTAGACAAATTAGTCTACATGGAGCTATGGGCTCTTGCCTTCATCCCACTGCCTGTTGTTAATCTTCTTCCCAAATGAGACAAGCCCAGCCCAACCCAGCATGTAACCATGAGCCATCAGCCCTGCACCAGGTGGCCTCTGACTCACTTGTGGATTTGGGTCACTTCCAATTTCAGGGGCTCATTCCTAGCGATAATGCCTTAAATTACTCTTAGCATGAATTGGCAGGCCAGAGTTTTGGCAGAAAGGCAGAGCAGGCAACGCTCCCTCTGTTGATTTGGTGAAGGTCCACCATGCCCATCCAAATTAAGGGCTTTGCTTGCATGGGTACATGCAAATAACCCTCTGTAAGTCCAGCTTCAATGGGAGCACTGTCATGAGTTAAGGATTGCAGGACT
This sequence comes from Dermochelys coriacea, assembly GCF_009764565.3. Lineage (NCBI taxonomy): Eukaryota > Metazoa > Chordata > Testudines > Dermochelyidae > Dermochelys > Dermochelys coriacea. Next base: position 9,405,053 of record NC_050085.1, read on the forward strand.
ATATCCCGCTCCTTGTTTCTCCACTCTGGGTGCTTTTGTTATGTTATGTTTTCAAGATGGCAGCCCTCAGACTGGGGAAATTACTTAAGGATGTTTGGTGTGAGCAAAATTCCTTTATCCTGAGCAATGGTCATGCGGATGTCTTCTTGGAGAGGGGGTAGGAAAGCCTCCATGCACAGCAGTGTCAAAGTCCAATCTGATTAAACAAGCCTTTCTCCACCTGTTCTACAACTATTTTTCAATAAGCTTTAGTAACAAATGCCACCACTGGTCAACCCCAGGGTCTGAACTCAGAACTAGTGCTGGTCAGAGAAACTTTGATGGAACCATATTCTTTCAGTTCCATCAAAATTGAAACATTTTGGGAAATTGGGTCAAAAATAGTTCTGACAATGTCGTAATTACTGGGTTTGACATTTTTTGGAATGAAAGGTTTAAACTTTTGTTTTGAAATGACTTAGTTTAGATTTTTTATTTTATTTTGCAGTTTATTATATAATAATCAAAAATCTATAAAAGTCAAAATGGAAGTGAAACATTTCCATTTGTCAAAATGAAATCTTCTGATTGACCTGAACCTATTTTCCCCTGGAATTTTCCATAGCAGAAAAATTCAGAATTTTCAGTTTTTGTTCCTCTTTGGAATTAAGCTAAATTTAGAGATCTCAAAATTCTTCACAATGTGGAACTTCCATCCTCCCACAGCTCTACTCAGAACTCCCAGTATTCAGACCCAGACCTTGATTTACCTGCCTGCATATAACTACATCAGTTCTTGCACATTTCCTCTCCTAATCACTTATGTAATATTTGTGAAGGCTGTCATATAAAGCCTACTTGATCTACAGGAGTAACTACAGTAGCTGGCAGCAATAGTGGGCTGTTATATGTTCTTTGTGGATTAGCCACTAGAGGAAGACACAACATACACTTTACATGTTTACATTAATGTTACTGGTTTTGTGATCTTATGTATTTAAATTGTTACTTAATCTGTCAAAAACGTGACTATTAAATGTAGGACTGAAAACATTCAGGAGATGCTGCTTAATTAATATTTCAGATTCTGCCCAGTTCAATTTTTAACTGGGTATCTTTCTAAGTGTGTGATTAATGCCTAGCAATTTCCACAAGGCACTCTGAAGGCGGGCAACAAAGAGTGGAGTTTCATCTACATAAATAAGCTCCTTGTGCCCTCAGTTTCCCGCTAGGCTCCCATTCTGTAAAGCCAAAGATCTTCCAAGGCTGGACGTTTTAGAAACCATGGGCTGAGGCTAAGTCAGCTCTGTAATGAGTAGAAGGGAATGTTAAGAACTGACCTTGGTGTCATTTCTGTAACAGTGAAAGAAAAGTAGGCCGTACTGATGAAAAACAGAACCATGAGTTGCAGCTTGTAGCAGACAAGAAACAACAGAAATGTCTACCAGAATGTTAAGTGGAATTCCCTTGCCAAATTCCCATGTGGTGATTACATGCTCTCTTCCTGCATATAGTTATGTCAATACTTGTGTATTTCCTCTCCTACTCAACGGTGTCATATTCTCCTGTTAAACACCCATTGCCTTTCACCACAGAGGTGTCTGCATTTCAGAGGTAGATGGCATGATTCCTGTATGTACATATAATTGATTTATCCATACCCAGATAGTTTGTTTTATCTCGCCTCTCTCAACTCTGCCTTTCAAAACAGATTTACTTCTCAGTCCTTGTCTCTCTGCTGCCCATTGGCCCCGGCTTTCTCCTCCCTTCAACTCTTTCCTTAAATCAATGGGACTTGCATACACATATCAGAGGGCAGAATCTGACCTGTTGTCCTTATGGAGCCTTTCCTATGTCCCCTCCCCTTACCTCCCCTTTGGTAAAAAGAAAAGGAGTACCCGTGGCACCTTAGAGACTAACAAATTTATTAGCTAACGCGGCTGCTACTCTGAAACCTCCCCTTTGGTACAGAACTTCCTGATAGATCCTGATTCATTTACATGACATCTAAATAGCTCCTTTCCTCCTATATCTATACTAGAGTCCACAGGGGTGATGTATTTTTAAGTCTTTGACTCAGTCGCACTGCTGACCTTGCCCGTGGCAGGTTTGTCTCTCTTTGGGGCTCCTGGAGTCAAATATGTGATGATAAACACCTTGCTGCTAACAAAGGAAATGATTCCTAGGTGAGCTTTCAACAGGTAAACAAAAGGGCCATTCAAAGTGACACTTGATGCCACTGTACTAGAATAGAGGATAGTATGTTAGTAGGTGAAGTGATTTTTGAGGTTACACTTTTGTGGAGGAAATTGGTTACAAACATATGCCCCATCTCTGTTTCAACACAGTTCTAGTGGTTATTAAAACAAGGTATTTAACATCTGAATACACCAATGATACTGAAATAGCTTTCACATGACACACAAGTCATGGTTCCTTTCCTAGAGAAACAGTAAACGGTATCTTAGTGTTCACTGAATGGTTGCTTTCAGTTGTCAGCGGAGCTCATTGATGCAAAGCTGGCATTTGGACTACAGATTTCCCTAGAGAATTCAGTAAGTCTTAATATCTGACTAAAATGTAAGGGCCTGATCCAAAACCCACTAATGTCAATGGAAAAACTCACATTGGTTTTAATAAGCTTTAGATCAGGCCCTTAGTTAAGAAATTGTGTGGGGGCCTGATGCGAAGCCATCTGAAAATGTGGGTCTTTCCATTAACTTCCAGGAGCTTTGGATCAACTCAAATATGCTCTCTGCAGCCATTATGCCCATGGAGCAGCTGCGGTATTGGGCCTGGAATGTGAAATTCACCCCATGCAGAGAACACACACAAGATTTATGTGTCACTTAAGATCTAAGCACTTAAGCAGGTACCTAACTTTAAGCACACAAGTGGTCCCACTGAAATCAATGGGATTGCTCACATGCTTGAGGTTAGTCACATGCTCAAATACCAGCTGAATTAGGGCCAATAGGCCAGATTTTTAAAGCTGTTTTGGTGCGTAAGGATGCAGATAGGCACCTAACTAACTCTCATTGATTCAATGGGAGTTAGGCACATATGCCCCTAGCAGGTGCAGCCTCTAGCATGCTAGCTGATTGCTCCTAAATCCATATTCAGGCAGCTAAGTTGCCTAATTTTCAGAGATGCCAGGCACCCTGGACTGTGGCGCTACCTGTCTGTAAGTGAGATCAGAATTCAGCTCCGTATATTTAAAATTCCTTTTTCTAAATACTTGTTTGTCCCGCTCAATACCCAAGAGGAAAAGAAAAAAGAGAGAGAGGAAAAGAGTGAAGCAGAAAATATGTGTTGTAAGTGATGTTCTCCTCTGGACAGAGATTTGAGTTTCATATTCTGCTTTCTTGATCTCCCCCCCACCCCGCCTTTCATTTTTCGTCATTCATGCTAATGAACCTTGTAGTCCCAGGGAATCTCTTCATTTCAGTTTTCCAAAAGGCTTGTCTGACATCTACTCTGTGGCCTTAAATGTGTAAAATTGATCTTTCCTCACTGTGAGCCACTCTGAGCTACTCCCCCTTAGTGAGCCACTTGACTGTACTGGGCCAGATCCTCAGATGGTGGAAACTGGCAGAGCTGGAGCAAGGCCATCATGCCTAAAACAAACCCAACAGCTGCCTGCCCAACAATATGTTTCATCAAAAAGAAAACATTTACTTAGAACCCAGAGCTCCGATGAGCTTCAATAACTTCTAATAAATAAATGAAAGTGTCCTTTGTACCCAGAAATTTTTAGCAATAATTGTTCCACAGTAAGACCATACTGATAATAATACAGAACCACTGAGCCAGAAAGTCCCCAAAGTGCTTTACAGACTGCAGCAAAGAGCTTGCTCAGTCACAGCTGAAATGCATCCACCTCTGGGGAGGAAGACAGTACCCATCCTATGCCAGACACACTAAACAATCATTCATAGGGAGGGAAGGGAACTATTATAAGACGCTAGGCACGTGTGTACCAAGGTTTGAATTTGGCCAAGATATCAGGACCAACACTCTGTGAGCAGGAGCTCATCTTTCCACATTTTTAATTGGAGCGAGGACACCTCCAACAGCATAAGCTCCTCAATGCCGTGCTGGGGCACTGGCTCAGGACTGACTCACAGGGAAAAATGTCACCTACGGAATTGCCGGCATTGCTTCTTGTAGCAACAGGCACTTCCTAGCAGGTATCCCACCCAGGCACTGAAACCTTGCCCATGTTGGTGAAATCACATGGGATTGCAGGCTGAAAGTGTAGGGCTGCTCCTACAGATGGTATCTGTCAATTCTGGAAGCTGTGAGTGCTCCAGGGGCTGAGAGGTGAGTCAGGTTTTTGAACTCTTGCTGCACAACGCTGAAGTGACTTCAGATGAGGAAGTACTGCCCTTGCCTGACATTACTGTCTATCCATGGTATTTCTAAAGCACGGCTCACCATGGGATCTATGCACTTGAGAACAATGAAAGGGCCCGATCCTTCAAGGTTCTGAGTGGGAGGCGTTTCACTGCCTCACTTCCCACTGATCTCCCTGCAGCGCTCCCAGCAGGTGTTCACCACTTTGCATAATGAGGGTCAGTGGCAGCACGGAGGGTGACCCAAAGGGCCATATCCCTCCCGGCTCCCCACACTGTTCCAAAATACGGGTTGATTTTCATTCACCTAATTTCGCTTCCTCCTCATGTTTCCTCTCTCTTTTTATCCTTTCTCCCCAGTGTGACATTAAAGCAGTAGACAAACATGATGGGCTGATGCTGGGTCATGACAACTGGAAGCAATCTCACTGGGGCTGGTCTTTCCTGCCCCATTCAAGCTGGCAGTCCTGGGGGCCCACAGTCATCCCATGAGTGCATTTTATATTTTTGGGGGTCCCACCCAGAGAGAAGAATGGATCAGTCAGGTCATTGGCTGGACATCACTATCATTTCACAGAGGGTCTCTGAAAATTTTCTGGAATGCTTTCTGGAAATCTTTTACTATAGGGAATCAGTACTGGGTTTATCTGGGTCCCCCAGCATTAACACAATACAGACACTTTAAACAAAGACATGCCACGGTGTTAGGTTTGAACAGAGTTTGCCTCTAGCAACGGCTACAATATGTACAACCCAAGAAGCGTGCATTTCATTCATCCTTTTCAGATTTCTTTCCCATTTGCTGGCCACAATGTCACCGTTGATTTCAGTGAGTCCTGTGTTGCCTGAACAATCCAATTCATTACACATTGGTGACTTCCAGACTACCAAAGCGTTCCAAGCGGCACTGCTCTGGCCTACTTAGCTTCATGTCCTCACAGCACTCTTCGTTTCTGAGAGATCCATAGTCATCATGGAAATCAGTGTCTTTTCCACTGAATCCCCTTCCAATTTTCCCCAGGGGAAGCTGCAAATGAAACCAGAGGAATGTAAGGATAATCACCATCATTGTATGGCAATTTTTAAGAGCAGGTTAGAAAAAACACCTGTCAGAGATGGTCTAGATAATACTTAGTCCTGCCACGAGTGCAGGGGACTGGAGTAGATGACTTCTCAAGGTCCCTTCCAGTCCTATGATTCTAATCTCATGGGGAGAAAGAGACAGGATGCACAATAGTGTCATGGAGGGAAGGAGGCACCAGATCTGCTTAATCAAGAACTGACCCCAGCTCCTTTAAAATCCACGTACAGTCAGAAGTAGGATTGTAAAGATGTCATTGCCGCAGAGTTCCATATCGCAAGAGCTTCCAGATCCAAATTTGCTCAGAATACAAATCAAAGGTTTGTTTCTCTAATTGCCAGCACTGGAAACTCAATCTGGAATCTGAGGGTATTAAAAACCCACAGCTGGCCCCTGCCAACAGACTCGGGCTCAGTCTAATGGGCTATCTAATAGCAGTATAGACTGGAGCCCGGGCTATGGGACACTGCAAGCGGGGAGGGTCCCAGAGCTTGGGCTCCAGCCTGAGCCCAAATGTCTACACTGAAATTAAACAGCCCCTTAGCCCGAACCCCACATGCCTGAGTCACCTAGCACAGACCAGCCATGGGTTTTTAATTGCAGTGTAGACATACCCCTGAGGACAAGATCCTTGTCTGGTGTAAGTTAGCATAGCACCACTGGAGTCAATGGAGTGATGCTGATTTACACCAGCTGAGGATCTGATCTGCAGAGTCAAACCCTGTGAGTTCTGCCTCTTGCACCGATAGCATTAATACCGATTCTGTAATCAGAATGGCAAGGGCACTGGTTGATTCCCAAGGAGGTATCAAATCCAGCTCACTCACCAGTAGCTGGACTGGCTGTTCTAAGAGGAGACAAGAATGTTTTTTGAGTAAAAGTCAGCAGGGCTGCATTTGTATTGAGTAAGAAAAAGGTATTTTTTGTTAAAGTGTAGTAATAAGCACAAAAGTGACTCTAAATCTTGCTCTTCTTTACACCACAGATCTGGTTCCCTGAGTCTGTCTTACTGGCTCAGCTGACTAAAACAGGTTCCTATTGCTTTTGTACGCTTATCTTTGTCCAGCCAACACAGCTGCAGGAGAACAAGATGACAGGTTTCAGAGTAGCAGCCATGTTAGTCTGTATTCGCAAAAAGAAAAGGAGTACTTGTGGCACCTTAGAGACTAACAAATTTATTTGAGCATAAGCTTTCGTGAGCTACGGCTCACTTCATCAGATGCATGTAGATGAATGCATCCAATGAAGTGAGCTGTAGCTCATGAAAGCTTATGCTCAAATAAATTTGTTAGTCTCTAAGGTGCCAGGAGAACAAAATGAATCTATTCTGGCTCAGGTGTCCTCAATAGAATTTTTAAGTTCTGTCTGCAGATTCTTCATTGCCAGTCATATCAGCCAACAGCTTGATTGTCAGCTCCCTTGCTGAGGGGCCCAATTCTGCCACTTGTACTCAGGGTACTTCCAGTCAAACTACCCACATAACGAGGGACGACTCGGCATGAGTAAAGGTAGCAGAATTAGACCCACAGTTTGCAGGGCTGGCGGTTAGGAATTTATTATTTTGTGCTTGTAATCTGGGTGAATCTAACCCCGAGTCACTGAGCTACAACCACCAGGGAAGTTCCAGGGTGGCATTTTTACAGTTACTTTTCAGAGGAGAATCCACCCATACTTTAAAAAATGGCTTCTCTGATTATAGCCTCAAATTAAGGCTTGAAATATGTTTGCATAGTTTGCATCCTGCTCCATACTTCCAAACAACCACCCTCCAGCTTCCATCAGGGACTCTGTGTTCTCTATCTGTTGTTCCTAAGGAAGAGGTTGTTGGGGGGGATGGTTTCATAGTCTGTCCTGAAGTCCCCCATTGTTTCCCCTTTAACCCTAAAGACCCAGGTCCAGTTCCTCCACTGGCATTAATCAGTACAGCACCATTAAAGTCAATGGAGAGATTTCAGTTTGGACCAGCTGAGATTCCAGCCCTTTTTCAGGCTGAACCCCCTTCCAGCCATCTGGAGTGGCAGGCACATTGCCAGTCAATGGAGTTCATAATGCTGGCCAGCAAGGGGCGCTAGAAAGCAACATAAGATACTAACCCTGCAAAAAGAAAAGGAGGACTTGTGGCACCTTAGAGACTAACAAATTTATTTGAGCATAAGCTTTTGTGAGCTACAGCTCACTTCATCGGATGCATTTGATGGAAAATACAGAGGGGAGATTTATATACACACACAGAGAACATGAAAAAATGGGTTTTATCATACACACTGTAAGGAGAGTGATCACTTAAGATGAGCCATCACCAGCAGCAGGGGGGGGAAAGGAGGAAAACCTTTCATGGTGACAAGCAAGGTAGGCTATTTCCAGCAGTTAACAAGAACATCTGAGGAACAGTGGGGGGTGGGGTGGGGGGGAGAAATACCGTGGGGAAATAGTTTTACTTTGTGTAATGACTCATCCATTCCCAGTCTCTATTCAAGCCTAAATTAATTGTATCCAGTTTGCAAATTAATTCCAATTCAGCAGTCTCTCGTTGGAGTCTGTTTTTGAAGTTTTTTTGTTGAACGATAGCCACTCTCAGGTCTGTAATCGAGTGACTGGAGAGATTGAAGTGTTCTCCGACTGGTTTTTGAATGTTATAATTCTTGACATCTGATTTGTGTCCATTTATTCTTTTACGTAGAGACTGTCCAGTTTGACCAATGTACATGGCAGAGGGGCATTGCTGGCACATGATGGCATATATCACATTGGTAGATGCGCCGGTGAACGAGCCTCTGATAGTGTGTCTGATGTGATTAGGCCCTATGATGGTGTCCCCTGAATAGATATGTGGACAGAGTTGGCAACGGGCTTTGTTGCAAGGATAGGTTCCTGGGTTAGTGGTTCTGTTGTGTGGTGTATGGTTGCTGGTGAGTATTTGCTTCAGGTTGGGGGGCTGTCTGTAAGCAAGGACTGGCCTGTCTCCCAAGATCTGTGAGAGTGATGGGTCGTCCTTCAGGATAGGTTGTAGATCCTTGATGATGCATTGGAGAGGTTTTAGTTGGGGGCTGAAGGTGATGGCTAGTGGTGTTCTGTTATTTTCTTTGTTGGGCCTGTCCTGTAGTAGGTGACTTCTGGGTACTCTTCTGGCTCTGTCAATCTGTTTCTTCACTTCAGCAGGTGGGTATTGTAGTTGTAGGAATGCATGATAGAGATCTTGTAGGTGTTTGTCTCTGTCTGATGGGTTGGAGCAAATGTGGTTATATCGTAGAGCTTGGCTGTAGACAATGGATCGTGTGGTATGATCTGGATGAAAGCTAGAGGCATGTGGGTAGGAATAGCGGTCAGTAGGTTTCCGATATAGGGTGGTGTTTATGTGACCATTGCTTATTAGCACCGTAGTGTCCAGGAAGTAGATCTCTTGTGTGGACTGGTCCAGGCTGAGGTTGATGGTGGGATGGAAATTGTTGAAATCATGGTGGAATTCCTCAAGGGCTTCTTTTCCATGGGTCCAGATGATGAAGATGTCATCAATGTAGCGCAAGTAGAGTAGGGGCATTAGGAGGTCTCCTCAGCTCTCGTCTCCTAATTCCACCATGATTTCTACAATTTCCATCCCACCATCAACCTCAGCCTGGACCAGTCCACACAAGAGATCCACTTCCTGGACACTACGGTGCTAATAAGCAATGGTCACATAAACACCACCCTATATCGGAAACCTACTGACCGCTATTCCTACCCACATGCCTCTAGCTTTCATCCAGATCATATAACACGATCCATTGTCTACAGCCAAGCTCTACGATATAACCGCATTTGCTCCAACCCCTCAGACAGAGACAAACACCTACAAGATCTCTATCATGCATTCCTTCAACTACAATACCCACCTGCTGAAGTGAAGAAACAGATTGACAGAGCCAGAAGAGTACCCAGAAGTCACCTACTATAGGACAGGCCCAACAAAGAAAATAACAGAACGCCACTAGCCATCACCTTCAGCCCTCAACTAAAACCTCTCCAATGCATCATCAAGGATCTACAACCTATCCTGAAGGACGACCCATCACTCTCACAGATCTTGGGAGACAGGCCAGTCCTTGCTTACAGACAGCCCCCCAACCTGAAGCAAATACTCACCAGCAACCACACACCACACAACAGAACCACTAACCCAGGAACCTATCCTTGCAACAAAGTCCGTTGCCAACTCTGTCCACATATCTATTCAGGGGACACCATCATAGGGCCTAATCACATCAGACACACTATCAGAGGCTCGTTCACCTGTGCATCTACCGATGTGATATATGCCATCATGTGCCAGCAATGCCCCTCTGCCATGTACATTGGTCAAACTGGACAGTCTCTACGTAAAAGAATAAATGGACACAAATCAGATGTCAAGAATTATAACATTCAAAAACCAGTCGGAGAACACTTCAATCTCTCCAGTCACTCGATTACAGACCTGAGAGTGGCTATCGTTCAACAAAAAAACTTCAAAAACAGACTCCAACGAGAGACTGCTGAATTGGAATTAATTTGCAAACTGGATACAATTAACTTAGGCTTGAATAGAGACTGGGAATGGATGAGTCATTACACAAAGTAAAACTATTTCCCCATGGTATTTCTCCCCCCCCACCCCACCCCCCACTGTTCCTCAGATGTTCTTGTTAACTGCTGGAAATAGCCTACCTTGCTTGTCACCATGAAAGGTTTTCCTCCTTTCCCCCCCCCGCTGCTGGTGATGGCTCATCTTAAGTGATCACTCTCCTTACAGTGTGTATGATAAACCCATTGTTTCATGTTCTCTGTGTATGTATATAAATCTCTCCTCTGTATTTTCCACCAAATGCATCTGATGAAATGAGCTGTAGCTCACGAAAGCTTATGCTCTAATAAATTTGTTAGTCTCTAAGGTGCCACAAGTCCTCCTTTTCTTTTTGCGAATACAGACTAACACGGCTGCTACTCTGAAACCTCCCTAACCCTACAAAAGGGCTCAACCAGGGCTCCCTTGACATCTCTAGAGAAAGCTTTGACTCTGCCATTGCACTGGACTGCTTTAGACTGTTGGCCCAACACCCACGTGTATAAGACTATTTAAAATAGTCTTAGAAATATTTAGAAAGTATTTTTTACATTATATATAATGTAAGAAATAGTTTAATACACACACACACACACACACACACACACACAGAGCGCTAATTTTAAAATGAATGCAATTAATTATTTCATTAGCTCACACATGCCTCTTCTGAGTATTTACATCCCCAATTATCATGGAGATGAAATGACAACTCCAAGCAGAAAATCAGTCATTTCCAGCTGGGAGAGGGGAGTAATTTGGATGTGGTAATTAAATGGCCCATCCTGTGCAAGTTATAATTGGTTTGTTATTGAGCTACTCATCACATAAATTCCAGGCTTAAAAATGCCAACTTTCCCTGGACACAAAAAGGTTTTTCAGTGCAATTTAATTACTGTAAAGAATATGATTTATAGTCACCCATCTTGCATTATGCTGCTTAATGCCCTTACTCACACACCTGGTTGATAACTGTTATTAGCATCAGTGGGGAAAAAATGCAGAGGGGTTTACTAGGGCAATCTAGAGTTGTATTGCCTGTCCAGTTTCCCATTGGTCTCTATATGAACCTCCATAGGCTGTACTGATAGGACCATAAAAGTGAAGAGATCAAACCTCAAAGGGAGAGCAGCAGGGAAAGGGGATCTGAGCCCGAGTAAGCAGTCATCAAGTCATATTTTCAAAACAGCTCAGGCTCAGATTTTTCAGTAGTGTTTAGTAACCAGTTCGAGTCATAGTGTCATATTCACCTCCCCTCCAGCTTCCGCTGTAAAAATGTAAACAGACTTACCCGGCTTGCTTTGCATTTTAAGCCGTTCCCCTCCTCCTTGCTCTGCTTGGTAACGCTGGAGGCCCACCTGAGTGAACCCTGTTGGATGACAGTCGACGGTCCATACCGCTCGCTCTCTAGAACACCTGTAGGGCTGAACAATGAACAGGCACTCATCTCACAGAAGTTTTTAATGTGGAGCCAGTAAACGAAAGAGCCACATTCAAAATCCACCAAACCAAACAAGTGGTGGCTGGATTTTTTAAAAGGACTGGTTCATCTGATGCCCAGTTATAACAGGCATCCGTGAAAGCCAATAACTGAGGCTCAAATTGTAACATATATGCTAGGGCAGCACCAAAGGTGAAAGTAAGCCGGTACGCTCCCATACGGCGTACTGGTAAGAGCCAGTGCGCCGTACCGGGACCAGCTTTCCCAGGTGGCAAGTTAAAGCCCTGGGGTAGTGGCAATGGCGGGGCTCCAGCAGGGATTTAAATGGCCCCAGAGCTCCAGCCACCGCTACCGACCCGGGGCCCTTTAAATCCCTGCCGGAGCCCTGTTGCCGAAGCCCTGGGGTAGGCTCCGGAGGGGAATTAAAGGGCCAGGACAGTAGCAGCGGCTGGAGCCCCGGGCCCTTTATATCCCTGCCAGAGCTCGGCTGCCGCTACCCCAGGGCTCGGGCAGCAGGGCTCAGGCCGGGATTTAAAGGGCTCGGGGCTCCGGCAGCCGCTACCACAGCGGAGCCCCAGGCCCTTTAAAGCTCTGCCAGAGCCCAGAGCCCCGGGGTAGTGGTGGCAGCCGGGAGCCTCCAGGGCTCCTCAGTGATTTAAAGGGCCCGGGGTTCTGCTGCGGTAGCGGCAGCTGGAGCCCTGAGCCCTTTAAATCGCCCCGAGCCCCCAGCCGCCTCTGCAGCCGGTAGCTCGGGGGTGATTTAAAGGGCCCCAGGCTCCCAGCCGCCATTACTGCAGCTGGAGCCCCGGGCCCTTTAAATCAAGATTTTAAATCAAGATTTAAAGGGCCTGGGGATTTAAGGCCCTGCCTCTTCCGGTTGAGGCCACGCCCCCTGCTCAGGACTCCGGCGTACCGGTAAGTCATCCAACTTACTTTCACCTCGGGCAGGACTAATGTGTTCTCATTCTGCACAGTGTATTGTGATGGCCGCAGGGATCAAGAAAGAATCCCCCCCCCCCAGGTGTAGAGGTGCATACCTGGCCAAGTGTACGGCTTTTTTGCCTTCCTCTCAAGTGTCAGGTACTAGTGACTGGCCAATAGTCTCATGAGCCAATACTGTCCGCCAGAGTCAGGCCCAATACAAAACTTCAACAAACCCAGTATTTGTGAAAGGCCAGATTCAGAGCCAAACTTTCCGCCTGGCCCCTGTGTCTATAATGAGGTGAACAAAAACCTGGCTCCACATCCCCAAAAGCTTCAGAAGAGGTCAGCTCCATCTGTGCTCTGACTCGGAGCAACAAATTCCTGCTTCCCAAAATAATGAACTTCAGGCACTGATCAGCACTCCGGGCTTTCCAGTTGTATATAGATGAGGGTACATTTGCCAAAGAGAGATTTTTACAGGGTGCAGGGAGGAAGACATACCAGGCCCCTTTCCCGTCTGCAAGGTTAGGTGGCTCCAGATGCTCCCACATGCATGTACTAGCAGTGGTGGGACTTCTTTGACATACCCAAAGTGGACCAGAGCTCTAAACTGGCTTGGCCAGAAAAATCAAAGGCATTGGATAGTGAACACTAGGATGGCCTCCAGCAGAGAACTGATTACAACACAAAGCAGGTGTATGTGCTAATCTGGACAGCTGACCCTGCTTTGGCACTAGAAGCTCTATTCCAAAGGAGAAATTGCTTTGGCTTGATTCTAGGATTGCTTTTCCTGGAGGAGGGGGGTGTAATTCATCCCCTTTCTTGCGCCATCCACAATTAGAACGGCTGGCTCCAATCCTTTTGTGCTGTGACAAAGTCCAGTCCTCTCCATTGCTCGCAGTGCATGTCACCTGCTCCTTGCTGTCATCTAGTCGCTTTCCATTTGCCTTCCCATCAATCGACACCCTGGCTTTCTTCCTCCCAGCAGCCATTCCGCCCAGTGCCACAGTCCCTGGCAGCCAGGTTTTCTTCTCGCTCTGCAGCGTTAGATGGTAGGGACACGGCGGCACAAAGAAATCTTTTTGCTGCTCCTCTGCTCTCTCGAGAGACATAGGGTCCAAGTCAGTCCCTGCACCTGCCTCGCTTTTGTGCCTTTCATGGACATTCCCCTTTTCTTCACAAGTGTCATTTGATCTCACAAGCCAATCTCCTGTGGCCAGCAGTGGGCTAGGCTCCATTCTGAGACATCATGGGGCCAGGATCGTTCAGCCTCTCCATTGTCAATGGACGTGCTTTGATTTTACACAACTACTTGGGAAGCAACTCTTTTATCTCACCAGCCTTTCCATCTCCTCCTGCTGCTGCTGCTGCTGGCCCCTTATTAGCTCTAGCTCTCTGGCTGCTATGCTGGTCTTATTCCCTCTCTGCAGGAGGGAGAAACCATTGCTGACAACTCTGGATTCCTCTAATGGGAGAAACGGATTCAGGATGGTGCCTCCTGGTTCCCCCTCTGTAAGGTCCCTCTCAGGCACTACCATGATCATCTCATATCCTGCTTCACCCCTGAACAGGTATAGCCTGGAGAAAGGCAGAGTAAACTTCCTCTCACTGCCCCTCTATCCTTACCTGAAGGGACCATCCCTGGAAATGAGGATGGGGATGTTTTCCAGACACATTTCAGCCCTGACCTCTCTGCCTCTTCTACCAGTTGGGATGATGGACTGAAAACCCCCAACTTATTCTGTATAGGTCTCCAAAGACCCAGTAATATGGTAGCATCTTTAAAGTTACTCCTGACACATTGGATTTCAACAGCTGACCTAGCAGTGAAATCCTTCCCATAACTCATTAGCAATGCCATGAGCCATCCTTTAGACAGCTGGTTTTGATGCCAGGTTTTGTGCCTTTGCCATTCTGACTGCTGCTTCTCATTGTGACAGTAACAGAGCAGTCAGTAATCAGGGCAGGCAGAAATATCGCTTTCTAGTGGATGGGTTCTGCAACGTACAATGCTGCCATCCCCAGACAAAGTCTTCTGCTGTCAACACAGCAAATTGCTTGTACAGTACTGAGAGCTCAGAAGCTCTAGGGCTCCCAATTTGCCTGTGCTCTTTGCGGGTGTGTGTACGTGTGTGCAAACAAACGCACAATATTTGCAATGTGAACCATCTGTTTCGGGTGAGCCAACTAACCAGAGCCATCTGTGTAGTCGGGCCTGCAAAAGCTTGAAATCTCACTGCCTCCACTGGAAATTTGCAGGAGAATTCCCTTCTCCTCTCTCAACTGGATACTTTGCATAAATCCTGCTTGCGTGGACAGAAGTGCCATGCAGTGAATGAGTGCCAAATACGCCCTGCAGAGCCCCAGTGCAGCAGCCTGTACTCTATGTTGCCCCAGGTAACTGAAGTCCAACTCAGCCTGTTATACAAAGTTGTTTGTAAAAGTCAGCAAAAAGAGGCGATAAAGAGCCTGATACTAACTGGATTGTTTAAGTTACAAGAACTGTGCTAAGGGATTTGCAAGGCTCCTGGTAAAGTCACAGGGCGGCATAAGAATGAGCGGAAAGATTCTAGAGATGGGTGAAAATGTTTATGTTGGAAATTAGTGGCATATTTTTCCATTTCCTTGGACATTGTTGACCGGGGGGGGGGGGGCGGGTGGTCACAACATGGATGCGGGGGAAGAGGAAGACATGGACTGGAAGGAGTGAGCTTAACAAGCTAAAAGCAATGCCCTAAACAGCCCTGCGCTGGAACGAGCTCAGTGTAGCTGATAAGACATTGGGCCGTGCCTGCGTTACTCCAGCAGCAAAGTTGCAAGTGAAAGTCAGCACCAGAAACAGAAGCTGTATTTTCTAGTTTAGCTGTTCTTTTTTTCTCCCGGTGTGTGCGCGTGTGTTCTGTCTAAAAGAAAACAGGACTGGACGTCACCAGCAGCAACAATACCCTCTCCAGACCACCTCAGCTAACTTCATCTCTTTTTCACATCCAAAAGGACAGTTAATACCCTCTGAAAGACTGTCACACGGGGATTTCTTTCAATCAACAAAAATTAAAAACAGCTCAAATGTTTTTTTAATGGGTGGTTGTTACAATTAAAGTAAGCCGTGATAATTTGACACAAACCTAGGCTGACCACATTTCCCAATGCTGAAAAGGGACACCTGGTAAAATTACTCATATTCAAATGAGTTCAATGGCAATCAGTCAGAACTATGCTCTATAAACATTCAAATTAACTTCAAGCTGACTGAGCCCCTGTTAAAAAGCTGCTTAAAGATAAGAAGGTAAATAAAAAGAATCCAACTACTCAGTATAATTGGATTCTTTTTATTTACCTTCTTATCTTTAAGGCTTTAGTGTCCACACGGGGAGAGGTCCCACACGCACATGTCCACCTCTCTCTCGCTGGGGGTGTGTGACTGTGACTGACCGACCCAACCCTCCCTGCCTGGTGCTCTCTGCCCTTCATGCCTGGCTGGGGCCTTGGGATGGGCCTGCCTCTCCTGGTACCTGGCACCTGGCACCGTGTCTTTCCAAGGCAACAAATGGGGGCGGGGAGACTCAGGGTCTCTTGCCCCCCCCCCAGATTTCAGCCAGGATTCATACCAGAATGTGGCCAGCAGCAGCCTTTCGGGGAGGGAAGGGATGGGAGTTGCTTCCAGCCATGGGGGGGCAGGGGTGGGGGAAAGGGATGACTTGGCCCATGTCTTTGCAGAACTCATCTCTTCCCACCCCCATTACTCCCCTGTGGCTAGGAGCAGCTTGTCCCTTCCTGCCCACACAGTGTCGAAAGGCAGCTAACACCTCCAGGCTTCTGCTGGCCACCAACATAACCCAGCCGCCACCTGTCCCCTGACTACAGCGCGGGCAGGAAGGGGTTAAGCCCTAAGGACGCATTGGGCACCAGGGCCCAGGGAACCTGACTACAGGGGCTTCAGCGAACCCGGCCAGAGAGGTGGCCCAGCAGAGGAGGGTACTTAGGGGATGGAGCGGGTGAAGAGGGTCCTAAGCCCCTGCCCGGGGGGCTGCTGTGGAGCCTGCAGGATCGGGGTGCAGACAGGCTGGAAATTGCTTCTCCCTGTCCTGCCACTCCAGAGCTTAGCTGGGAGGCAGAGAGGCTTCCCCTTGCCAGCGCTGTGTGGGGCTTTAGCATATGCAGGGCTCGGCTCCTCCTGGCCAGTGCCCCAGGCTGGAGGGTCTTGGGCTTTCCCAGGGCGCCTGCCCAGCCGGAGGCAGTGGGGAAAGGAAGGAGCCTGCCGGCTAGGCTGTTGGTGAGCTGAGCGCTCTGACCAGGGGCTGGTTCTCTGCACAGCGCTGGGAGCAGGACACGCCCTGCCGGGGGGGGGATATGGAGGAGCAGTGGGGCGGGGGGGAGTGAAGGGGCAAAGCAGGGAGAGCGCAGCGAGAGGGGGAACATGTAAAGGGCCAATGGGTAGGCAGCAGAGGAGACACGTAACCAGCCGCCGCCTGGCACCTACCCGCACTCACCAGCCGCCGCAGCTCGCAGCCAACGCTGGCTGGAAACGGGACGGGGGTGTGGGGCCCTGCTGGTCGAGAGCTGACAGACCAGCAGGGGGAGTGACTGGCCCCCCCGCGCTGCAGCTTTGTCCCACCACCAGGCTTGCACCCCCACCCCCATCATCGGTCACCGGACCCCGCCACTCACCGCTGGTGGGCGGGTGGTTGGCGAGCAGGTATCCAGCCAGCAGCAGGACCTGCCAGTACTGATGGGGAGGGGGCAGGAGACAGAAAATTCAGGACAATTTGCCCGTTTTTAAGAAAAAGTCAGGACATCTGCAGGAGGGCTTAAATATTGGACTGTCCCTTTAAAAATGGGACATTGATCACCCTACACAAACCCCCAGACCACATTTTGCTATTGAATATTGTAACAGTGAACATGGGTTTTATTACCATCTTATCCCTTGTTGGGACTGACACCCCCCCCACCCCCCCCCCCACTCCCTTTCAATACAGCAGATCTCCCAGAGAGGCAGATTTTGTCCCTACTAGAAACGATGAAGGACGACAGTTGACTCAGAGCTCCCCAAAGCACAACAGCCGTGAGCATGGTACAAATGCTTCAATAGATTAGATTGGATCTACACAGTCCAGCTATAATCACAACAGCTGGCTGTATTTTAGCCTCAATCTACAATCATCGCGTGTCAGTGTGAATGCTGTGCAAGGACCGATGGGAGAGACCCGCCCTTTATGATGCCTCCACAATGATCAGAACTTTCAGCAGGGCCTCAGAGCTCGCCAGCTGGCCACTTATCAGCATTTCATCCACTGGCAGCGGCAGTCACTCAGTTTTTTCCATCTACAAATCAATAGGCGTGAAACACATTCCCTGTGCACAAGGTTTATGCACCACATAAATCGCACTTAATCCCTCAAAATAGAGCTTTATCTGATACTTGCGTGATAGTCACCGTCTTCCGCCAACGACAGGTACTGAAGCACAGAAGCCTACAGCTGAAAGCATAAGTCTCTACAGTTTGAGCTAAAAAGCCAAAATATGTGTGAATTAGGCACAGAGAGTGCATATAATAGACACTGACTAATGTGTTACACAAGAGATTTATACTGGCTCTCTGACAATGGAGAATTTCACAGTGGGATTGTAATTCCAACCCAGTGGTCCACAGGACATTATTTCAGAGCTTTAGAGAGTTTAAGGCCAGAAGGTACCATTAGATCATCCAGCCTGATCCCCTGTATATCGTAGACTATTACATTTCACCCAGATACCCCTATACTAAGACCAAATACATTAGTTAGATTAAAGCGTTTCAGTCCTCAGAAGCCAGACAGAAAACAGGGGAGACCGAGATGTTGCCAGTGTCTGAGGCCTTGCAATGGCAGGGGATTGGTTAGGTGAGCTATGCCCAGATGATCTCAGCAGTCCCATGTCCCAGAGTGTGGAGGAAAGAAAATATACCCCATGGTCCCTGTCAAGCTCACCTGGGAAAAATTCCTTCATGACCCCAAATCTGGTAAGCAGTTAGACCCTGAGCACGTGAGCAAGACCACCAGCTGTGC
The DNA here is from genome assembly GCF_009764565.3 of Dermochelys coriacea. Classification (NCBI taxonomy): domain Eukaryota; kingdom Metazoa; phylum Chordata; order Testudines; family Dermochelyidae; genus Dermochelys; species Dermochelys coriacea. Next base: position 9,423,459 of record NC_050085.1, read on the forward strand.
ATCCAGATACTTAATACTTCAAACTTTTGTCTGCCCATCTCTTCATTTATATATGACCAATTTATGTGCTAGGAAATTCCCTTTTCTGCGCTCTCCTCCCATGTCTGCATGATTTTAAAACGAAAATGGAGAGCTGCCTAATCTTTGTTTGAATTGTTGAACATACTCCTTGGAAGCCAGTCTGAAAGTAAAGTTCTCCACAGCTAATAGGTCCTGTCTTGCTTTGAGCCCATTTGAAGTGCAGCTGGGTCCCAGCCAGTGGCAGATTTGGAGTTAGCGGGGCCCTGTGTGCAGCTTCATTTTTGGGGTCCCCCCTTGGGACCCAGACAAGAAAAAGAACATTCTCTCTTATCTCCTTCCCGTTTTTCATTCTTTTTTTCCCTTCATTCTCTTCCTATATTATAAGTAATGGGAAGTAAATGAAAATAAAGTGAGCTACCTTAATTGGGACGGGGGTTGGAGTGTGGGAGGTGGTGCAGGCTCTGGGAGGAAGTTTGGGTGTGGGCTCTGGGCTGGGACAGGGGGTTGGGGTGTAGGAGGGGGTGAAGGGTACAGGCTCTGGAAGAAAGTTTGGGTGTGGGCTCTGGGCTGGGGAAGGGGGTTGATTTGTGGGAGGGGGCCAGGGGGCAGTGCTTACCTTGGGCAGTGTGGCTCCCAAAGCAACCGGCACACACACCCCTCCGACAGCAACTCCTAGGTAGGGCGGGCCAGGTGCCCGCAGGTGCTCCCATTGACCACAGTTCCCAGCCAATGGGAGCTGTGGAGTTGGCACTCAGGGCGGGGGCAGCGTGTGGAGATGCCTCCCCCCGCTCCAGGGGCCGCAGGGACATGCCGGCCACTTCCGGGAGTGGCATAGCATGGTGCGGAGGGAGGGTCACAGAGTGGGCAGGGAGCTGCCTTAGCACTGCTGGCACATCACTGCGCGCCCTTTGGGGGAGTGGGACAGTGGGTCTCCATGCGCTGCCCGGGGCAAGGGCAGTGTGCGGAGCCGCCTCCCCCACGCCCCACCAGGGGCATACAGAGATGTGCCAGCAGCCGGCCGCTTCCGGGAGTGGCGTGGGGCCACTGGCCACAGCATGCAGTCAGCCTGCCTGCTGGAGCCCTGCTGCACCGCCGGCCGGGGCTCAGGTGCAGGTTGTCAGAAGAGATTTGTCCTGCATTTTGGGGGGCCCCTGTCATTGGGAGACCCGTGCCACCACATGGTCTGTTTCATGGTAAATCCACTCCTGGTCTCAGCAGCTGTGGAGAGACATTTTTAGAACCTTTGCACAACCTCTTGCAAACTAATTCGATGAATCTAACCTGTCGGCCTCTTTCCTCAGCAAAGGATCATTTTTTAATGATGTGCCTCGGCTTTCGGACGAGTGCATGGAGCGAAAGCTCACCTGAGGTTTGCCAGGTGATAGCAAAGATTGAGGAAAGATCCCTCAGAACTGATGGGATATCTACACCTTGCAAAGAGTTCACCAACAAACTGCTAGGTGGCAAATTGCATTGTGTTCTTTTGTACTTTGAGGAAGATTGGTCACTTAGGACACTTACTAAGGGACTTTGGTTTCATATAAAACCAGGAAACTAACTAAGTATATTCATGCAACATTTGGCTGACGTTTCAAACACAGAAAAGTCAGGAAACCTAATGTTCTGGCTACCATGGCAACTGTAACTCAGCTGCATTGTGCATGTAAAGCGAACACCACAGGCAGTAGTGGGGGTTGATATCATAATCTGTTACAATCGGATTTAGCTGTCAAAACTAGAAATGCTAACTAAAGATCCAGCAGCATTGGCTCTCTTTCCCACAGGAGTCTCCTTCAACAGCGCTGCATAGGATTTGGGAGCATGGGATAGGCCCTGCGGACCCCATGGGATTTCCGTGAAGTAGCATGAGCTCCTGCTGGGATTTGTCCTGGTTGCTACTGTGTAGTCCTGAGGCCACTCTGCTGGCTAGAAGAGCGGAACCAGAGTGGCAGAGATTGGTGGTTCCATTTCAGAGTCCAGGAGCTGCCCCCTTCACCCCATCAGTGGGCCCCCATCTGTCACCCCCCAGGGAGCTTCTTGAGCCTTCCATGGGTGTTTCCACAGTAGGGTCTGATCCGTCTTATGCTTTTTCTTGCTCTGAATATACTTCTGACTTTCAGAAATGTAACTTGGCTAAAGAAGAAAGAAAATACTCTAGCTGCCATCACCACACATTGGATTTGGGCGAGGGACTTTTTTAGCTTTTCCTAATGGTTCTTTTGTGCTGGGTGGCGAGATCTCGAAGCCAAAGCCAGACAATCAAGAAAGCATTGGAAAATAGCTTTGGAAAACGAAATCCAGGACTTTAACATAATGGGGCTGTAAGATAAGCACTGGGGTGGTATCATAGCGACAGGAAAATTGAAAGTTGAACAGAAGTTGAATGTAGCTTTGCAGAATTAGGAAAAGATGGCTAGTGAGGGCTTATGCTGAGAGAGAGAAAACAGTGGAAAATATGTTGACAGTTATGATAAAACACCGAGGAAGCCTTATTTGGATACAGATCTTAGACACTGTAGGCATACTGCAGCTCAAATATCAGAGCAAAGCAAACAGTTCCATAGATTAGGAGCCGGGATAGAGATTCATCCTCACTCTGGGTGAAATTTGCTCCTGTGCAGACAGCCCGCATAAGACCTATGCACCTCAGTACAAGCTATGGAAGGTAGCATTTTACCTAGATGAGATCCATCTAGTCCCTGTCAGAGAGATCCAATGATGTGAGGCTCTCCTCTCCTTAGGGGAGGGTTGGTTGGCAGGATCCCAGACAGAAAAGAGCTCTATGTTTTATATATATTGGTAATATGGCGACTTATGGTTATACCATAGAAGAGCCAACCCATGTCACCACCATGTCACTCTTAGCCCCAGTGCCAGTGGCTGGTCCACGTAAGAGGTTAATGGGCTACCAACTAAGGACAAACATCCAATACAAACAGAAGAATTCTCTGGGTAGCTGGGGAAGAATCACTTTCTTCATCAACAGCCTTATTTTAAACAAAAAAAGTAAAAAGAGCATGAAATTGCGCACAAGGAAGATGATGAGTGGAACTTGAGCCAGGTGAAATTGTTCAGACAAAAACTTTTTTTCCAGTTAAAAAATGCAGCTTCGGCAATATTGAAACGTTTTGTGAATTCATGTCGAGTTGGCTAAATTTGTTCATTTCAGGAAAAAAAAAATCAAAATGTTTGATTTTGACATTTTCAGAATAAAACATGCTGATATTTTGGTTTAAAATGACTTTTTGTTCCAAATTTCCTTTAAATGAATACTAAAAATATAAAAAAAAAAATTTAAATGGTGGAATTCAAAATGAATGTTTCAGTTTTATCAAAAAAAACCATTTCATTCAACCTAAAATGATTTTTCAAACTTTTTGATGCACTGAAAATTTTGAATATTTTCATTTTTGCTCCAACTCAAAACAAATTTTTTCCGACTTTTCGAAATTGTCAACAAGTTGAAAAATCTGTTACTCACTTAGCTGAAAGTGGAACCACAAGCTGATGTTTCCAGTCATGACACACTGCATGGCCGCTTTGTGATAGCACAAAAGGACTGACTAAGTTAAGACCATTCACATGCATTTTTCATGTTCAAGCACCAATCAGGATTTTAACTGAAGACTTCATAGCTGTGGAGTGGTGCACTAATATTGTGCTTTATGACACTTATAGCCAGTGCTTTTAAGTTCATATGGTTCACTGATCAGAGGCCCGAATTTCTTCTTGAAATATTTCCTGCTATCTCCCTCTGGCACAGTGTAAGGGTTTCACTGCTTGGGTGAGAGATCCTCAGCACTAAAATGTTGTTGTTTTTTTAAGGAGATGTGGGGTGAAAAGATTTCTTCTGCTTCCAGTTGGCAACTAGGTGTGGGAACAGAGCAATGTACTGGTTGGTGGTTCTACTGGCCTCTAACTGGATGTTTTTCTAAAAGATCTGCTCAAGGAATTATTTTGGGGAAGTTCTCTAGCCTGTGTTGTACAGGAGGTCAGATTAGATGATCACAATGATTCCTTCTAGCCTTGGGATCAAAAAGAGAAAACATAAGCGGCCAGTAGAAATCAACAGAGACCAGTAAGAACCAGCAGAGACCAACTGGAGGATTCTAATGGAAGCTACTGCAATGTCCACTGGGGAAGAGGACTCTCCGCACAGAAAGTGAAAAGAGCTCCTGTGATGTGTCTTCTTATCATTCCACATTCTCACGTGGCAACCTGTAAAGAGTTCCCAGCCTGTGCGCAGCTGAGTGACAGCTGAGGATCACCCACAGCAGAGGGATGAATTGAGAGCACTACAGTCAATGGATGGATTCTCCTGCTCAGAGACCTCCTCAAACCAAGTGTCTTAAAAAACATGAACTGTCCTGCTGCTTTATTTAGCTGTTTAATATATATAAATATGTACATACTGTAATGCTATTTTGCACTGTCATCTGCATATCTCAAAGCAAGTTACAAACAGGTTTCAGAGTAGCAGCCGTGTTAGTCTGTATTCGCAAAAAGAAAAGCAGTACTTGTGGCACCTTAGAGACTAACAAATTTATTAGAGCATAAGCTTTCGTGAGCTACAGCTGACTTCATCGGATGCATTACAAACAGTAATTATCACCACACTTTTGTGAGGTAGGTAAGTATCATTATGGGCACTTTACAGCCAAGTTAAATGACTCACCCAAGGTCACAGAGTGAGTTAGTGGCAGAGCAGTAGAAGAACCCAGGAGTCCTGACTCCCATTTCTCCTGCTGTCACCACCGGAACACACTGCTTCCCTATCTATTTTAATACGTTACTGAAACATGACAGACATATCACCAAGATGCATTAACGAGATTGCTTGGAAATAGTGCAGACAGTTTCATTACAATTTCAATATTATGAAAAATGTTCAATAAACTTAATTCAAAGACCAGCACACAGCTCCTGAAAACATGAAAATGGGCTGTGAATGCTGATGAATCCTTAGGAGCGAAAGGATAACCTCTTCCTCTTTGATTTGCCAAGCCCCACCCTGTAATTTCCTCCTAGCAAGTCCACACTGTCCCTGGCTCCAACATTCCACTGTGGACAATTCCTCCTGCTTCTGGGGTGCAAAGGTAGAAAAGCAGATGGTTAGAATTATCGCCAGGGTGATATTTCAGCTGGGATGGCACTGAACACTGTAGACAATAAATAACTGCCGTGCTCCCAAACATGAGGGGTAGCAGGTAATCCTGGTGGCCCCTGGCTTGCCAAGGGCATCATGGGAACGGCTGACAGAAATGTTGTGTTGAGTACCAGCAATAAGTGAGGCACACTCCGCACAGGTGCCCATATCCTACTGATGCCTCTGTGCAATGCTAGGTTGTCTGTCCCTGCTTCATCCTTGGGAATCCCCATCCATTCACTGTGCTTTCAGAATTCACCTGGGTGGGGCCAGAATTCAGGCCTCCTTTTCAAGGCCATGTAGTGCAGTTGCCCTGAAATATGGAATATCTGTTGCCTCTTTCCCCAGATCAACCATCAGCCTGCCTGAGGCACTTGAGACCTTCAAGGAGGAGGGATTCCAGGGTTTCCTCAGACATCCTTGGGCAGGCCTTGGCGCAGGAGCCATCTCTTCTTTCCCAGACTGCCCCTTGGGCAGGCCGCGCTCAGCAGAATTTGGCTGTGAAGAGGAACCAGGCGAAGGGTGGGTGACTCCCTCTTTTGGTCCATGCAAAAATCAATATTCTTCGTTATCTCCTCCCCTGCTGTGTTTGGGCTATTTTTAGCTCTAATAACGGATCAATTGATTTAGATTGGGGTGAATGTAGTTGGCAAAATTATCTCCTAACTCCCCATGGGGTGAAAATCATCTCTGTGCAGCTCTCCCACACAGAACCTGTACACCACCTAAATCCCACTTAGACCCCTAGACTTTAGCTGTGACTTGGGTGGTCTATATATGGTGGCAAACGGGACTTGAGCATTGGAGTTTTGTGCTGGCCTTTTACACGGGGGGAATTTCATTTTATGCCCTCCTCAGACATATCCCGCCCCCCTAGTACAGTATTCAAGAATGACTCTCTGTGGAGGCTGCATACACATATATACGGTGTCTTGAGAATCTGTCCTACTGGGAAAGGACCACAGGCTGGTTTGTGCTTGCCTGGGGAGTGAAGGAGGTGTGTTGCCTTTATGGTTGTTCTAGTTCTTTAGAAGATTTCTATTTCAGTAGCTGTTGGGCTTTTGCTGCCTGGAGAATTACCTGCTCTTTGAACAGGTCTGCATCCGATGAAGTGAGCTGTAGCTCACGAAAGCTTATGCTCAAATAAATCTGTTAGTCTCTAAGGTGCCACAAGTCCTCCTTTTCTTTTTGCGGATACAGACTAACATGGCTGCTACTCTGAAGCCTAGAACAATCAAGCTGCAGATGTCTAGCATGCAATGGGCTTTACCCAAAGCCCTTTGAAGTCCAGGGAAGTCCATCCCATTGACTTTAATTTGATGGGCTTTGGAGCCGGCCCAAACAGAATTACATGCTGGTGGGTTAACAAGGCGTCCGCTCCCAGGCTGCTCTGCAGCTGCTTCTGCATCAGAAAGCTGGAGCAACCCTCACGGTTGCTGTTCCCTCTGTATGCAGGGAGAAGGGAGTGAATGGTGGATCGGTGGCTTGCCAGATCCGCTAGCCTTACCCCCATCACCCCCTTCCCCCAAAGCTCCCTGCATCTGCAGAGAACAGAACCATGGCAGATGGGGGGCTGCAGACCCCCTGGCTGTGTTCCCACCATCCTGTCCCCCACATCCCCAGCCGAACTGCACCATCCCCAGTGAGTCCATGGGAGGAGAAGGGGCAGGAAATCCTCCACCCCACCCCGAGAGCCAGTGAATGAATGCTGCAAAGGGCCTCACTTGTCTGGGTTGACGATGGCGTTCATCTCCTCTGCCAGGTGCCGCCTCAGGATGTGCTTGCTGCTTGGGATGCCCAGCGCTGTGGCCATGGCTTCTGCGTTGAACGTGGGCTCCAGGATTAGCAGAGCCCCATGCACGCCGCTGTTCGTCAGGTTATCCGCGTACTCCTAAAAGCGGCAACCAGAGCACGGATTTACCCTGTCAAGGAAGAACACCTCTGCCCGTTGCCCTTGGTGGTAGATGCTAAGATGTCAGTGGGTGCTATTCACAGTGGCAGCTGCTAGGGGGAGCAGACAGGTTCCTCTCTCCTGTATGACCACCATGCCCCGACTACCCTGTCCCTGGTGCTTAGCTAGTTCTATACCTGGTGCTTCCAATGCCCACTTGAGATCTGAGTGATGAAGAGTGAGCCCTGCCCAGGCAGACTCTTCCCCTCCCTGGACTTTTACACCCCACCAGCCACTTCCTTACAAGCAGGTCCTACCTTCAGGTCAATGTCCCGCACCCACTTGAGCACCCGTTGATTTGTCCAGACAAGTGGATCGATGTTCTGGATCTCACAGCGAGCTCTCCGCTCTTGCAAAACCTACACACAAGGACACTGACATTATCGACAGTAAAATAGGCCCTGCCCTCTCCTTATTCGGATCCCTCCTAAAGTCTCACTTCTTCCACAAATACCAGAGCTGTGCCCTCTTCGGCCTTTGGAGAGCCTAAGATCCGGAAGTCCCATTCCCTAGAGTCTTGGCCGGCCAGAGGGGAGGAAGGGAACTAGCAGCTCAGTAAATTATTTGAGACCCAGGCCAATAAGAAATTAATCAAACATGAGGGATCACTTCTTGAATTATGATTTCCATTTGCCATGTAACTAACTATCTAGAGAGACAAGGTGGGTGCGGTAATGCATTGGATTAGATTGACATCTGTTGATGAAAGAGACCAGCTTTCCAGCTTACACAAAACTCTTCTTCAGGACCACGTAAACTCAAAAGTCTGTCTCTTTCACCCACAGAAGTTGGTCCAATAAGAGATATGACCTCACTCACCTTGTCTCTAACATCCTGAGACTCACACCACTACAACAACACTACAAACAATCGTATCTACCTATCCGTCCATTCAGCTGTCTAAGAAGAAGAATCACTTGATGTTGGGGAAACAAAATGGGTTAACATTACCTGAGCAATTGCCAAATCTCCCAACAACAGAGTTCAGTGCAGCTCTTTTGTTCTCCTTCCTTGCCCAAGCTAAGGGGTTATTTTGTTCCTGGTTCCATTTTGAAGGTGCTTTGTTGGGAGAGGGCAGAGTTACATATTTCAGGTTCCCAAAAAGAGGACACTGCCAGAGGGTGGGGGAGCTGGAGAAGGAGAGGCTAGAGGGAGCCGGAGGGACTGTACAGTTGTGGGTACTGGAGGGGGTATCTGAGGGGTGCGGGAGGGGTGTGTGTGTACTGGGAGAGCTATCTGGGGGGGGCGGGAGTGGATACCTGCAGCCTCACTCTTGGGGTGGGAAGGGCAGCGTAGCTCCCACTCTCGGTGGCAGGGTGGGTGGTGCAAGCCAACGACACAGCGCCAACCATCAGTCAGCACTTCCCTGCAGAACCCCCCTCTCCCCCCCGGGACTGGGATCCGGGGCCTGGAGCGGAGGAATTCGGCAGGTGTGGCTGCAGTGGAATGGACCAATCAGCTGCGGATGCAGGGATGGACCAATTGGGATGTGGACCAATCGGGGTTTTTTCTGAGCTACAATGACTGCTCTGCAAAAATCCCAAACATCCCATAATCCACTCAGACAGAAGGTGGAGGATCAAAAGAGAGGCAATACCCAGGAAAACCCGGCTGTATGGTAATCCGAGGTGAGGGCTGCTCCGGCAAAGTCGACAATCTCTGAAATCTCCACTCCCTGGAGTTGCTGAGTGGTACAGCTATTTCTATAAAAGAAGGCCAATGGGAGACGAGGGTGCGCTGTCCCTAATGATCAATGAAATGCATAATGAAATGCATCCGATGAAGTGAGCTGTAGTTCACGAAAGCTTATGCTCAAATAAATTTGTTAGTCTCTAAGGTGCCACAAGTCCTCCTTTTCTTTTTGCGAATACAGACTAACACAGCTGCTACTCTGAAACCTGTCCCTAATGTAATTGATCTATTCGAGACAGGAACTTGGAATTGCGAGCACTCAGAGGAATTGCACTGGCCTGGAGCGATAGAAAGTTTGGGTTGGTCCTGCTTTGAGCAGAGGGTTGGACTAGATGACCTCCTGAGGTCTCTTCCAACCCTGATATTCTAGGATTCTATGAAAGGCTAATTGTTTGGCAAACCAAACCACCTGTTTTAACCATTTCTTGTCTCACCTCTTTGCTGAAGTTGACTTGAAAAAGCAGCTCTATTCCTAGCAATATGCTGACCTGGTGGAACTTTTTAGACACATTAAGATATTTCTCCAAGTCTCGTTTCATTAGCGAGTTCAGCATCCTTCCATCCACGAGGTGATTTTGGAAACCCTGGGAATACTGAGACAGCCCAATATCATTCAGCCAGGCCTTGGCTACCCAGTGGTGATCCAGTTCAGAGGCTTTAGACAAGCTGTGGAGTGTAAGGAAGACAGGAGGTGTAAGGAAGGTCATGAAACTTCTGCTACCCTGTGTTAAAAATCATGCAAATACCTTGCACAAGGGCTGTGCAGGCAATGGGCCGGATTCTCTGGTCCACTCCAGTCACTTTGTGCCACTGAGCTTTATGCCAGTGGAAAATTCTCTTTGTGGAGGAGAACTACTCATTGGTATAACCCCCCAGAAGTTCCTACCTCCACCTGGCTTAGGGGGCATGCCACGGAAGGGGTAGGAGTGTGGCAAATGTGAGTTAGGGATGAGCTCTGGGCAGGCAAAAAGCATGGCAGCTCTGTTGTAAGTCTTTATAGAGATTCCATTGACTGGAGTGGGAACACTGACTGCATAAAGCCAAGCATGTGCTTAAGTCTTCTGATGGATCAGGGCCTGACTTACAGTTGGGAATCTATGTATGCTTTAATGTCTTCACAGAAAGTTGTTTTTTGCTCCCTAAATTTAAAAACAATGAAGGAAGTGTGCTGACTGTTTGGTGCTGGGTTGATTATTGTGACTTTCCCCCTTTGAAACAAATGCCAATCTGAGATGGGTGCAATTATTCAGGTTTGCCTGAATAATTGGATAAATATTGGATAATGATTGAATAATTTTAAAGGAATCCCTGGAGTCACCTCCACAGAAAGAGAAGGCCTACACCCGTGCTGCTCATCAGCTAGCCACAGGAGGTCAGCATTGCAACATGGAAGACCGTGGGTGAGGCACACCAGGATGTGTGTTTTTTCTAATGGGACAGGCAAATCCAGGAGCATACATTTCTGCACACTTCTCATGTCTGCCTTATTTGTTGTGAGGGAATGCAAACAGGGGCGAGTCACAGCACCAGGAGACGTGTGTCCACGTTAATCACTAGATGCCTTCACTGATTACATGATTCAAAACACCACCCATTACAGGTGGAAGAAACAAGCCACTCTGAGCCTGATTCTCACAATGTTTGCCCTATGTATTTACAGGTCTATAATCCCATGTGTTTCCTTAGAGACACACCTGTGATCTGCTGGCTCAGACGTGTGTTTGTTCACTTACAACTAGATGGGAGTTGCCCAGCTGCTGTGGCAGCTGGCTCTACATCATTCAATAGATTAATTAATTAAAGGATTAAATAATCCTTCATTAATCTAGCCTTGCCATCCCTATTCCTAGCTCTGAAGATTATAATAAAGCAGAAACTGAGCAGAAAGCCTGGCTTCAAAGCAGAAGAGTCTTTCCAATTGTCTCCCTTAGCACTGGTAAGGAAGCGTAAGAGTGATTTACAGCACACTCTGTTGACTAGCTGTTTCCTCTCTTACTCTGTGGAGACAGTTTTCCCAGAACGAATCTCATTGGCGGGCAACAATGAAAAATGCTTTAAAAAGCAGGTGAAATAGCCATTCACAAATGGTTAATGCCTGTCATTTCTTTCCTCTGTGAGAGTCATCTGTTCCCATGAAGCCAGGTACATGCAGACCTGGAGCTGCCAGTCACAAGGGATTTAAGCACGAGCCGTGTCTAAGCGCTGGTATGACAGTTATGTCGAGACAGAGTCTGGAAAGCAGCACCCAGCTCCGGGAGCTGAGCTAGGATCTGGTGTTCTTGTCCCCAGGGAGCAGAGCAGCAGCATGTGTAAGGCTAGTCTCTTCTTTGGCTCCAGTCCCAGTGATCTGCAGGGGTACAATAGCCAGCAGAGGTCTGTAGTAGAGGATCCCCCGACCCATCACTGCTCCCCCGGGCCCACTCCTCAGAGGCTCAGCTCTGGGCCGTGCAAGGTGCAAAGGTCGTGTGCAGCTGCAGCCTTCCCAAATCTCATCTGCCCTCAAGCAGCAGAACAGCAACAGTTTCGCCGTCTCTGGGGTCCTCTGCATTGGCAGAGAGGGGATGGGTCCTGCCCCCGAGTATGGCTCCTTCCCTGTGCTTCTCTCCACTCCTGGCAAATAATGAATCTCTGCTAGGAATGGAATACTGTAGGGGCATGTTGTTTGCAATTCGACCCCAGTCTGAGAAGCTGAATACTACAGTGCAGCTACCAACCATTAAAAGGTTCTAGGATATAATAGTCCTGACTAAGCCCCGGACGAGGCAGAACCTGGTTTTAACGCTTTAAGATCTAGTATGAAGGTGAAGACAGAATAGCAGCTTCACTCAATCCATCCAACCTGCCTATACCTCTCAAGTATGTAACCTGTCCTAGTTTGGTGGGCCTTATGTAAAACCTGGGAATGAATTCTTCTAGACTGCTTCATTTGTTTTAAATCCTACACGAGGAAACAGAGGAGATAGCTCCATAACACTGAATTCTGCCAGGTACAAGACTGAGAGCTATTGGTTTTGCTTCCACTGGGGTCATTTGATTTTAGGAAAATCTTGCTCTAGCCTCTTTGCTGAATTGGTAGCTAGGCTCACTCCCAAAGCTCACCGGGGTGTTTATGTTGTTGTTGGTTTTGTGGCTTTAAATGCAGGAGACAGTTTGATTTCTTTCTTTTTTTAATCACCCAGGCTAGCTCTGTGAGGAGCAGCACCATACGCTAGAGTTGATTAATTAGCAGAGCAAAAATGAGGGGGACGTGACTGAAGGAAGTAATTATGCAAAACAGAAGTGTCAGTTTTGTTAAAGTGAGTTTTCTCTCAAACTGAGCACAGCAGTAAGAATTGTTCCGAAAATTGTTTTTTTCCCCCTCTCTCTCATTCTCTCACTCTCTTTTTTTTTTCCCGCCGCCCCCCCCCCCCAGATAATTTGGCTGCTGTCTGAGGAGAATATGTAAATACACACACACAAACATGCACACATCAATACACATGTATGCACATGCATGTTTGCATGCATATGCATGCCTAATGCTCATGTACACATACATACAGACATTTGTATACATACACAAATGCACACACACGTGGACATGTGTATGCACACACAAGCATGCATACACACAATGAATGCAGAAAGTGGGGTTCTGATGCCCACTGGCAGAACTTACCATTTGCCTGCTTCTGCCTCCCTGTAATCCTCTATTGCCAGCCTGAGTTTGCGGCGGTGAAGGCAGCTACAGATGCCAAGCCCTGTCGCCAAATCTTCATCACTCAAACTTAGCAACATCTGCTCTCCAAGAAAAAAAACAACAACAAAACTCAACCATTGACTTTGGTCACTTACATAACAGCAATGCAGTATGCTGGGTGGGTTCTTATAAACTATACCCCAAAATGCTTTACAGCGTAACTAACAAAACAATAGAGAAGAAGGGAGGAAGTGGTTAAGGTGTCAGACTGGGGCCCAGGCAATTTGGGTTCTGTTCTTGGCTCTGCCACAAATTTCCTCTGTTATCTCAGACATGGCACTTAGTCTTTGTGCCTCGGTTTCTCCATCTGTGAAATGGGGATAATGTTTCCCCCCCCCACCCTCGCAGTGGTCCTGTGAGGATGAATTAAGTGATTCATCCTATAGGGGAGTGCATCATAGAAAAGCCTACCAGTGAAATAACATCAACAGAGATTAACTAACAATAGTGGGTGAGGGCAAAGGGGGGGAAGCTGAGCTTTGCAACGAGGTAGAAAACTGTTGCAAATGGCAGAAGCTGCAGTGGAGAAGGCTCTCACCTCAGCAGTGCCCAGCCTGCATGTGTGGGGGGGCGGGGATGACAGAGCAGGTCGGGTTGTGCTAGTGAATCGGAGGGTACAGAGAGACCTAACAATCCCCTGCATTAACTGGGGAACCCTGGGCCTAACTAAGCACTTTTTCCCACCAAAAAACTTGGCTGCGAGTGTGGATGGGGTAGGGCTGGGACAAATGGCCACAGCTCTGGCTTTGGAAGCCCCTCGTCACTCAAAAGGTTGTTTGGGATCACGTGCTTTGGCGCCGACAGCAGATTGTAGACACACCAGTGCAGAGACGTAGCTTGCTCTCCTACCTTCCCGCTCTTGACGTTCTCCCCACAGGCTTTGACGTACATGGGCATAGCCATGACCACCTCCAGCCATGCCTGCACAGTGCCTGCCTTCCAGTGGGACATGGGTGTGGTGCGGACCAGCTCCACCTGCTGCAGCCGGTCCATCTGTTCCTCCCCTTCAGACAGGCTGAGGCTTAGGTGAGTGGGGCTGGAAAGGCTGTCAGAATCTGGAACACAAAGCAAACGGTGGAAATGCTGCTGGGCTCCCTGCCCAAGGGGCTCATGGGGATCTAACACTTCAGCTAGGCAGCTCTCCAGCTCTCTCACCGAGACCCTGCCCTGAACCAATGTCTAATCAGGGTAGATCATCTTCCCACCCTCTGGGTGCAATTTCAGCCCTGGCCCCTTTACGGAAGATCTTCTTGCCCAGGAATGTACTGACGTACTGACGTACTGACATACTGACCGTTACCTTTCCGTCTCCTCTTTCATTGGAATTACCGCACAGCAGTCTCCTAAATAAAGACCTGATAGAAAACAAGCGTTGACTCTCTTGTGGCTGCAAGAGGTAAGAGCCAGATAGAGGAAAACGGGGCAACTCAGCACAGTCAGTCGGCTGGTCGCCGGAATCAGTGGGCGTGTCCAGTAGCTACTGCCCATCACCGACGCTGACTCTCGTGCCGGCTCCTCCTTAGGTCACGAGAGGGGCTGAACACTTCCCCATGGTTGGTCGGCAGCAGTTCTGCTAGGTGAGACGGATGGAGACTTCCCTCTCAGACCTTCCTTACAAGGCTCCAGGCAAGCATGGCCCGCGCTGCCAGAGCAAGGGCATCAGGTGACTCCTTCTCCCTCCCCAGCCCCAGTGCCACTAATAGAGAAGGGGGAATTTGGCAGAGTTGACTCTAGTCCCATAGTGGGAAGGGGAGAACAGGCAAGCCCCTGAGTCTGTTGGGTGCTCCAGAACTGCAGGGCCCCCGGCTCTATTTGTGGCTTGCGGTGAAGGCTCATCTTGCTTCCCCATCCCAACAGAGGCAGGAGGAGCTGCGCTAAATCCTTTGTCGCTCCCCATCTCACTGCCAGGGGCACAGCCAAATCCAAATGCTGCTGGAATGGGACCCAGGTCTGCTTATTCGACCAGGCTACCACACAGCCTCTTCCTCTCTCTGTTTGCAGGGCAACACCAGGGCTCCTGGAAGGAGAGGAAAAGAACTGACTGGTTGGAAGGGAAATGCAAATGCTGTTTATTGCAAAGAGACATATCGCCAATAGGCACAGACCGATCACCCCCAAGGGATCACTCGCACAGTAGGGCAATAGCTGCCCATCCATCAGGCTGATTACCAGCAAGGAAAGGCTCTAAGCTGGGCTAAACAGGCTTTCAGGACCTCTGAAACCCAAGGCGAGGCAGTAATTTGCATACTCTGGATGGCAGGGGAGGGTTTTATGCTCTGTGCATTGATTGGTTTTCTGCTAGCTGACCATAATCTTAGGCAAAACAGATTGATGGGATACATAGGGAGGAGGATAGCTTGGCGGGGATGGGAGTCCCTAGGAATAACTAGCGGGGTGTGTCCCCACAGCCCATGGGCTATGAATATGGCTGGCTTCTCAAAAATACCTTCCAAATCAATGCACTGCAATGAAGAAAAGAAAGACTGGCCTTTACCAAGAGATCGGGGCATTTGCCTGCCCCTTTCCCCACCCCTAGCTCAGCTCATCATACCCCCACGCTGCCTCGCTAGGCACAGCTGCCCAGGTCCCTGTCGAACCAGCTGTATGGAAGCGCCTACACATGTGGCTGGATGTGCATCCTGCCCGTGATGTCGTATTTTTCATTCCTGGCCTCATCCCGCAAGGCTGAGCACCAGCGGCCTGTCAACCTGTCTGGCTGACGTCCGCTGGAGCTGTGGGACCCACCTCACTCCCGCACAGTTGCATCCCTCCACCTCCCTGCGGGGCAGTTGCCAAACCTGAGGCCTGCTGACAATGAACTTTGGCGGGGGGGAGGGGCCTTTCACACCCCCTGTGCAGAGAGGAAGTACAAACCTCTGCCTGACATGAATCACATTGCAGGCCTCGCAACACGGCTCAGGCAGGCTGTCAGCGTTGCATGGGCCCGGTGCAGGCTCCTCTGTACAGAGCTGAATTTCAGTCGTCATTACTGTGTCTTTAAAGCTGTAGCAGGAAGCCAAGCAGGCTGAGGTTGTAAGCAGAAGCTTTAAAGTTGCTTTGTTTTCAAGGTTCCTTGTTCCCTGATAGGGGTCACTGGTTCTCTTACTGGGTCATGCTTCATGATGCACTCAGCTAGTTTAACTGCACAGGTGCAGCGTTGTTCCTTGGTGTACAAACGGGGGGTGTTCCTTTGCCTTTCCTCCAGCTTTCAGCTGGGTCCTCTTTGTCCATATTGTACTGAGCTGAGGGGAACACTTGAAATCCCTTTCTCCTCTTCTTTAAAAGTGTTCAATAAATCGCCCAAAGAAAAGGACATACCCTGTGAGTGCTTTGTATTGCCACATGGGCCTAGCACACAGGTTGGAAGCGATATGCCACTGGCCTGAGTATGTTCCCAATAGCTATCAGGTGGGCTGTAAGCATGAATTGTCCACTAAATAGGATGCACAGGTGTTTCATGTGAGCACTAATACAGCCAGAGCAGAGGGGAAGTGGCTTCTAAGAGCAAGTGCATTGCAAACTCTCAGCTTGGATCTTCAGCCTTTTCCATATAGGTAAGTTTATAGTGTGATGTCTTGGACCCTGATCCTGTAAGCGGGTGGATTCCTGCACTTGTGCAAAGCTCTGTTGAAGTCAGTGGGCTTCTGCAGGGAGCAGCGGGCAGGTGGGGGGCCTGGTTTGAATCACATGGCTTCAGTGCCTTTGCTGTCTCCTTGATTCATTTGTCTTTGACAACTAGTAAAGGCCTGAGCATCAGCAATATTTGTGTCTGCATTTGCACATTGGAACACCCTGCCACACTTAAGGCAGCCTGGGTTTTAAGTATTCTACACAACGGTAGGAAAAAACTCTCCCATCTTTACTTTGCTGTCCCTGATCTCATTAAATCTGGGCTGCCTGTAGGCCTGGATGGATGATCTGGGAAGAAGAGCAGGACGCATGCTGTGGCTTGAACTCCCTGCAACCGTTCCACAGGGATCTGGGTCTGCTTTACATTTGCAGGTAGGCTCCCCTCTTTTAATTAAAGGTTCGTTAAGATGATGAGTAGTAATAAAAGTGAGTTCTCAATTACAGGAGGAATAGTCAGAAATGGTGGCTCTGTGATAATGAATGATTACAGTGGTGCTTACTCCAGGCATTCAAAAGGTCATGATTCAGAATGCCAAAAGCATGAGATTTACTGAAATATCAGGAGCTTTAAGAAAAACAGAGCTGCTTTTTCTTTGCCTTGTGTTGAGCCTTTAAGGGGGCACTCGGGTCACATTTGCAAATTCTTCTGTGAAATCATGTAGGGAGATTCTAGACTTTTTTAAAAAAAATATGGACAGCTAAGATTCTTCTCTAATCATGTCAGTCCAGGAGCTGGGACTTTTTTTTTTTTTTTTTTTTTTTTAAGTACCAGATACCGTAGGAGTGGGCAACATGATGTCATTAGGAAAAAGCTTCAGCACACATTTGCAAAATAAACCATGTGGTTGCAGAGAGGGAAATGTGCCGAGTTTAAGATCTGTAAAGTTATTGCTTTGGTGTTGGCTTTATCAATGAAAGAGCAGTACTTCCCCCCTCCTCAAAACTAAAGTTTGGTAGCAGTTTCAGACTAAATGCTAAAGAATACATTGTGATCTTTTAAAAACAGGCTTTGATTCTGTAAATATGCACATACTTAATTTGCTTCAGGGGTACTGCTTATGTGCTTCAAGTTGAGCATATGCATTAATATTTGTAGGACTGTGGTTGGTATAGGTGCAGGTCCTGCATTATCTTTAAGCATATGAATAGTAGCATTGATTTCAATGACTCCATTTATGGTAGTAAAGTTAAGCATGTGTTTAAGTATATTCAGCACTGGGGCCACAACGTGGAAAATTGTTACCTGTCCTGTATTTGTTCAAAAAACCCAACTGATTTATTTTTGTGACAAATTCCTCCTGCTTTTTCTTCTGTCAAAAGTTCAACAAAAACCATCAGCGTTTTAACACTGAGAACATTTGGCTGGTTTTGTTTGACACATTATTTGCTTTTGTCATGTGCTTTTGTGTTAGTAGTGCAAGAAATGTAGAGTTGGTGTGAATGTGATTAGCTGTTCAGGGAGATGTTTTTGCTGCAAGGGTGTGAATTCCCTGTAACACATCCATAGTGGTTGTCTGCTGCATTGTATTTGCAGAGCTACTAAGATATATCCAAGAAAACACCCAGAGCTGTCTGTGAATATAACACTTCTGGGTGCCCCTTAAACAACCTCTCACCTGCGCCAGTGGTGGCAAAATCCACTGGGGAGAGGTCTGGCTGAGAATGTATTGCTTGTTATACTAATCCAATCAAGAAATAGAAACAATGCCATATTACCTGAGAAATGCATCTCAAATTATTAATTTATTTGACTTCTTCCAATAGGCCCTCATTAGGGTTGCTAACTGTCTAATCACACAAATCCAAACACTCTGGTCCTGCCCCGACCTACGCCTTGTCCCAGGCCCCACTCACTCAATCGCGCACCCCCCCCATTGCTCTATCTTTCCCCACCCTCACTCACTTTCACTGGGCTAGGGCAGGGAGTTAGGGTGTGGGAGTGGGTGCAGGCTCTGGGCTGGAGCCAAGGGGTTTGGAGTGTGGGAGGGGGCTCCAGGCTCAGTCTGGGGCAGGGGTGCAGGAGGGGGGAGTTTAGGTGCTGGAGGGGGGCTCAGGGTTGGAGCAGGGGTGCAGGCTGGAGTGTGGGGTGCAGGCTCTGGCCAGGAGGTGCTTACCTGGGGCGGCTCCCGGTCAGTGGCACAGTGGGGCTAAAGCAGGCTCCCTGCCTGACCTGGCCCTGCCCCGCTCCTGGAAGTGGCTGGCACGTCCCTGCAGGACCTGGGGACAGGCCCTGGGGCCCGCAAGCAGCACCCCCACAGCTCCCATTGGCCACAGTTCCCGGCCAATGGGAGCTGTGGAGTCTGTGCTCAGGGCAGGGGCAGCACATGGAGACTCTCTGCCTCCTACCAGGACCGCAGGGATGTGCCGGCCACTTCTGGGAGTGGCATGGGCCCTGGCAGGCAGGGAGCCTGCCTTAGCCTCACTGCACCGCTAGACTTTTAATGCCTAAAATCTCCGTTTGGCTTCGTAGCCTCGGGGAGATAGAGCCTGATTCCAGGAGACTCCCGGCGAAACCGGGAGGGTTGGCAATCCTAGTTCTCATAAATGAGCTGCAGACTAAGTAGGGTTGCCAACTTTCTAATTGCACAAAACCGAACACCCCTGCCCCTCCCCTTCCCCGAGGCCCCACCCCTGTTTGCTCCATTTCCCGCCCCACCTCCGTCTCTTGCTCTCCCCCACCCTCACTCATTTTCACCGGGCTGGGGCAGGGGGTTTGGGTGAGGGAGAGGGGTGGGGGCTCTGGGGTGGGGCTGGGGATGAGGGGTTTGGGGTGCAAGAGAGGGCTGGGGCAGGGTGTTGGGGGAGGTGCGGGGTCTGGGAGGGAGTTTGGGTGCGGGAGGGGAGTCCAGGCTGGGGCAGGGGTGTGGGAACAGGTTTGATGTGCAGGGTCTCAGTGGCACTTACTGTGGCTCCCAGGAAGCAGTCGCCAGGTTCCTGCAGCCTCTAGATGCGTGGTTGGCCAAGGAGGCTCCACGCCTTACCCTCCCCCCTGCAGGTGCCTCCCTGCAGCTTCCATTGGTTGCAGTTCCTGGCCAATGGGAGCTGCGGAGCCAGCCCTCAGGACAGGGGCAGTGCACAGAACCTCCCTGAACCCAGGGGCCACAGAAACCTGGTGGCAGCTTCTGGGAGCCGCAGGGAGCCTACCTTAGCCCCGGGTCCCCATTGCGCTGCTGACCAGACTTTTAACAGCCCGGTCGGCAGCGTCAATGGGAGTCGCCAGGGTCCCTTTTCAACCGGACGTTCTGGTTGAAAACCAGATGCCTGGCAATCCTACGACTAAGAACTATTCAGAGAGTCGTAATGCCACTTGAGTCCTACGTAAGTGGCGCGTAGGCCTGGTCTTAGATCTCTGCAGGGTGAATTTCACCTAGAGTACTGGGCATTTAATTCTAAAGAGCAGATTAGGATTTGACAGAATCTCACGGTGCTCGCAGGCAATTTGCAAAATGGCTAAATTCACAGAATGCGTTAGTGCTAAATACTCCTCCGAGTGCTTCTGCATTCTGACCGGGTTTCTATCAGAGCCAGTTACAGTCTCATAGTCACTAAAGCACAGCCATGGGAAGATGTATTTATCTATCTGGGATGCCTTTGTATTTTGTTGCCTCTGGGACTAGAAACTAAAAGCACCATTTGCCAGATCCTGCACAGCCTTACACTTTGACTTCAATGGGTCTACTTACATGACTGAAGTTAAACATGCGTGTGCGGCACTGATCCCGTGTTGTCACCCATGCGGGCAGACTATTGAACCTGCACAGAGCCCCATCTGCTCACTCAGGTCAAAATGCAGGATCAGGGCCTAAAATACCATACACAGGAAGCTACTGTATAGTATTTCTGATCTAGACCAAATAGGAGGGGTAAGCAGAGTGAGGAGAAATTTTTATATCCAAGGGGCTTTTGGGTAAGTGCAGATAAACCACAGAACTTTCCAGTGCTTCAGTGAAGCTATGAGGTTTGTTCATAGCAACCACCAGTCCAGATAAACTTTCTGCTGACAGATGTGGTGATTTTTAGTCATTTAGAGGCACCAAAAGTGATGACACCCGGCCATATGTTAGCTTTTAGTCACTTCTTCCTCGTTTTTTAAACTCTCTTCTGAGTAATGTGATTGCCAAAATAATCTCCAGCTGATAAAACTTTATACAGATTTCCTCTTAGTCTGTGATCAAAGTGATTAAACTCTAGAAATAATGATACTGCATCCTACTGACACCACTTTACCATGGCGTTACGTGCAAAAATGCCCTGATAGACGGTAATTTATCTATTAACAAGCTTTTAAAATGCAAATGTTCTACTGCTATTTTAATGCTTTGTATTATCATAAAAGAAGGTCTTTATTTCTGCTTTCCATCAAGTCCCAAAAGCCAGTGGCCTGTAATCATGACTCCATTACATCCCTGGAGATGCAAAGGCAAGGAAATGCATAGGTGCAATAAACGTTTTCTTAAGACACAAAATATATGCTTGAGTGCCCTAGTGAGATTAGTGGTTGTCTGGGTAGATGATGTTGGGGGGGTCAGCTCAGCTGTATGGCACCAAGCCATGTGTCTCGGGTTTTTCTATAGCACTCATCACCATAGTATCTGAGCTCTGTAACTATCACCAAAGGGCCACAGACTGAATTGAATTGAGCATCCTGATTAGGAATAAGAATGGCCCTACTGGGTCAGACCAAAGGTCCATCTAATCCAGTGTCCTGTCTTCTGACAGTGGCTAATGCCAGGTGCCCCAGAGGGAATGAACAGAACAGGTCATCATCAAGTGATCCATCCCGTCGCCCATTCCCAGCTTCTGAAACATTACTATAAACTGGAGACAGAACTTAACCCCACAGGTAGGAGCTTGGGTCCAAACTTTAAGGCTAGGGTGTTTGGATCGCTGGTCTGACTGGGTTTGGAGCCATCTTTATCTTTGAAGCAGCCATAAAGTGCACTCCTATCCTCTACAGCATATAGTTATAGCTGGCTTTAGCCCACCATCATTGACTTCCTGACAGTGCTAGGGGTGGTGCAAGCCGACCTCTGCCCCCTGCCTTGGGCTCAGTAGCAGTGCATGGTGGAATTCCCCACTCCACACTGTCCAGTAGGTTTAGAAGTTGAGCAGACCTTACGCATGCATGGGCATGTTAGTATACAACAACTCTAAGTCTAGGCAAGCAGCTTTCCTTACTAGCAGTCGTATAGCTGGGAGGTGAGGATGTTCAGGATGGTGAAGGGAAAAAAGCAGCTTTATGGTCAAAGTAGGGAATTGAAAATAGGAATTCTGGATTCTGACTCTTGGCTCTGATGCTCATTTGGGTCAGGCATGTCACTTTGCCGTGCCTCAGTTTCCCCACCTGAAAAATGTGGAAATACCACTTATCTACTTCCAAGGTCTGAGACTCGGTTCATTAATGTCTGTGCCACACTTTGCTGCCCAGAGGTGAAAGGTGCACGGTATATGGCCTTGGTTTTTAAAACCTGCCCTTCCTTTGTGCACCTGCAATTTCAATGGCAAATAGCTGCAGGCACATTTATTTAGGGGCACAAATGAAAGCAGGTAGATAGTTAACTCCCTGAATGCTCCTGGGTCTGAGACTTTTTCATGTCTTACCCACAAAATTGCTCCCACAATTACATCTGGGCTCAAAATTTTGGAAGGAAGGCCCAAAGGTTCATAAAGGAAGGTCAGGTAAAGACCCCATTTACAACTCCAGTCTAATAATGCATTGGCTCACTAGCATTGCCATGTGCCCCATATGTCAGATCTGACCCGCTGTATCCCAGCTAGCTAGTTCTGAGGTCCCTGAAAGGCTCAGAAGCTGCCAATTCTCCTGAACTCTATGAACTAGCATGATGCCTGTGTGAGATGGTCCTATGTCTGCTGGGGGAAAATGCCAAACTCCTCTGCACAGAGATGTGGTTCTCACGACCTCTGCAGCAAAGAATTCCTTAGGAACCCCAGGATCAGTAAAAAAAGCCACAGTAATCACCGCTCCATTACTCCATCACTGACTGCAGTATGCCAAGGGGAGTGATGCTGTGGAGAACAGCCCCTTGGTGTGAAAAGGGGACAAAGCAGCATTGTAGGAGTTTAGATTTTGACTGCATTATTAGGAAGCACAATATACTTATAGGTGCTGGAACTAGGGGTGCGGCTGCACCCCCTGGCTTGAAGTGATTTCCATCATATACAGGGTTTACAGTTTGGTTCAATGGCTCAGCACCCCCAGATTGTTCAAGCAATACAATACAAATTGTTCCAGCACCCCTGGATATACTGCCTGGGGACACAACAGGAGAAGGCAAATCTGGGGGTACTGCACTACATTAGCCAAACGTCGTCCCTTATGGCGATGGGATGAAACTTGAGTCCATTGTCTTGTTTGTTTGTTATCAACAATGCTGTGTTAAATGATGTGAATAGGCGCTAGAAGTGAGGAAGGGTTGTAATAAAAGAGCAGCAGATGTGCATTATGGTTAATTATGCCGGGAACACGGTGACGAAAAAAAGTGGGGAGAATTTCCTCCATAATGCCATTGCAGCTGCCCATTCCAGCCACTTGATCCAGAATTTCTGTTGGAGTGAAATGCGCCCCTATGCAGAGGACCGTGACAAATGATGCACAGTCTTTAAGTAACACTTACTCCTCAAACCAGCATCTAAGTGGCACTTGAGTGGTGCAGGGGCTAATGTTTGCCATGTAAGTAAAGAACTATGTATGGGAAGATTCCACGTGTTCCATGCTGATCTTGCTTACACTGGTGTGTAGCTGATGGCAGAAAAGACCCGGTGTGAGCTGCTCAGGTGTGGAGAACGGGGATATTTCTTGGTCCAATCATGATGGTTTTGCTGCGTAAATGGGGATTGGATAGAGACACACTGTAAAGCTGGCCAGATCTCAAGAGTACATTAAGACTTTGTTGCAGAGCTAAATGCTCAGGCTTGTTGCGAGATTAGCAAGGTGGTTTTTTTTCCATCTTGTGTGCATGAGTCTTACTTTTTGACACATGAGTCCACAGGCCCAGTATCGTCGATTGAGGTTAGGATGGAGAAACCAAAAAACCCTAGGAAAAGTGACTTTTGTAAAACCAGAATGAAAATGTACCAGCCAGGTACTTGTCTACTCTTTAATAGGATAATGATGGGGAGGGAAGAGAAAGTGCCATTTTACTCTTCAAAACAAGGTCCTGGCCCCAGCTGAGTTAGCTAGGAGAATTTTGAAGGGCTTAGGCCAGGTCAGCTATTAAAATAACCCAAACAAATTCTTGAACATGTTTCCTAGAGCAATGAAGATGCTTGGGTCTGGCTGAGCTGGGTTCATCACCAGGCAATGGAGGAAGGTTAAAGGTGACTTTATGCCACCATTGCGGCCCCTGGATCCTGGAGACCGATCCAGTGTCAAGTGAGCATTAGAGCAGCCCAAAGGCTGCTCTAACTTATGTCTGGTTGCTCATGGTGCCAAGTGGCCATTGCGGCAGCTCACGTGGGCAGAGGCACTTCAGGTCAGGGCCCCTGGTGCTCAGGGATGATTGATGCTATGTCCATCCATATTCATGTTTTCTAAAAACACATTAACAACAAAATGTAATGTATTCCCCTGGATCAACTGCTTCCAAATAATGCTTTGTTTTCAGATAAAGTGTTTTAAAAGATGCAGACAAATACCAGTCAAATTACAGGCATGTTTGGTGTCGAGAAGCAAAGTGAGCACAGCAGTTTGATCATTCACTCCTTGTATCAAACCATCCCAGACCTCCCTCACCCTCTTTCTCCTTTTCTCTTCTCGTCTTTACCTGGAAGCTGGCTGCAGGATAACTGTGTGGGCAAGATCTAGGAGAAACAAAGTTCCATCCAGCATTGCTTTCACACCCAGCCCTTGTCTTACTGTAGAACGTTCTCTCTTTCACCCTCTGCACTTGTTTACAGTGGAACAATTCCACTGGAGTCAGCAGTGGCGGTGTGCTGGATTTACCAGGGGAAGTAAGAGGCAATATTGATCCAGTTCTTTATGATCAATGGGTTACTTGAGCTGCTAACTCGTGCCCAGCTAACACATCTGTATGTCCACTAAGAACTCATAGCTAAAGATGACGCGACAGGCACTTTAACAAAGCCCAGCCAAACTTGGGGTCTGGTAAAAATGAATAAGAAAGGGGATCGCTGACAGATCCAGTCCATCCCACCAGGGACCAGTGCCAGGATTATTCCCCGCAATGGGCCA
Organism: Dermochelys coriacea; assembly: GCF_009764565.3. Classification (NCBI taxonomy): domain Eukaryota; kingdom Metazoa; phylum Chordata; order Testudines; family Dermochelyidae; genus Dermochelys; species Dermochelys coriacea. The sequence continues at coordinate 9,447,850 of NC_050085.1, forward strand.
GTCCCTCAGCTGGTATAAATTGGCATAGATCCAGTGAAATCAGCAGACATATGCTGACTAAAAACAGCCGAGGTTCAGGCTCAATATGTTTCGAAATTCTTAGTCCAGTGTAGTTTTAAATGTCCCCAGACATAGGTTTTCCACATTCTAATCAATCAATCTTGCTAACAGGATGTTTTCCCGATAATCAGCCTTGTTTCCCTTTTCTTAGTTTCATCTCATTACTTCCCCATGCACAATGCTAAACAATTCCTCTCCCCTTTTGGTGTGTATGTAACAATGCCCTTGGCTGGATCATCAAGCAGGGCTGAACAAAGGACCTCAGCATCTAAAAGCAGGATCTGCTACTGCTTGAACTAAAGGAGCAGGTGCATTAGCTTAGAGGCAGTAGACGTATACTTGATTCAACCATGAGAGGGATACAGAGAGCCACACCGGTCGTGTGGATTACATTGATCCCTTTCAGATGACTGTCTTGTACCCTGTAGAATCCAAGACCTAAGAGAAATCTCTCTGCCTTGATATTGTGTAACATGTTGATATGGATCAGAAAGCACCCGAAACTGAATAGTTTTGGTGTTTGAGTTTGCTGATCTGCCATTGGTTACCCTTGTCTTCAGCCGGTGGTTATGCAGCTGTGGGACAGGTTTCATGACAACCAGCTCTGTCAGGCCTCCTGGCTGCACTTTGCGCATCTCTGACAAGCATTGCACAGGGCAACATTGGGCATAGCAGCATGGGGCCAAATACGCAGAAGGTTGTGCGTAATGCAAACCCTTACAGGAAACCAGCTTATCGTGTGGGATTCCATTAGCCGAGCACGGTGCTCCCAGGCTTTAGGCAAATGCTCCTGCCCTTCTGCAGAAGGGTGGTTTCCCATCCAGGATCTTCCGAGTGTTGCTTTTGCAGGCAGTTCCGCTGTTGCTCCTTGCATCTTGCAAAATAAAGTAGCTCTAGGGATGGCACAAATTGTAGCTCTTCACCCAAGGCTGCTACCTTAGATGATCAATGCACTCTCCATTCAGTTGCTTTCATTGATATTTAAGTCCTTTTCCACTCCAAAAGCCACAGCATGTCCCAGGTTGTGTCCATTGCTCAAGGTTATTACCACTGCAGGATTAGTTTCTTGAGCAACTAACGTGGGCTCACTTGTGGAGGTGTAAAAATAACAAGTGTTTGGTACTAATGCATTTGTGATTCAGTTTGACGCAGGTTCCTTTGCTAGTAGACATGGGCCTAATCCAGATCCAACGTTCAAGAGACATTGGATATTCCGGGGTTTAGTTTACTCTGTTGTAGAGATGGATGCAACAATCAACTTCAGATCAGCGGATTGTACTTGGATACCACCATGTCAGGGGTGTTAAAAATACTGTGAGAGACAAGACTAGACAAATGGTCCAGTCCTGACTCTGAACAGCACCAGAGTTTGGATGTTAAATCAGGCCCATCTTTACATATAGTTGTTTTTAATTACACTGACTGCATGATTTCATAGGGGAAGAAGGCACCATACAGTTTAGATCATGCCGCAGCCATACACATCGTATTGGTTTGCTGTGTACTTCTAGTACTGCTGCCCAGCCCCTCAGAGGGTATTGCCTTCATGAGCTGCATTTGACAATGTCATTATTAGTCATGGGATCCTATTGGCCTCACTAGCTGAGGTCCCAGGAGCAGCTCTGTTATGTCTGAGTAATGGCCTTGCACACCGTTGTGCCAGCAGGCCTATCACATCAGAGAGCGCTGAGCTCCATCCTGATGTGACCTGGGATCAGTCCGTAGGCCCATATTCCTCAGTGTCCAAATACTCTCCGTAGCATTACATGATTTAGTGCCGCAATCCAGGGTGCTGGTGTAAAGGATTCTTTGCTGGTAACCCGTGGAAAAGCTGAGGCAATATTACAACTGTCAATCACTGTTAACTCTATGATGAATTCTTGAGATCTCTCCACCTTTCATTTCAGCAGGGTGAGTCTGACTCCCATCAGCATGTGCCAAAGGTTTGGGGTAGGCCTTGCTTTTAATTGACCTTTCCAGCTCTAAAAACATCCACTCTGTACTGAAATCTCTGCACTGGCCTAGTTGCTTAATGCGGATGGTAGGTTTTGACACCATAAGGCAACTAACTATACATTGTACAGAGTATTTTTGCAAACTATACCATGGAGTTATATACTACAATTGGAGAGATGCATAACTGCTGGAGAAGAATGAAATAAAGTGGTATAGACAAGGAGAAAAATGTCTCCTTAGCCAAGATGTGAAATAAAACAGAGTCAATGAGGTGGAGGGTGGAGCTGGGTGAATAATGGATTTTTTTTTTTGGTTCAGTGGCAATTTTGAAAAATAAATTAAAAATATTTTGGGTCAAATTGCAAACAATTTTCAAACTTTTCAGTTAATTGAGAGTTGGGAAAGAATTTTTGGCTGAAATAAAATGTTTTATTTGACCCTGAAATGTTTAGATTTTGAGCATTTCTTTATACATTTTTTATAAAGAAAATTAAAGAAACTTTCAAAACAAAAAGTCCAATCAAATCAAGAAGTCAAAAAGTTTCACTGAAAAAAATGTTGAAACAAAATATGATTTTTTAAATGTTTTTTTCCCCACTGAAACAATTAGGTGAAATCAACACAAATTGGTTTCAGTGTCACCAAATCTGCATTTTTTGAAGAAAAAAGGTATAGGTTGAAATATTTCACCCAGCTCTAGTGGAAAGATCTAGGAAAGCTGTTAGAAGAGCTACAGAGAAGAATATTCTTGCACCAGCAATGGTCAGATTGCATGGAAGGCCACACAGGAGACCAGTACAAGATGAATGGATGGAGCAAACAGGGAAGGCAAGAGATAGAAGGTGCGACAGCTGGCTGGAGCAAGTGGATGTGGGTTTTAAAAAGAAAGGGCCAGATTCACAGCTGGTGTATATTGGTGTAACTCCATTGTTTTTCATAGAGAGGCCAAAATACACCAGCTAAGGATCTGCTATGAAGAGGCTAGATTTAAACTGGATACTGAAGTGAGGGGGGAGCTAATGGGGTTGGCTGAGAATATAGCTGCTGTAGTTGTTTCCTTATACGTGTGTGAAGAGGCTGGGAGAGGAATTCTGCCAGGGCCGCAGTCTGTGAAAAATTTTAAATCAAAATGGGGGTCCTCGGGTTGCTAAAGTTTGAGAACCGCTCCCATAGTGCGTAGGTCTCTAAAGGTTTCAGTTGGCAGACTACTAGGCAAGGCTCACAGAGTTTAAGGCCAAAAGGGACTATCATGATCATCTTGTCTGATCTCCTGGACCACTCTTTGGACCTCTATTCCCTCCCACAGCCAAATGCAGGATGGTTCCTTTCAGTATTTTATCTAGTGCTTTAACTAATCTAGTTTTAAATAGACCAGACAGTGGAAATCCCACATCTTTTCTTGGCCCTTTAGATCTCACTGTCAGAATGTTTCCTCTGACAGTCAACCTCAAGTTACCCCTTTCTTGATTTCATCCCATTCTCCTGAGTTAGACCTCCTTGCACCTCCCCAAATACCTCCCTCCTTGGTGTTTCTCTCCCTCCTTCAGGTATTTTTAGATTGTTTTCTTGCTCTCCCAGACATTGCTTAGCCAAGGTGGGGTTGTTGAGCTTTCCAGGTTTTTGTCCATAAATCATCTCTCTAGTTTCCTAGTCACGATGCGCTAGATTGTGGACCCTGGTGAACATTTACTCAGGTCAGTTGACTGACTCGCGCCATTTGTCCGAGTAAATGTTCATCCACCTGCATATGGCTTGTGCGGCTCTTCTGCAATGTGCGGCTCTTCTGCACAGACAGTTTCACAAGGCAGGGCCCCATGGGGAATTCCTAGGCACCACATTGGTCAGAATATGACTCCTCTGCTGAGACCTTCAGTGTCATACCTATGTCGGGTGTGAAATTGACTATGTTGTGTCAATTGCAAGAAAGAGCCTGGGGGGCCTGACAATTGAATAGCTTAAAATAATTATCTGACGAATATTTTATTCACACTCCCTGTCTCCAGGTAATTCCACTCACGCTCAGTGATACGCTCTCATTTTTTACTCCTGCATACTCTGAGAGACCCAGTGTAATCGAAATCAATCACACAGCTATTCACTCCATTTTAGACAGCATGACACCCTGCTTTCCTACTTGGGCATACATTTTTATTAAGTCATTATTGATTAGCATCTCTCTTTTCCAGCTAACTAGGCCACTGTACACTCCTTAGCCGATATAGCGGATCACGCCCAGACGACAGATCTCTGGGGAAGCAGGAGGGGATAAAAATTATATTAGACACAGTCCTAGAATTTAGCACGATGGTTTCATCCTGGGCTTTAAAAACAGAGCACACAGGCTACTGCAGGAATTAACTGAATGCAAATTCTGGGCTCAAGTTGGAAAACAGCTGCTGAAATTCAGAGGTTTATCCTAAGTCTGGAAAATGAGGGAGGCACTCTCACAAGAATGGGGCTTTTCCTCCTTATGAGATTTCGGGTGTTTCCAGCAGGGAACAGGTGTTTGACAACGTCAGCCAGTTTGTTTCTATTCCTTTTCCTACTTGTCAGGGTTGGGGACTGAAGTTTGTGCTCTCCACATTTTTTCAACGGTCAGGATTGTACATTCTAGGGATCCTGGCAATTCATACCACATAGTTATTTGCGGAGAAGGATGGCCACACATACAAACAAGTTCAACTCTGTAGGACAGGAATGCGCTATGTTTGTGAAATGGAGAGCTGCATTAGCAAAGGGGTATACAAACGCACCCAGCTGTAGCATTGGCTTGTACATCCCCTCGGTAACGGAATGCAAATGGCTGGTTGGTTGGGAGAAATACCTGCAGCTCAGCTTTGTCCTTGCTCTGCGGTTGCATTTTATTGCTCCGCAGTTTGCACAAGGGCTACATGTCGGGCACTCTTGACTCATAAGAACCATTTGACCACATAGTTTGTGCAAGGGGGTTATAGCCTCCTCATTAGGAATCGGCAGATAGTCCCAGAAGTGTTGATGGGAGCTATGCTGCACAGGCATTAAGGAAGGCAGATGCAGAGAGGTCTGTAGTGAATAAAATAGAAGCTGTTGCTGTATCTTCTGCATTCCCTTTCCAGCAACACAAGACAGCGAAATGACTACATTAACCACCAGCTGCTGGCCCGTGCATCCAGCATTACACTTAATCTTAAAGCACATAGCCTTTGAGCTCTTAGCTTGCACAACCATCCTACGAGTGAATGGGGGTCTGCAGGGGTGTGTATGTTCTGAGGCCTGGATGGGTGATATTGGGATTTACCAGAATAAAGAAAGATATTACCCTATCTGAGATGTCAGTAAAAAGTCTCTTTAAAACACTATAGTAAATGCTTTCATTGAATGTTCATTAAAAAATTGTTTCAACTAAGAGGGGTGGATTTCATTTGGGTTTTTTGGTGGGATTTAAACAGTCCCCTGCAGTTTGTCATCACAATGTTGTTCTAGGGTGTGTCAGATGACAACTGTAATAACTAGACCGGTCTAGTTTCATTGTCTAAACCTGAGTGAAAAGCAAAGAGGGAAATCATCACCACTAAGAGCAAGAACTAAATTACTCCAGCAGTTTGAGCACTAGCCTGGGACCCAGGAACTCTTGGCTTTGGCACATTCATAGATCCCAAGGCCAGAAGGAACCATTGTGATGGTCTAGTCTGATCTCTAGTATAACACAGGCCAGAGAACGTCCCCCAAACAATTCCTAGAGCAGAGCTTTCAGACAAATATCAAGTCTTGATTTAAAAGTTGTGTGATAGAGACTCCACCACAACCCTGGGCAACTTGTTCCAATGGGTCAGTATTCGCATGATCAGAAATGTACACCTTATTTCCAGCCTGAAGTTTTCTAGCTTCGGATTCCAGCCAATTGACCATGTTATACCTGCCTCAGATAGATTGAAAAGCCCATTATTAAAGTGGTTCCCATGTAAGTACATAGACTGTAATAGTCACCCCTTAATCTTCTCTTTAAGCTAAATAGATTCACTATAAGGCAAACTTTCTTATCCTTTAATCATTCTTTTGGGTCTTCTCTGAAACCTCTCCAATTTATCAACATACTTCTTGAATTGTTGACACTAGAATTGGACACAGGATTTCAGCAGCACTTGCACCAGTGCCAAATACAAACATAAAATAATCTTTTTACTCCTCTCGAGACTCCACTGTTTATGCCTCCAAGGACCACATTAGCTCTTTCTCCAAACTGCCATACTGGGAGCTCACGTTCAGTTGATTATCCACTATGACCCCCAAATCTTTTTCAGAGTCTCTGCTTCTCAGCATGGAGTCCCCCAGCCTGCAAGCAAGGCCGAATTTTTTTGTTCCTGGATGTATATACTTACTTTTAGCATAATGAAAATGCATATTTGCTTGCGCCCAGTTTACTCAGTGATCCAGACTGCTCTGACTCAGTGACCTGTCCTCTTCATTATTTACCACTCCCCCAATTTTTGTGTCATCTGCAAACTTTTAACTTTTAAAATATTGGCACAGCATTAGCTTTCTTCCAGTTTTTTGGAACTTCCCCGTGTTCCGAGACTTATTCAAAATCAAAATTAACAGTCCAGCATGCTCCTCAGACAGCTCTTTTAAAACTCTTGGGTGCAAATTAAATGGACTTGCTGGTTTAAAAATGTCTAACTTTAGTAGCAGCTGTTCAACATCCTCCCACTATATTAGTGGAATAGAAAGAGTGTTAAGAGTGTTATCATATGATATGACTACATCTGATTTTTCCCAAATACAGGACAGAAATATTTATAAAACACTTCTACCTTTTCTGCATTACTATTGATAATTCTTCCATTTCCATCTAGTAATGTACCAATACCACTATTAGGATTCTTTTTGTTCCTAATATACTTAATAAACCTCCTGTTTGTCCTTAAGTCTGCTAGTCCTTCAGTTCCCTTATCAATTTTCTACAATTCCTAGTTTCTGAATTATATTCATTACTATCAACATCCCTTTTCTTCCCCCTGCCTTCATTTCCCCTCTAAACCAGGTTGTGGGTTTGTTTGTTTGTTTTTTTTTTTTTAAACTAATACAACCTCTTTCCTCAATTGTTGGACTTTGGCTTTTTGGGCAACTAGTAAAGCATTCTTAAACAATTCCCAATCATCATTCACATTTTTCTGATTAAATTCATCCTCCCCCCACTTCATTTGGCTCATAGTTGTTTTCAGCTTTGTGAAATTGGCCCCTTTAAAACACCAAATATAAGTATTACTGGTCTGGACTTTTTTTCTATTTGTACATTTAAGTTACCATTATCTTTTAGTTCTGTGATCAGTTCTTCTTATCTGTCAAGATTAGGTCTAGAAATAGAATTCCCCCAGGTTGGCTGCAGCACTTTGTGAGTTAGGAAATGATAGTCTATAATGCTTAGAAATTCAAAGGATGTTTTAGTACTGGCACCATTAGACCTTCAGCATGTATCACTCAAATTTATGTCCCCCATGATCACTCAGCTTTCCCCCCCTACACATTGTAGGCAGGTGCGTAAGGAGCCGTCTTCCTGTTCCCTAATGTGATTTTGTGGTCTGCAGTGGATTCCAACTAACACCCAGTCTTGTGCTTTATCGGCTAGGACATTGATCCAGAAGCATTCAAGATCATTTTCTTCTGTGTTGTCAGTGACTCAGAAAAAAGGTGATACCATTTTTTGACGTAGAGTGCCCCTTCCCCTCCCCTTTTGCCACTCAGTCCTTCCTAAATAGGTTATAACCATTGATTTTAACATTTCAATTACATGAATCATCCCACCACGTTTCAGTAATACCAACTAGAGTGAATTTATGCTCATAAATGAGCCATTCCAATTCCTCTCATTTGTTACCTAGGAGACTAGCATTGGTTTATATGCAATTAAAAGTTCTTCTCTTCATGTCCTTTCGTTCCTTGATTAATTTTGTTCTCAAGATCTTGAATCTTTTCTGTGTCTTCACTCTTTTTACCCTCTCCTTTTGTTATTAGTTTAACCCCCTCCACAGTACTCTAGCCTGCCTGTCCCCAAGGAGATTTGGTCCCCTGCTACTGAGGTGGAGGCTATCCAAATTATTCAGCCCTCTCCCCCATAAAAGAAGGTGGATCAATGTTCCACAAAACCCAAACCCTCCACCTTACACCGCTTACCTAACCAGCGGTTCACTTCCAGAATCTTCTGCCTTTGGTCGTCTTTTGCTTATGGGACAGGAAGGATCTCCAAGATCACTTGGACATTCTTCTGCTTCAGCATGCTTCCAAGTTCTCTGAAGTGATGTTATCTGTGAGCTATCCCTTGATGCACTGTCGTTACTGTCGACATGAACTATCACAAATGGATCCTGACCTGTTCTCTTCAGAAGGCTATTCAATCTTAGAGTGACGTCTTGTGTCTCGGCTCTGGGAAGACAGCATCCTGTCCTGTTGTCCACTTGTCCCTTGCAGAATGCTCTTTCAATTCTTCTGAGTATTGAATCCCCAACAAGGATCATCCGTCTTCCTTCGATGGCTGGAGAACTCGTTGTGGGCAAGCCTGCTTTTCTTACAGGTTGGGCTGAGCTGCCATCCTTAGTGTGTCCCATACATCTCTCCATTCCCATGGACCAACTGGATCTTGAGAGGCAACTTCTACTGTTTCCACACTGAGGAACTAGTGTCAACTGGAAACTTCTAGCTGTGTCGAATTCCTCCTGGTCCTCTTCTCTCTGGTGGCCACAGCCTGCCCATCTTCGTCTGTCTCCACTGGTAAAGAATGCTGATGTGATTTCTTGTGTCTGATGGTTAGGAACTGCCAGGCCTCCTCTGACTCCTTGGTAGCCAGCTCCTTGCTTCCTTGAGCCTGGCTGTCCAGAAACAACTTAGCTACTCTGATTCCAAGTAGTGTCTTGAATCCAAGAAATTTTTCCTCGAGCACAGCAACCAACTTGCACTTCATACACCGGAACTCCCTTCTGGCTTCAGGTAGGAAAGAAAACATGGCACCTCTGTTGCAGGTCACCACCATTGTTCCATCACTGGCCATCCCGAAATCGCACATAGCACTGAACCCAGAAGGAAAACCTCACACTCCCTCTCTCATCTCCCCCCGAAACTCTGTTAGTTGCCTCTGATCATGGCTCTCAAGGTCACCTGGCAAGTGACTTTTTATACCAAGTCTCCTGCTTAGCTCAGCTTGGCTCCACCCGACGCCACTAGGGAGCGATGAACCTGTCAGAGACTTCAGATGGCAGGGCTGGTCAAAGCTCCAAAGGGCAGAGCCTTATAAGATACTAAACAGACCCCTCTAAGCTGCATACTCAGAGGCCCATGGTCGCTATACAGCCTGGGCCCAGAGAACAGCCGACCCACAGACGGACCAAATGCACCACTCCCCAAGTCCCACTACCTTCAAGCACTAAGTCCACCTCTGTGTCCTCCAAAACGCTCCTGTTAGCGGCTTGTTGTGGTTCTCGAGTTCGCCTAGCAAGTGTCTCGAATGGCCTTGAACAAACTGCTCTGGTGCCTCAGTTTCTCTCTAGGAGGATTACTGATGCCTAATTTAGCTCACAGCAGATTTTAATGTAACGGTTGCAAAGTACTGTATGGATTTTTGAACCCCCCCCAGGTGATATTAATAACAGTGGTAAGGAATATATTAAATATGAAACCTATCATCGTGCCCCCCCCCCTTTCATTGCAGGCTGTTGTCTTTCTCTTTAAGCAGGATGGGCTGGCCTTCTTGTAATTTTCTAATGAATGATCAGGCCAGATCCACCAATGGAGTCAATCAGTGCTGTTCCATTGAAATCAAGGGGCCAGATCCCCAGCAGGTGTTAATTAGTGCAGCTTCCCTGAAGTTGGTGGTGCTATGGAGTTGTAGGCCAGTTGAAGAGCTGGCCATTATGTTCAGAATTTGGTTTGGACACAAAGGGTGACACTGGTTTGGACACATGGTCTGGGATAATTGCTAATAATCAGTGTTTATGCAAAGGATTGGGTATTTATAAACAAGCAGGGAACCTGGTAGGGTAGCTAGTGTTGCACTTGTGGCATGTCTTGCAGTGTTCTCAGCAGACAAGAAAATAAAAAGGCGAATGTCTCCCACCACTTAACTTAACTTCAATCAGGAGGTAAGTTAAATGAGACCATTCTAAACTGTGAAACACCCCATAGAGCAAGAACTGACCTTTCTGAGCAGTGTTGTTTCTGTATTATTTCTCTAAACTATTGGTTGCTTGTTTTTACACTTTGCTACAGTTCATTTGTATGGCAGGTGGTTGTGTATGTATATAGATGGGACATGAGGAGGCAGAGCTCCTAGGTTCTATTCCCATCTTTGCCAGGCAAGATACTGCACCATTGTGCCTCAGTTTCCCCATCTGCCTCACGGGGATGTTGTGAAGCGTAGTTGTTTGTAAAGTGCTCTTAGAGCTTTAAAGGAAAGGTCCTGGGGACTGGCAAAAGAATGATTATGCTCTCTGACATGTTTCTCTGTTACAGAAATATAGCTGGAAGGATGGTCCTTGCAAGACCTGGGTTCAAGTCCTAGCTCCCCCACAGCCTTCCTGTGTGACCTGAGGCAAGTCACTTAGACTCAGGCCCTCAAAGGTGTTTAGGTGCCCAACTCCCACTGAGAATCTGTGCCTGTTTCCCCTCTATGCAATGGGGAGACTAGTAGATTTTATAGTAATGGGGGCGCTCTCTTTAACTTAGACATTACACTTGTGTCACTTATGTGTTTCTGTCTAAACAGGAGAAACGGAAGATGGGAAGGCTGGAGGACCACCAATCAGAGGGCAGGACTGTGTGAGAGATGCCTAACTGAATGATCCTGGTAAGCACTTCTCTCTCCCCATACAGGAGGGGGAATAAACTGTACTGGTATAACTGCATCCACGCTACAGCTTGTATTGCTATTTCAGCAAAAAACCAACAACACCAAAGCCAAAAACTACCCCAAAACATCCCGTAACCGAGCTCGTACAAAACCCTCCGTACTGGTACAAAACCCTCTGTAGGCTCGGCCTTAGACTACGACTCCACCAGCAGCTGTGGTTCTGAATAAACAAGCCTCCTTTAAGCCTATAGCATCACAGGCAAATTAATCCTCTCTCTAAGCAGTTATCAGAAAGGGATAACTCCCATGGAAGAAGGAAGTGGAGTAACTCCTGTCTCTCCTCTGTGCAGGGAAAGTAGAGACCTTGCTGTCCCAATTCCATGGTCCCTGCACAGGTCTGACTCTGTAATGCAGGCCTGACTGCAACAGTACCTGCTCTTACGGACACCAATAATCCTACTGGATTTTGTCAAATATAATAAGCCTGAAGTTCCAGCAACTGGGGGACAAGAATAATCATTGGATACGTTCTTAGCTTCTCGAGAAATTGCACCACTTGGCACTCGAGAGAGCCCATGTTTCCCATGAAGAGGCCCTGACTTTCTGCCCTCCTGCATTTTGTTTCCATATTCTTCTCAGAACGGCTCCATGACTTTCCTGCTAGTGCCTCTGGAATCACTGCTCCTGATGCATTTTGCACTGGTCATGAAATTCTAACTGCCACCTTGAAAGACTTACAAACCAAAGTTGGAGACCGCTTACTTCACCTCCCGGTTTTCTGGTCTACTAAACCTTTTCCTAGATTCTCGCTGCCAGTTCCAACTCTAAAAGCCACTGCCCTATATTGATTGGGAGATCAGCCTGAGACAAAACTCCTGGTTCAAAGATCCTTAGATTTTAGAATAGTTTGGCTCCACGTCCAAACTTTACAGCTGGCCCTGTACAGGGCCAAACGCAACTCCCAGTTCTAAACATTCCTGAGCCATGGGAAAGCTCAGATCCCAGAGTCAGCATCACTGCTGGACTCTCTCAAGAGACTGGTCTCACTTCTGTTCTTCACCAAGTGAGTGTTTTTCAAGCATTGTTTAGGATTAGCAGCTTTCTCTGCTGCTCCAAATTGAGCTGCCCTAGGTAAGGATTTCCTAGGTCTCCTCTACTAAAGCTAGGTTATGTGCCTGCTGCTACTTCACACATTTCTGAGTGCTACAGTATTCAACACATTCAAAGCCAGCCCAAGTCAAGTTTCCTCTGAAGTGAAAGATGGTCAGGTTTTCTTTACATCCTCTCCCTTTCCTCCCACTCCTCTTTTCTTCTGTAGTTTTCACTATGATTTTTTTCTCCACTTAAATCTCCATGTCCCTCTTCTCCACTCATTCCCTGATGGCCCCGCATTCTCCCCTTTAAGTTCCCCTCCCTCCTCTCCCCTTTCCCCCCATATGGTGGCATTCTACAAGAGAGCAAGGGACAGACAGAGCCATTCTGTTGCCTTGTCCTCCCAATAGTGGGGCTGGAGTGCGGTCCGGTGTGGAGGACACTAGCTTGGGTAAATACATTTGACTGAGAGGTGCTCTGCTACGTGACAATAGGAGCCACATACCTTTAGAATGAGGGGCAGTGGGTGAATTTGGCCTAACAGTTTGGCCTCATTATTCACTCTATCTTGGGTTGTGAAAGGACATTTTTAACAACATTGTTCTTTCACTGATTTTGATTTTTCTTTGCATTTTGCTCCGTACAGAGGATGAAACTAGACCAGTCAGTTTCAGCTGCTGTTTCTAGACAATTTTCACTTTCTAGTGAACCCTGCCATGTTTGGGTTGGGAGCACTTCAGGGGGAATGTTCAGGTCCACCCAAACCTTGGGGTTGAAATTAAAAAGAAAGGAGGGGAAGCATTTCAATTTCACGCAGGTTTTGTGAAAGTCAGTTCAGTCCTCAGTGGCCGTACTTGATAGCAGCTATAGAATCCAGCACATGATGGGGAGAAGGTGATGGTGATTCACAGTTAGGGTAGCCTACAAACTATAGCTTCATTAGGGTGTGAATTGGGGCATGTCTAGTCCCCATGGTCAGCTGACATTCACACTGCCATGAGCAGCAAATACTAGCTCATTGATTTTTGGGTCTGCATGTTTTTCCTGCTCAGAGGATAAGCAAGGCAGACTTAAGGGCGTGTCCTCCTATTCGAATCCTTTCCTGGCCAGGGCTTCTTGCTGCCAAAGACCCAATGGACAGAGTCTCTGCTCCCTTCACCTTGCTGTCTTGACTGGGACATGGGAATGATTGGGCTTTAAATGTATCTTTTTTTCATAGGCAAGTCATGAACGGATATTTTCCCCCCCTTTCTTTTGTTAAGGTGGACACAGCCACAAGGGCTGGAAAATAATGGACAGCAAAGGAGAGTTTTTAAGAGGAAATGAAAGTTATTGTCTATAGGCCTCAATTCTCTCCCCACCCGCAGGCAGTTCTTGGAATCTACCTCAAAAAAGTCAGTCACTGGATTCCAAAGCTGCAATAGCTTCTGTGTGTTGAGTCGAGTTTCTGAAACTTCATATCCTTCCTAACTGTCTGGAAAGAAATCGCTATATTAGACAAACTCTGGTTCTGAGGAAATGAACACATAGAGCTTCAGCTACCCTGCTGGCATGTGGTATAAATACTTAATTTGTGTTACAGTATGTGATAATATATATGATCCGATTTAATCACCTGGACTAGCCAAGGATCCAGGCCTAGCAAACACAACTTAGAAACCATTAAATCACATAGAATTCATTCATACTTTAAAATAAGCTTTATTTTTTTTAATATTTTTATATTTGCATCCATGCCTTCAAGGACTCTTCCGCACTCACATGGGAAAAGTTAAATCTAATGTTACCCATAATTCATATGCTATTAATTGTAGTTTTCTTTTAAATAAATCATCCTCTTAGTAACTTTTTTAGATTATTTCCTAATTTAGAAAAACTGAAATGAAAAGGAAACGTCTAAAATAACCAGGAGTTTTGCTTGCTTGTTTTTAAATTATAAAAACACAAGAGGGGGAAAATGTATAAAGATGGTCCTCTGCAGAGAAGGATGCCACAGGGTTGTTCTCCCGCACCCTGGTTTGGGACAGATCCCCATTGCAAAGCAGTGCAGGTATTTAAAGCTGCTTTCCCTAACCCCCTGTGGTTTCTCCAGATCATTCTGTTAGAAGAAAATATAACATGGGGGTATTTTGTGTTTTAGTGTCATAATTAAAGACCAAATATCCCTTTCAAACAGGGTGCACATATTGGAATTAAAAAAATACACAAAATTTTATTAAATAATCTTAAAGTTAAGAGCGTAAAATTGTATTGTAAGCATTAAAGCACGACACACTGTAGTTTGTAGTAACCAGATAGCCGTGCACGTTAGTGAAAAGAGAAAAAAAAATCACAGATTTTGAAGAGAGCCTAATGGATTTAGGAGCCCAAGTCCCCAGTAAAAAGAGTGGGCTTTGTGCTTCTAAATCTTTTAGGTACACTGGCAAAAGTCTCTGCCCCCCCAATAAACTAGAATTTAGAAGAGAACAAACAGACATGGTTTCAGAAGCAACTACATCAAATTACCAGATCTTTCCAAAATGCACATTTGTTTGCCTGTGAAGTAGAGTTAGAAGGAAACAATGCCCCACACTAAGGGTTGAAGAGATGCAACTGCCAGCTTTGCTTACCTGGGGGCACCAACGCTATTAGACTGCTCCACTGTGGGGTGAATGACAGGAGTAGCCCAGACCCAGACCAGTTTTCTTACAGACAAAATAAATATTCCTGGCCTGAGTTAACAGCATTAGATACAGAACGGTTTTCCAGGGTTCCATGAGTGTCTGATCGAACGCTGTATCCTTATATTTAGTCAGTCAGACTCACTCCCAACTTTACTCTGGAGTCTCTTAGGATCCCATTCAACAAAGCACAACTTTAAGCAGGTGTTTAAATCACACTGAAGTCAATGGGACTTAAGTATTTTCCTGCAAAGAGATGGATTGCTGAATCAGGGCCTTGGTTCCTTAAGACACGCTTTATCCCCCTTTCTTATTAATAACCCAAATGAATCCAGTAAATAGGAAAAGCCTCAGACATGAGGCAAAAACTAACTATGTTTCTGTGGACAGAAAATACAATCAAAGCAAAGGTCCGTGCTTCCTTCCAAACCCATACAGTACTGAAAAGGCCGGTCTGCTTTGCAGTCTAACATTTTCCTCCACATTATTCCATAATAAATATCTCTGTTGCTCTTTTCCAATATGTTGAGCATTGTTGTTTTTTTTTTTATAGTTTTAGATAAAGACATCTGAAAATCTCTGACCTGGTTATACTACCTATATAGCAATCTGGCTCCCCGATCCTGCTGTCTGGATTGACTGCAGGATAGGGGAAAGTACACAATGTTAGCACGAGAGACAGAGAAATGCAACAGAAATTCATTTGGAAAAAACCCACAAAGACAAATAGAAAAATGGATTCTCTCAGCTTCTACCCAATCCTACCCTAGCTCTGCAGACAGCAGTTTAATAGAACAGTACGGTATAAACACACCCTCCCATCCCCATCCAAACCATTGTGGAAAAATATAAATTCCAATCTGTATGCAATAATTTAGTTAGAATAGCTCTTCTGGATTTGCGCAAATAAATTAAACTAAAGAATCAAAGGAAAGTTAAACCATCATTCCAGACTGGCAGGCATTAAAAAGAGAACAGTGTTGCCTCCTGCGATTTTGGCCAGGAAGACGTCACACTGAGTGAGATTTTAAGGTCTTTCTGGATAGGCAGAGCCTAACGGTTTTTGTAACTCAGGTGCACCCTGTGAATAGGATACTGTCCCCTCCAACCCCCAACTTTTAGAACATACCAGATACAGAATGCACCAACATGAGGGGCTCAAGAAAACAGCGTTTTTGGACAAGAGACGTCACAAGCACAAAGTGCACAATATTGTTGTTATTTACAAATACACAGCAGTCCTTCAAGTTTCAAGTTTCATTAAGAAGAAAAAAGTAAAAATCAAAAACCAAAAGAAACCAAACAAAACAAAAAATAGAAACAAAACGAGAGGATTACAACACAACTGCATCGCTCCAAAGACAACAGTTAACATAGTCACACACAGGCTTTGTTTGTAGTATGTACATCAGTTACAGAAGTGGCGACGCAGAGGGAAAAAGGCTCACTTTCTTTTTTAGTTAGATGCATCCGCGCACACACAACCACACACCCACGCACGCACACCGGCAGCAGAGGAAGGAGGCAAGCTACCAGCTTGGGGAGGGGAAGGGTCACCAGTCTGCGTCTTCCTCTATGTAATAATCGGGAGCAGTACCATCAAAGAGGCCCGGGTCTAGGGATTTCCGCTGCTTCCCTCTGGCAAATACCCTGGAGATGGAACCAAATCCCATCTTCTCTTTCTTCTTTTTTCGTTTTTGGTCTTCGAGGTCCTCTAGAGACTGCAAAGCAGAGGGAGAAGAAAGAAGGGGAAATAACATGAGTGTTGACAATAAACAGTCTGGGGAGAGAAGGTGCTTAGATGCTGGGATGGGGCAGGAACCATATGAGGGAAAGGAGAAGATCCAGAGACTCCATGGAGGCCACTGGGAATGGCTAAGGTTATTGGTTTTATGTGGAAAGTGCCCAGATGCTATGGTGATGGGCAGATGGCTAAAACCGTAAGATGGTTTGCTTTCAAAAATCTCTATCTAAGAGACTGGGAAATACCCAGACATCCAAATTCCTTTGGTGGCTTTAAATATCTCAGCCTTGATAACTAGGACAGGGGGATGGTCCAGGCCGTCAGAGAATGCCTACAGAATCAGCAAAAGCGCTCAAGCTGGAGCTTCCATAATGTAAATGAGAAGGAGCTGCTGGCAGGGGCCCTCAGTTCTGGAATGTGCTCCCCACCCTTGGGTCCACAAGAGCCCGGAGTTGTTGCTCTTCCAGGCAAGCTGGTGAGGAGCCTGTGGGTTGAGGTGGAGATGTTTATGGGCTGTCCCTGGCCTATCTATGTTATAATTTTTCATTTACAGGTTAGGCACCCTGAGCAGAGGGTAGGTGCCTATTGGTGTACTTTAAAATGTGAAGAAATTAATAAGGGCCTAATCTGACGTCACTGAAGGCTAACTGGACTTTGCTTTGGCCCCTATACCTGGACTGTCTCTTATCCTAAATAATAACCATAATATTTATTTACATAGTATCCATGCATTGGAGATGTTATTAAAATTAATAATACTTTGTGAAAAGGCAACAGGGTCTAGTAAATTCCAGCACCAGAGTGAGGGGAAAAGAATCCAGCCCCAATAACCCCCTTTCCTGCAATCCAAAAGAAACCAACTTCAACCTAAGGAAATGGGATCTGAGCCTGCTCCCATTGTAGCAAAAGACTCATTCAACTCTATGGAAGCCAGAGTGGATCTTTAAGTGAAAGGATGCTACAGAGAAACTTGTGCCTGGGGAGAGGATTGCAGATTAATAGGATGGAAGTTCTTGTTTTCTTATATCCGGGTGCATTGCTTTGTGCAGAACGTAGCCTAGCTGGATGCGCTTTTACATAACCCCATGGACTCACCGACCTGTTCTTTAATCTAGGCTAGAACACTAGAGCCAGACAGAACAAGCTCAAAACTTGGTCCTGTCTGTCAGAAAGACTATGGAAACTTTTGAGCAAACCTGGGAGGATTTAGCAGAGTCAAGATTTCACCCTTGGAAGTGGGTGTTTTGCCACTTACTTCAAGGGGACCAGGTTTCACACTGGGCTTAGTGAGGGGGGTTTTTGAGGGTAAAATAGGAGAGTCGTTTGACTGAGCTCTGCCTTGAAACTCTGAGTTTATTCAAACCAGAGACAGGACTCTAAAGCCCAGATCCTCAAAAGAATGTAGGTGTCTAACTCCCATTGAAACCTAAATACCTTTGGGGATCTGGGTCAAAGTTATTACAGCTGGATTTTGACCACCACAAGTGCTCCTGGGGGCAGGGGTGTCAGTGTTTGGACCCAGGGTTTTGGAGCGGCTCATTTATATTTGGAACACCACACAGTGCAGGAATAGCTGTGGCACAGGCCCATCTGCAATCCAAACCCCCAGGTGTGTGAATCCACATGGGCAATATTCACACAAACCCTTGTGAAGAGAAATCTCTGAGTCTAAAGGAGGTGTTTTAACCGTTTTTCTTCTCTCTCATCAACCTTCTCCCCTCTTGTTTTTCTTTAGTAGCAGTGGGCTCTAACTTGGAGACAGATCAGCCATTGCTTTTGCTTTTCAGACCACAAGGTGTGGTTTACTTGAAACTTTCTTTCCAAATAAAGTGTCTTGAAGTTAAAAAACACTGAGTCAAGGAGCAAACGCCAGCTCCAGTGTCTCACTCCAGAACAGGTAAATTTGTGCAAATGGCTGGTGCGGAATGAGTCTAAGGTCCGTTCTGCTAAGGACGTTTACAACAGAATAGCTATTTCAATGCAGTTACCTAGTGCAAGCCCCTAAGGTATCTGGCTCCCCAGCTGCAGCTTACTGGGGGATGTTACAGGATGATGATGTATCAGATAAAGGCCTGTGTGAGGCTGGTGCAGCACATCATTTAGTTACACCACTGCAAATTTTTTTAATGTAGACAAAGCCTCAGTTACTTTTGTTTCCACCATTCTGCATCCAGGTGCCTGAACCCAGCCTAGCTAGCTCATGCCGCTGCTTGCCCCTGCCTGTTCTGCCAGGGCTATGCTCCTTTTAGTGCTCTAGCAGCTCCTTGAGTTAGCAAGAGCATGTCTAATGCGAGCTGCCAATCACCGCCCCTTGCTCCTGGTGTAAATGTAGTCTACGTTGGTGTAACAGATACCGAGCAGCTGGCAGAAGGTGCACTTTACACCAGATTGGACTCTTCTGCATATGACCCAGCGGGTCCATCCCCCTCTCTGGAAAAGGCAACTGCTATTCCTTATATCGGCCATTCTCTCCCACCTCCTCGACTACAGCTGGGCCGGTGTCAGAGAGTTTGGCTCTGGATCCAAAGTTGAGGGCTGCTCAAATCCAGAGTTTTGATTCAGGCCCATTTCCAAAACTGACAGACGTTACCAGTCGTGGTCTACCTATAGACTTGCAATATACCTATTAGGCATGGCACGTGACTCTAGCCTCTGCACCCTGTGTGTGCATCAGCCACGCTGCGCACTAGTAAACTGTATTTCATTAGGAGATTGGTCAAGAAAGGTTTCCTACCTGTACAATTGGGTTGTGCAAGTTCTTCTGTACCGGGCCAGGACTATCCCCCTACAGGTAGAAGGAGACAGATCACATTGAAACAGCATAAACACAGCCCTAGTACCACCCAGCACTGTTAGAGGAAAACCGGCCCAGGGATACAAATGCCCAGCCAGGAGCTCTCTCTCTGGAAATCCTGCTTGTTTCTGGGCTTCAGAGCATTAGCTGGTGCAAAGTTGCTGCTGTTTAATGCTGAAGCCAGTTCTTTTTGGGAAGGAGAAGAGGGGTTTGGGAAAAGAGAAGATCATGCTGACGCAGGTAAAACTGTATGTCCCCTGTTATTTTATTGCCATATAGACTAGGCTAAGGGGAACCAAGGGGGAAATTCGAACATGGTTTTGGAAAAGTCAGAATCTCAGAATAAAGAAGGGTGAATCCGCTGAACTCAACCAAACTTCCTTGAACCAAGACAAGATTCATATAACCCTTTGTTCTTAGGACTCCTGCACCTGTGTCTCATCTTTGCAAACCAGAGAAATGTCTGAGAAACACCCAAACTTCGGGGTGCTTCTCGGGGCCCAGACACACGCTCCCAACCCCCACATTAGTAACAAAAATAAAATCCAGACAAATGCAGACATTTCGGTCCAGGTCCCTTTCCCCTTTGGGTGACTGGTCAAGGAACTAAAGAGAAAAAATTTAATCTGGAGCCACCATTTATGCTGTTCTGAGTTGGTCTGCCTCTGCCCGTTGCACGGGACTAATGCCATTGGTTCTGGACTGGTATAGGAAATGCCACAGATTATCACATTAATTCATGTCGGGCCAGGTTTGAAGGCAATGGATTTAAGTTACACATTGGTGAGCAGGTGGAAAGGAGCATGCATTGGTGAAACAGACATGCCAAGTGACCAAATTGGTGTGGAGATGGGTCTGCTTTACTACCACTTCTCAGCTCTTTACTACACCCCTCTCTTCTGGCCCCCTAATCATGGAGTTTACACCAGCTTACACTCCCTTAGACTGAGATCTGCTCCCTGAACTCAGATCCCCTCTGACTCGTATCTTGATTCAAATGCCACAGGTACTGGAAGTAATTGGTCAAGCAAAAATGTAACGAGGAGGACTGAAGCTAGCCCCTCGTTAACGAGGAGGGATGTGCCTGACTATCACCAATTAGGAATAAATCATTATTTGTACAGCACTGCCAGGGTGCTGGATGCTTTATGTGGGAATGGTCCAGGACTCGATGGGAAATGGCTTTATCAGCTTGCACAATTTTGGGGAAGCTGCCTCATATTCTGCCCATTTGTGTTTAGACCCAGCTAGGAAGCACCATCTGAGAGGGTGTGTGTGTGTGTGTGTGTGTGTTTCAAATGGGAGGAACAGCCAACGTGAAAGCATAACTGTCAAACTACAAAAGACGCACAAATAAATCTGCTCACTAAAAGTTAGCTCTAAGGGTTTGTCTCCACAGCAAGCTATTTCAGATTAGCTAATATTCCTGATTAATGCCATGTGTGGTTGCCCTTATTCCAGAATAAGAGTACTTTATTGTGAATTAGTTTAATCCAGTTGGTCCTTTCTGTAGTAAAGCTCCTTAAACTAACTTGGAAACAGGCACTCTTAGGGCTTCTTTACACAAACAGTTAGTGCATGGTAAACTGAGGTGAAAATCTACCTTGCACTAGCCTGCTGCACACTAACTGGCTGTCTGAACTCTGCTGTTGTGCACTGAAAGTTCCCTAATGCACTTTAATCTGCTCCCATTTTGAAGAGGGGCAGCTCAAAGCACACCAAGGAACTGCTGGTGCACAGCAGCAGGGTCTATTTTGGACACAGTGCGTGGCAGGCTAGAAATAGGTAGATTTACATCCCAGCTTGCCGTGAACTGCTGGTCTAGACAAGCCTGTATTCGGGAATCAGGAATAGTTAATCTGCTTTAAATTCATACCGTACCTTATTCAGGATTAATTTTCATGCGCAGACAAGCCCCAAGAGAGAGCTTGTGCCACACACCCCACTGGTCTCCCTGCCAGCGAGAGGCTCGGTGAGCCTCAGCTGTGAGGGGGGGACTTTGGAGATGCCAATTCCTCTAGGAGCGAGACAAATGCTACCCCCTCATTTCACACAGGTCACTTGAGAGCGATCAGATGCTGCCTTACAGATGTAAGCTGGATTTTAATTGGTGACCCACAGCTAAAGGGTCTGTTATTGATACACTGAACCAGACAGTCCTCACACACTGTTCTTCTGACTGCACAGTGCAGACACCCCCCCCATCTTTCTCTCTCTCCCATTGTGGTGGGGCAATCGCCTGAGGGGCTTGGAGATTGTTCTCTCATTCCTATATGGTTGCCTTAGTCAGTAGGGCTTTCTTATCTGGCAAATGCTCACTCCCTGAACTCCGCTCCTAGAATTAAGTTACATTTATCTGCATCTATTAGCCAGGACATCTTAATTATGAACCATACAACCCCTCTGCTCTCCCATTGCAATGTTTCTGGATATTTCCTGCACCTTCCAATTTATTTTCTCTATTGAACTTTGAAATATTCTCTTCCATGCCATCGCTCCAGTCATTTAAATCAATTCTACTGATACCGAAGCAAGACTCCTGGCCTCTCTTTCTTTGCTTCTTTCATTAGTAGAAAAGGCTGCCGCCCTCAGGTCGGAAGCTCTCTCTTTTCTCCCCTCCCCCAATTAAAAAAAGTGGAATGCAAAGGGCCAAATTCTGCTCTCATTTACACAGTTATACATCAAGAGTAATTTCACGGATGGAATTACTATAGATTTACACCAGCCTAAAAGGAGAGTAGAAATGTGGATTTACACCAGCTCGGTGTGTGAGATCATGTCTCCCTCTAGTGGCTAAAGAAAGTATCAGCCCTAAATCTGTTCACTAATGGAGATTCTCCTTTAAACTCACAGCTATGCTTTTTGGAGAGGAAGTTGCTAGGTTCTGTCCCCAGTGTTGCAGGTGTGTGGTTTACCCAGTGACTGTGGCTGGTAGCCTCAGTTCACAGGGAGTTTGACAAACTGTGTTTTCATTTTGACTCATGTGGGTTCACAGCTCTCAAGTTTGATTCAGAGGAACTTGAAAGCTCAGAGTGAAAGTCTGTCTATGTGGCTCAATTTTGATTGATGGGGGGGCAAGGGGGTGTCCCATCATGAGAAACTTTAAAGCTCTGCACGTACTCAATCAAAACCTATAAAATGCAACTCAAGGGGAGAAACACTTTGTCAAAGTCTCAGTCCAGGTCCAGCTCAAACGTAGGCCTGTTTTTAAGTACGTTTGTAAATTTTTAAATTTTTCACTCTGCTGAAGCTTGTTCCTTCCCTGGAAACCTGAGAGATTCCGAATATCTAGTTAGGAAAACTGCCATTTCAATAAACCTCTTTTCAATCAATCTTCCAGGCTGCAAAAAATAATGGCCTGGCACAAAATGATAGTAGTTTGTTCAGGACATTTTACTAAAATAAGAGATGCATCATTTTTGCACAGGTCTTGAAAAGAGGGACTTGGATTCCCCCACTGCCTCGACTTTGTGTGGGCATGGCCACCAGTGCAAAGTGAGAGCA
Source organism: Dermochelys coriacea (assembly GCF_009764565.3). NCBI lineage: Eukaryota > Metazoa > Chordata > Testudines > Dermochelyidae > Dermochelys > Dermochelys coriacea. The sequence continues at coordinate 9,470,475 of NC_050085.1, forward strand.
AAACACTGCCCCAGCCACTCTGGGAGCCAGGGAAACTCACTTTTCAGAGGTGCAAGTGAGCACAGAGACTTAGGCAGTGTAGAATCAGCTCCTGGTTGGTATGTGGATAGTTTTAAGTTTAATTCAAACACAGGATTTACATTAATAGCCTGATTGAAAGCCCAGTGAGAGGCTTTGCCTTGTCATTGGTGGACTTTGGCTCAGGCCCCAGAAGAAGGGGTGGCAAAAGACAAGCAGATAAGAGTGATGGTTAAGGATAGAAACATTGGCACAGAGGTTAAGAGGACAGCTTTAGGAGTCACAAACGACCTCACAACCGCCTTACATTGCAGAGAGAATGCGTCCGATGCCGGGGTGAGTTGATGTCACTTGGCGTCGATGACCTATCGCCTTCTGCTGCTGACACATCGGAGATTATGGAAGGCTGCCGTGAATGGCACGGACTCACTCTGACAGCTGGAAGGCAAGGAGCAGAGTTAGGGCTCAGTGGAATTAGTATTTTCATCTCCATGCCCTCCCTGCTTTAGCTCGGATACTATACCATTCTCAGTACGTGAATTTGGTTCTCTCTAGTGCTGTGTTTATACATGGACAGTCGCCGGCTGGGGCATTGGATGAACGTTTTAGACCACAGCATAACGCCACAGATCTACTGTCCTGCCTGTAACTTGTGGAGGGGCAGTTGCAGAGATAGAGAGGGTGCGATGGCTCAGATGCTGGACTAGAGACCTGGATTCAGGTCCCAGTTCTGCCACAACTTAACTGCGTGAGCTTTGACAAATCCCTACGTTTCTCTGTGCTTCTGTTCCCTATCTATAAAGTTTCTTAGTGTTTCTTAGCGAATAGCAAAGCTGAAGTCGGTACATCTTAGGTGACTTACCTGGCCGTGAGGATGGCAGTGAGTCGACCGCTGCCACTCCTCCGTTGACTCCGCTTCTGCCTCTCGTGAGCTGGAGTTCCAGAGTCAACGGGGAGCACGTTTGGGGATCTATTTATCGCGTCTAGACAAGATGCGATAAATCGATCCCCTATAGATCGATCACTACCCACCAATCACTACCTGCCCTTAGTCTCCCTTCTTTATTTAGGCCCTGACAGAACAAGGCGCAATGGTCTCAAGTTGCAGTGGGGGAGGTCTAGGTTGGACATTAGGCAACACTATTTCACTAGGAGGGTGGTGAAGCACTGGAAGGGGTTACCTAGGGAAGTGGTGGAATCTCCTTCCTTATAGGTTTTTAAGGTCAGGCTTGACAAAGCCCTGGCTGGGATGGTTTAGTTGGTGTTGGTCCTGCTTTGAGCAGGGGGTTGGACTAGATGACCTCCTGAGGTCTCTTCCAACCCTGATATTCTGTGATTCTATGATAATTAGTTAGATGGGTAACAACTTGTGCCAAAGGGAGAAGCATCTTCATTATCAAAGCTAAATAATATAACTACTTTCTTTGGCCCCACATGGAATGAGGTTTGCTCAAAGAAACATGATCAGTTTAGTTTGCACCCCATAGTTAGGTTTGGTGGGTAAAGGACAGAAAGGATGAATAGACACATTAATAAATGTTGCAGGTTTTCTTTTAAGATCCCTTGCAATATTGTGAAGTCAAACCCCGGAGCATGGTGTTGTGGTAAGAGACTCAGAAACTTACCAGACTAATTTCATGGTGAAAGCTGAATGAATTTAATCTATCGCTAATTTATGATATTTGTAAAGCGGGAAGATTAAATGTACATATTTAAAAACAACCACTCTTGATATTGTCCTTTTAAAACAACTCACCCTAGAAGTTTGTAGCTCTAATATGACTGCAAACATTTTTTGTAGGAATTTCTTACATTTCAGATGATGACACGCACTAATAAGTTACTAGTTTCTTCCATCCTTCCTGCTCGTGTTGGGGGCTCCCCAGGCTTGCCCAGTACCCAGAATGCTACTCAATAGTTTGAGACAATAGTGACCATCCCAATATTCGCTTTCCTTGGTGAGTTCCTGAGCATGAAAGCCACTGAAATGAAGCTCTCTTGTGCCGGACGACTTCAGCACGGGCAATGGTTTGAGCACAGCACTGGCTGTGAGGACACCTGGGTGCCATGCCTGCCTGTGACAGAGATGTGTTGTGTGGCCATAGGCAAGTTTTTTAATGTTTGGGCTTCAGGTACCCCACTTGTAAAATGAGGAAAGTAATAGTCATTTCGATAAATTAACGTCTGTAAAGTGCTTTGAGATCCCCAGGTGAGCAACGCTACAGAAGTGCAAAGATTATTATTGTTGTTAAAAACAGGATCCTTGGGGCCCATCCAGGCCCAGGTATTATCTATGTCATGTGAGAAGGAAGGATAATGTCCTTTTGTTGAGAACAGACCTTTAATCTGGATCCCAAAGTGCTTCCTAAACATGCTGACGGAGGTTTTCAAAAGCAGCTAAGAGAGTAAGATACCTAAATCTTGGGAGCTGGGTGTCTAACTCCCTTAGGCTCCTTTGAAAATCTCCTGGAGTCACCCAACACTGCAGGGCAACCACCGATGGCCTTGAACGTGGCAGCTGTTTCACAGCCCTGCAGGACAGGTACGGCAGTGAGGAAGCATGCTGATGAAGCCAAAATTGCAGGGGTGTGTGTGGATTTACAGAGGCAGACTGCAATCACCCCCGATAGCCGTATGAAGGACACTGGGATACTACAGTGTGCTGCAATAACAGCTCATGCGTTAGAGCAGTGTCACTCTCGTGTTCTGAGCAATTACTGGAGTATTTGTACTAAACATTTACAGTTAATATGCGGCTCCTTGTATAGGTTCTGACTCTGGGGCTGGAGCTACAGGCGCCAACTTTCCAATGTGCCGGGGTGGTGCTCACTGCTCAACCCCTGGGTCTGCCACAGGCCCTGCCCCCCACTCCCTCCCCCTTCCTTGAGCCTGCTATGCCCTCGCTCCTCCCACCCAGAGCCTCCTGCACGCCACGAAACAGCTGATCAGGAAGTACATGGAGGGATGGGGAGGTGCTGATCGGCGGGGCTGCCAGTGGGTGGGAGGCACTGGGAGCGGGGTGAGGGAGCTGACGGTGGGCTGCTGATGTATTACTGTGGCTCTCTGGCAACGTACATTAGTAAATTCTGGCTCCGTCTCAGGCTCAGGTTGGCCACCCTGGCTTAAAGGAACGAGGCACTGAGGCCTTTGAGATCACCTCTCAGGAAAGGCTGGGAACTGCTGCTTCCCGAGACCTGGGATGCAGACAGTTGTGGGGCTGTGGAGATTATTGGAAGAGGGAGAGCACATAGGGTAGCTTAGAATTTAAAGCGAAGAGGGCAAAGCAAAGCACTCAAGCAGGTGAGTGTAGGCTCCAGCGAGGCCAATGCTTTCAAATGTGGGCATTTAAAGGTAGGCAGCTCAATCCATTTAGCTTGTAAAGCTCTACATGGCAGGGACTCTCTCTTACTATACGTTTGTACAGTGCCCGGATCTCACTGGGGGCTTTAATGTGCTACTGCAATACAGATAATTATGAGGTGCCTAAGCCTGTACCCTGATTTCCAGAAGTGCTGAGCTCCCATTGACTTAGAAGCTGTGGCTGCTTAGAAAGTCAGGCTCCTTACTCAGATGCCCAACTCTATGCCCCCGGCTTGGAAAACCCTGGCCCAAGTTCACCGCGTGGAAGGCAGAGAGTGGGGAGATCAGCCTCCATTTACTCCCGCTGCTGCTCTGAAGCGGAGTTAAAGCTGCTCCCTGAAAGGGGATTAGTTCAGCAGGCCACCTAGCTTTGCAGAGAGTCTGGACTCTGAAGCCACAGGGGAAGGTGAGGTTATGCAGCCCAGGTCTGAATCTGTATTTCGAGACCTGGTCAGGTTTCTTACACGCCCTTGTCAAAACACGGGAGAGATTTGTCCCACAGAGGGTAGAACCAGCTAATCCCTCGCCCTCCCACAGCGCCCCTTCTCCAAACACCTACACGGGCTTTACAGGTAGGCCTCGCTTAAGCCTTACAACATCTGGAGGAGACGGGAAAGAGAGAGCAGAGGATGACATCATCCCAACCACTGAAACTCAGCCAGCCTCTGGGGTGAAAGGTGGCAACTGTTACAGGGCACTGCATAACTGCTCGGAACAGGAAGCAACAAAGAACGTTGTGTATCCATTGGATCCTGCAGGAGGCAGAACGTAATTTATCTTAACTGGGATTCAAAAGAATCCTAAAACTTCAATGACCCCAAGGCCTCTGGCTTACACCTCATCTGAAAGAGGGGAAAAACACGGGTGAAAATCCTCAGTGCTAAAGATAAACCCTCATTTTAAAAGGAATGAGAATTGTTGATATTCAAAAGGGAAATTGTTAAGCTTCAGATCAAAGTTGGCTCAAGCCTGTTGGCCAGATCCTCAGCAGGTGTCGACTGGCATAAATACACTGCCTCCAGTAAAGCTACGACCTGGGGATCTGGCCTCGTGCCTCCAGAACGCTCATATGTATTTAAATCTTTCTCCTATACCTGCCTCTCCTTGGAGCGGAGTCATACCAAGCTACTGGACTTTATTTCCCTTCTTGCCACAACACACAAGATTAACCCTTTGCTGGAACAAGGAGGTGCTCGACTTCATCAAGAATGCCATTGTCTTAAAGGCAGAAGAGATCACGGAGATTTCCCAAAGGGGTTAGCGGCTGGCTTGGAGCTCACCTTGTCGGTCTGCTGAGTGCTGGGGGTGCGCATGGTAAAGCGTCTGCTGGCTCTGCCGGATAGCAGCTGTGAGCGGGAGATCTGCCTGCATCACCCATTCCTGATTCCCATTCAACACGGTCTCACCTGGCATGGCTAACGAGTGACGCTTGGGGACATCCTTGGTTAACGTGGCTAAGGACTGCTTGGCCTGATGGGATAAAAGAACAAAATACAGGACAATGAAACACTTCTCTCAAGACAGCACTCGGATTGCAATGAGTTCAAGTCACCCCTGTGCAGAGGAGCTAACAATGCACGGGATCAGTTTCACACTCCAAGAAAAGAATATGACATAGGTGCTGCTCTTAGGGTTAAAAGAAAAGGAGTACTTGTGGCACCTTAGAGACTAACAAATTTGTTAGTCTCTAAGGTGCCACAAGTACTCCTTTTCTTTTTGCGAATACAGACTAACACGTCTGCTACTCTGAAACCTGTCATTATGCAAGGCTCTTAGGGTTAAATCCTTCCAAAAGACATGGTTTCTTTTACCAAGGTTGATAATTAACTATTCTGGGGATCTGCGTGCTGCCACTGTTGCAATAATTGGATTTCAAAATGCAAGCAGCTACCATTTAGATCTGATTGAGTGCAAAACAGAACATGCACTTGTTGAGAGCTGGGAAGCCAGCCCCAACGTTCCTGCAGCCACCAGGTAAGACGAAGCATGAATGATTGAGCTGGGGGCAGGCTGACCAGTTAAAGTCAAGCCTATTTGGTCATCACAAAGAAAACAAAAACAGCACAACAAAGTGTTAGCGTATGATTTACCTTTGAGAGAAATCTGGACCAAAAACTGAAATAGCTGTTCCTGCAAATACAGGAGCCAGTGATTTATACAGTAAGCGGTGCCAAATTTCATGAAGAAAGGCAAAGGCACACAGAGAAAGTCAGCGGTTGGCTTTGGTTCAGATGTGTTAAACAAGCCTGTTGGTTCTTCTGCTGTTCCCAGTGGACTTGGCAGGCTCAGAGGGACGTTTTCCCCCTGTTCAATATTTTGATTTTTTGAAAAATTAAACAGAAGCATCTACAAAGTAAAAATAATTTAAAAATTCTCATTAAAGAGGTGCCAGTTGCTTGACTGTACCTTTTAATTAGCCAGCGGAGAACAGCTCCCATGATTCACTTGATGTTTCATAACTAGGAAAACACAGAATATTTCCACAGTTCTAAAGTGCCTTGGAAATCATAGGCTGGCTGGGTTTTTTCCAGTCTCTCAAGGTGTCGCTTATTAAAGGCCCAGTCCTGCATTTTGATCCCTGCCTGTGGTCCCTTTATGCCCGTGTGATGCCCTGTTGACTTCCCTGGGACTCTATGCAGGTGTCGAGGTATGTCAGTGATCAGATTAAAGGATCAGGGTCTATATCAAGCCTGACTGTTGCCTTAAATGATGTGGTGCCTTTGGTCCAGAGGAACAAGGAGGGCACGAATTTGCTCCTAAGGTACAGACAGAGCTGCTAGCAGCAACATACCATGCACCTCCCATTCTCTGCCTCGAGTCCTGCAATGGGTTTCTTTGGGGAACACCCCAAACATTGCACTGCAGAACACGCAAACCACGAACGAGGAGCTACACACAACACCTCTGGGGCCCAATACTGCTCTCAGTGGAGTGAGTGGGTGCAGAATCAGCTCCTACGTGCCTGAACCAAAGCCTACTGAAGTCAATGAGAGTCTTCCCTTTGACAGACTCCGGATCATGTCCATGGGGAGAAACGATTATTGGTAAACGATTCACTTTTTAAAAATTAAAGAGGAAGAAAAAAACCCAATCAAATCACGACCTATTTTTTTTTGTAGCTTTGGAATGAATACTCAACTTACCTATGCAATATTCCATTCCCACTGACTACAAGCAGGGAAAAGAGAGACTGTGTCATACAATATGATTAAAAACAAAGCCCCAAAACTCTCTGATGCATCCGATTCCCTCTTTCCCCCTCCCTCCCGGGCATCCTACCTAGTGCTTAGTCTAATCTGTTCTACCAAACTCCATCTAATGCTAAGAAAGTGACTCCCAAATCCTGCTCTTATGCCGCCATTACAGCAGGGAGGAAAACAAAAAAACACACAGCACACACTGAATGTAAATATATGCATCGGTAAGTCTCGTATATTCCACATCTCCAGTGTGTTTTGCTTTTGTGGAAAAGCCTAAGTAAAAGGGATCCTGCAACAGTGTGTGGAATTTGCATATAAATACCCCATAACAGGCCACAGAAATAAAACATACACCGATCTGAAAGGCAGTGGAACATTATGTACAATGGCCCAACTTGGAGAACATGCATAAATTGCCAGCAGTGCTGCTGCAGTTTAGGATCTGTCAGCATTTCCATTATAAAACCTGGTTTTCAAGGGTTAGAAGTCAGCTAGGAAAAGGCCCTCCAGGATACACCTTGGCCATGCACACAAGATCTCAGCCCGTAAGCAGTTTTTATTTTTTAAAAGCACATTTTCAAAAAAAAATCCCCAGTTGAAAATGTTTAAAAGTGCTTTTCGACTGTGTAAACATGTGTTCTGATGAGCCTCCATGTTTACTGGGTCAAAGCCACTTCTACCTCACATAGGCTTGGTGTACAAGGAGAGAGAGAGAGAGAGAGTTTTCCTAACTCCCTGCAAAGCCACCCTTGGCACAGAGGCCCAGATCCCTCAAGGAGAGTTAGGAGCCCAAATCTCTTTGAGGATTTGGGGCCTGAGTCTCCAAGTTGGCCTCTTCCCTTTTTACCCCTCACCTCCAAAGTTCTGTAGGTGGAACTCTGCCCTCCACGAACCTGTACAATGCTGTTCCTTCATATCCTGCTTGTCTGTCTTACATCGGCACAACCCCCTGCTGTTTTCCAGGGGGCTTTGGCGAGCTACTGAGTGAAATATCTGTTGGTTTAATGTGTGCTGAATGTGTGCACAATTGCCACAAATGGCTCCAACACGAAAGACTTGGTTCATTTCTCCAGATCTAAGGGCAAATATCTACATCCTTCAAGTGAGGAAACAAGGCACCTTTTGGACTGCTGAGGTAGTGATCAGATCACAAGCACACTGCTGGTTTAACGTCCAGTAAGCAAACACCCCTGGATTACAATCAGACTGGCAAGATGACAACTTGCTGCCAAGGCAGCAAACATGTCTGAGCTGGAACTCAAATGAGGGACTAAGGGCTAGATTCTCCTGTGGTGAAAACTGACATAGCTCCATTGAAGCCAACGGAGCTATGCTGGAGATTTGGCCCTATTAATGTTTTAATAAACAACAAAAAAAAAAGCAATTCTCTGAAAAGCAGAGCACCTTTAAAGCAATGCATCTCAAATTCTTATCCCTGGGAGTTAAATAGTTAAAAAAACAACACACCTATCCGACTATGATTGTTATCTAACAGATATTCTTGTCACACTGTGCTATAAAAGTTGTAAGCTCCTTTATGGAGATACTTGCCCTAAAAGTTGGTGCTGTGAATTCACCTGTATAACACCAATGTTAATATGCTTGATTACCCATCACACACTATAAAATCTCTAACTTTACTTCTTAAATATGAATGACTCTGGGCCCATTCTTCCACCTTTACTTAAAGAGTCGTGCCTTCCTTTGCAAATAGCCCCCTTGCTTTCAATGGAGCTAACTGCAAGATACCACTCACAGTGATTAAACATGACCGAATTCTGGCCTAACATTAGAAACATTGAGCTCTCAACAGACAGTCCAATAAAGGTAAGAAAAATCATCACAGTGCCCTTTCCTGAGATCTGCTGTCTTTACTGTGAAGCACACTCCTTTCTCAGCTAGGTGAGAAACCACAATCTTCCTTCTCTCTGAGCTACCCAGTCTGCCTTCTGGAGACAACTGAGCTTCAAACACTAGGTGTCGCAGTTAGGCAGTGACTGTGCACAGTGAAATTATGCAGCGCAAGGTGAATCAACGCACAACAAATTGTGATGTATCTATTTAATACCGGGGAATATTTCTAAGCTGGGGAGAAAACTGACTGCATATCCAGCTGTCATTTGTATTTTATGGCAGAAATTTGCTTTGAACAGTGAAAACATAGGAGGCAATTGACAACCAGAGTGTTTATGGATTTCAGAGCCAAATGCTGAAGAATATGAAGGCAGATATGGCACGGGCAGGAGGGTGGGTGCATGGACACATGCTTGGAGTGGTGAAGGAATAGGGTTATGGATACGCTTGCGTGTATGTGGTTGAATAGATCCAGCACTGTATGTATAAGTAAAGGGGCATATGAACTTGTGTATTACAGTGGGGACAGGTGGGTACTTGTGATGTGGGTATATGTCTGCACCTGTTTGATAATTCTAAGCCTTTCAGAGGCATCAGTCACAGCGGTATTAGTCTAGATAGGCGGGGAGGTCTGTGCACTCCCATGCGCTGGGAATGGGGACATCCATATGTATTTCATGGAAGGAAACTGCACCTCATACTGAAGCCTGCCAGGCTTGCCAGACACCCTTTCAACTCTTTGCCTTCTCTACTTAATTCATTGGCCAGATGGCACTCAGGGAAGCTTACAGTGAGCAGTCACAGACACACAAGTAAGAAGGGTGCCAGCTTTCAATGACATTCACCTTAGGCTTCCAGCATCATGTCGATCTGCAGAGAAGCCAGACAAACAAAATGGTTCCAAAGAGATTGTTTTGTTTTTTGCTTTTCCTGGCAAGCTTTTGAAGGTAATTAGGGTCCTTATGTGGGAATCGTACCTTTGGTTGGTATTGCAACCCCCTTAACGAAATGAGATCATTGATCACCCAAGCAGGTCAACATTGATTTCAAGTGTGCTTCCACAGCCTAGTCATGCTTTGCAGCACGCGGGGAAAGCTGCAGGTTGTTCAACAGCTGGGAAACAGAGTTCACATCACAGGCTGCTATGGCACAAAGGCAGCAAATAACAAGTGCTGGGGGAATTGCCAAGGGTTCTGGGGTGACTGTAGAATCTGAACCGCAGTGTCTTTCCAGGGTGGTTTGAAAGGTTTGCTGGACCAGAAACATACGACCATCTGCTAAGGTGAAAGTGTCCAGCCAGGAGACATCCACTGGGCAGGGGCTGTCACAGCAAATCAAACCAAAAGCAAATCCTACAGAATTCATGGTAATGGCAGAGACTCTGGACTGGCTGGGGTTTTCTAGGGTATGTCTCCGCTGCAGCTCGGAGCTGCAATTCCCGGAGTGGGTACCTGTACACACACTAGTTCTGCTTGGGCTTAGATGCTCAAGGATGTCCCTAGGATCTCAGATAGTATGGTACTCGGGCAGCTAGCCTGAGCTGCAAGGGATTGAGGTTGGATATTGGGAAAAACTCTCTTACTGTAAGGTTAGCTAAACACTGGAACAGGCTTCCAAGGGAGGGTGTGAAATCCCCATCTTCAGGGGTTTTTGAGAACAGGCTGGACAAACACCTGAAAGGGATGGTCTGCTTGGCCCTGCCTCAGAGCAGGAGGCTAGACTAGATGATCTCTCGAGGTCCCTTCCAGCCCCACATTTCTATGATTTTTAGCTAGCAGGTGAACATCTTCCTGAGCTGGGATTTACACCTCCCAGCTGCACTGTAGAGGTGCCCCATCTGCACGCCAGCCTAAACAAATGCCTCCAGCTACCGATGCAGGAGGGAGGGCTCTCACCATGGCTAGCTCAGCTTCCAGTTCCTTCATTCTGTTGTCTTTCAGGTCCAGCTGGGAGCGGAGCGAGCTGGCGTGGTCTGTCGCCTCTTTGGCTTGCCGGCGTAGCTCCCACTTCTCTCGCTCCAGAAGATCCTTTTCTTTTGCAAGTGCTTTCACCGCATCCTCGCTCTCCTGCAAAGACACCAGGGCAAAGGCAGGGAATGAGAGAACAGGCCCAGCTTGCTTCCCCAAGAAATCCATGCTAGGCAACACAGGGCAGCGTTTTATCCTGTGTTAGAAACACTGGGCAAAATCATGACTACACTGGAGTCAATAGCAAAGCTCCTATTGGCTTCAATGGGGCCAAGATTTCATCCCTCTCTTCACTAGCAGGAACTCTTCACTATTCCCGTTTCATCTCTTCCTTACCTTCTCCTACCATAGCCTATAGCCGGGGTGAATAGGGAGCGTTGTAAGGAAGCTGCAGGCCTGTGTCAGGGGTAATAAGTAGGGACAGAAGCAACACACGGAAAAACAGAAGGACAAAAACAAAAGTAAGAGATGGTTTTCACTGCCTGCGTCTCTTTACCACACTTTGGACTAGACCCCTCCTGGAGACCATCTGAGTGCCACCGACCAGGCCCATGGGGCAAAATGGATCTCCACTGCAGCCCATGGGTGGCCATAATGAAGTGCCAGCGTTTCACCAGAAAGTTAGCACTGAAACGAACACTGGAGAGAAGCAAGGAGTTCGCTGCTTGAGACAGAATCCCCAGTGCTAACCCCCGGTGCCAAAGAACCTAAAGCGAAGGCAAGCTTGTTCGCAAGCCCAGCTGTCCTGAAAACGCATCATTTTCTACTGTTTGACACAAGCCTGTGGTATCTCTTCCTGAATTGCACATTTAGTCTATCCTCTGTGGATACAGTGATGTGAGAACTGGTCTCATAGGAAACCCATCCCCCCCTTCATCGTTCCCAACAGAGCTTAATAAAAGTGAAAGATTCCCTGTTTCTACAAGGAAACAAATATTGAAAAAAAAATACAGGTGGGAGCTGCTTTGTGTGCAGCTTCGGTACAGATACAGAAGTTTTCTGTGTTTTTAATCTGTGTCTGTCTGTCTGAGTTCTTCTCTCCTACCTACCATTGTGATATCTGAACACCTGCCACATAAAATTTGGTGGCAACAGTCTAGTCCCTAGTGGGATTCAAGGAACCCTGGCTCTTCTACTTTTCTGGGTTTGAGAGCTTTGTTATGCTTCTGGAGATTAGTCATGTTCAGGCCTTCTCCAGCCCTTCTCATTCATAGATCTCAATGCACTTTACAATGGCAGCTAAAGTACCATCATCTCTGTTTGACATGGGGGGAAACTGAGGCATGGTGGGGTCATGTGGTTCAGGACAGAGAGTCTGTGGCAGAGACAGGAATTGAATTGTAGTCTCCTGACTTCCACTCTGGTTCCCTGCCCACTGGACCACACTGTCTTCAGGTTCCTGTGCCAATGAGATGAGATCCCGGAGCCACCTGGGAGGAGATTGCTGGATGGGAAATTACCTGGATACAAAAAACACACAAGCCAGCTTGCTTGCGCTGTCAAGGCCATGCAGGACTGGGGGGAGCCCAGCTGATGCAGAATGCCAGCTAACCAAGTTATTAGTTTGACGGTGGTCATAGCCCGGTGCAAACTAGTTCAGTGAGGCGAAAGCAGCACTGACGTGATTGTGCTAATGGCACCGTGCATCCTGCTGGCTGTATTTTTCACTTTTCAATCCATTATTTTTGGTAAAAGAGACTGTAGATGGCAGCTGCATTTGCATGCTGGGTATTACATTCTGCCAGGGATCCCTCCCCATGACACGCTTTAGTGACTGAGCGATTAGCAGCTGCAGAAAAGTCCAGCTGTTTTGTGAGTCCGCTCCTCCAGGAACGGGTCGAGGGACATGAAGCTTGGTGCCACCTGTGCCCGTTCAGGGGAACAAATCACTGAGGGCTGATTTGGCACCTCACAGCCCAGGCCACATAGGGGGCAGTGCACAGCGTACTTTGCCCAATGGACAAAGGGGGAAGCAGGGAAGGGAAGTGTGAAGCTGTAATGCCTTTCTCCTGGGTCCTTCCTTGGTTACTTCCTTCTGCATGGCAGCTCAGCTAGAGAGAGGAGGAAAAGGTGGAGCCAAGGTTGCGTCTGCCCTTCGCCCCCTGCCCACCCACCCACGTGAGATCAGCAGCTCAGCACCAACTGCTTCCCCAGACACCATGCAGGGGCTGGGAACATAGATAGCCCATGCACAGGGCCTAAGGGCACTGCTTACATCCCCTTATGTCAACATAGATAGCCCATGCACGTGGTTGAGCCCAAAGGCTGAAATTTGCAAAACTGCCCATGGGAACTGGGTGCCTAACTGCCTGGGAATCTCAGACTAAGTGGTAGTACATGGGAGTGGTGGCTTATACCAAATAGGACCAGGCTGACATGCTTTGCAGCTAGTCTCATTTTTTTTTTTTACATTCTAGCCCTACCGAAAACCTCAGTGCATCCCTCTCCTTTCCAGGACGGCTAAAGAGACATTCAGAGAGCAGTTCCTGTATTTGATCATGTCAGTTTCTGCAAGGCCAAGCTCAGGAAAACACGAACAAACCCCCAACCACCCAACGTTGCATGTAACGAAGGCAGCAGTGTTCTCGCCTCACCAATAGATTTGCATATATGTAGAATTCTAATGACCTCAGCCAAACAGCGCCAGTCCTTCCACATACAGCACTGGACTGAAGAGTGCTGAGTTAATACTGGGGACACAAGGAAAGGGTATGAGCTTCAAACATCAGCAATGCCATCCCTCTGTCCTGCTTTCCACTGAAATCCCCTCCACGCTCCAAGCTGTTACCAGAGCAAGGTTGAAGCCCTACATTTTTATAAAGAAGAGCCAGCAGATGTTTTGCATCACCCATCAACCACTGTGATGGAACATTGTTGGCTCTTCCCCACACTACACATGAAACTGTTCTATTAACACCAGCCTTCAAACTCTGTTGCCGAGGGCATGGTTTCCCCAGCCATGCAGACAAGTGCTTTTTCCTGGGCAACTTGTTTGAAAGCCATGCTGTTGTGAGAGTCTATAGCATGGTTTGATCAACAGAGCTTTCGGAATAAGCAGATCCTCTATGGTGATTAGGGAAAACATGATAAAACCGCTGCTAGCCACAATCATGTTCTGAAACACTGAACACCCTCAGCTCCCAATGACCCCAGCTTGAGGTTGAGTCTTGAATGCTCAACACTTCTGATAATCAAGCCTCGTTATTGCACAGTTTCCAGTCACACTGCGGACAAGACCTAAGCCGCTTACGTCACTGCTACAGACTATGGGTGCGGGTCCTTGAGACCAGGGTGGCAATAACATTTCTCCACAGGCCTCAAAGGAAATGACATGTGATGCCCTTGGAGAACAAGCACAAGGAAGAGGAAGGGTGATTTTTCTCTCGTTTGATCCTCCTCCATGAATACAGGAGGTGACATCAGAGTCACCCAGACCCCAGTTCATAGGTTATTTCATATACCACGTTTCTCTAGTGAATCAGTGGTGAAAATATGCAGGCTGCCTGTCACAGAGTGGAAATGAGGACATGTCCTAAGCTCTCTGCAAACACAGTCCCCAGGGAAGAATTGCCTCCAAGACACCCATAAAGATCCTACCAGCAGATCTGGATGAAGCAAGTGGAGGGGCTGCAGAGAACATAAGATCTTCAGCATCCTTGCAAGCAAATAATCAGCGCACAGAGCTTCTCCCCAACCTACATGCCTTCCTCCATGCATTCCTCCCTCACTTGTCTTTGCGTTTTTTTAAATTGCATTGATTTTCTCATATGAGCAGGAAAGAAAAATACAACTTTTGGAAAAAGTTGAAAGCTGGATTCGAGTGATCTTTGTTATGATACTTTAAAAATAGAAACTTTCTCCCTTTGCATGGAAAAAAGAATAATTACAGATGTTTGATTCCCATGGCTGTTTATTGGAGCGGATGGCTTTATGCAGCCTAATCAAAAGCAAAACAGGAAACTGTCTATATATATATATCCTCTTGCAAACAGAGCAGAGATGCTGAAAACCATTTCAGAGAAATGTTATTTATTATTGAGCGACTTAGTCTAGAGTCACTGCAGTTTGTATGTTCTTTTAACAAGCTCTTAACTTTAAGGACAATTATAAAACCTGTCCTTGAAATAACCAGTTGTAAAGGTTCATTCCCTTGAGCAAGGAGAGAGAGAGAGAGAGAGAGAGAAAGAGGCACACCATATTGGTTCAGTGATTTCTCCCAGTTCGATCTGTTACATGATACAGATGGAGCAGTACTCAAATCAAACACTGCTAACTTTGCTCATTGACCTGACTTTTCCTGTATTTATTTATTTACTAGTGCTCCAGTTTCTACAGTTATATTGCCAGCTGCCTTACAATATTTTATTTGCTCACTCACCTGAGATAAGTTTTTTTTTTGATCAGGGAGTGAAAACTCTCCAGGTCTTTTCACTACCATCATTCATCACAGTAATGCAAGTAGATTTTGGACTCGATCTTGCAGCACTGAAGTGAATGGGACTTTTGCCATTGACTTCAATGGGGACAATCAAAGAGTTTCTGCGTGGGCTGGTAATGTTTTCAGGACAATTTAGAAAGGCCAGTGCACAGATTCAATACAAGCCATTGTAGGACTGTGGTACAGAGAGAGCCAACAGGAGATCAGCCCCTTGCTTTGGATAGTGCAGATGTCATGGCTTTTAGAGTCTAATCCAGAGCCCACTGATATCAATGGAAAGGCTTCCACTGAATCCAATGGTATCAGCATGTCCCCAGGATGTGAGAGAGATGGAATCTGCAGCCCCCAAGAGCATGGGAAGGTGGACTCTGTGGTGTGATACAGGCTGCTGGTGCAAATGGCACCAAGTAAGTGCTCATATACTCTACAGATACAACGAGGAGTCCTATCTGCAGCTACAGTATCCTGCAGCCCTAGTGTTACCAGCAACAGACTGCAGGCTCCCTTGATATAGATTGCACTAGCTAGGGGGAGAGGGGGTGTGTGTGTGTGTGTGTGTGTGTGTGTGTGTGTGTGTGTGTGTGTGTGTGTGTGTGTGTGTGTGTGTGTGTGTGTGTGTGTATAAAATGGCTGGTGGTGGGTTGGAGTTTGTACATGCACAGACCACACCTCCTTACCCTTACATCCTGGAGAGTATGCATCAGCGTGGCATCTCTGAGGACTCTGAGGGTGGAATCAGGCTCACAGAGGATGATTTCCCACCCTGATCCCTCTCTGCCTGGGGGCTTTGTCTAGTAGGAACCTTTAAACGTGGCAGCCATGTTTAAGAAATGTACAATATTTTTGCATTTTGACAGCTAAAGTTTATCACTTACACTATGTTAAACACCTATGTCTGAGCTAAAATGAAGCCACAGTATAGAACAACTAAAATCGAAGAACATCAGAATGGCCATACTGGGTCAGACCAATGGTCTGTCTAGCTCAGTGTCCTGTCTTTGACAGTGATCAGAGCTAGAGGCTTCTGAGGAAACAAACACAACAGAGCAATTTTTGAGTGATCCAGCCCCTGTTATCCAGTCCCAGCTTCTGGCAGTCAGAGGCTTAGGGACATCCGGAACATGCGATTGTGTCCCTGACCATCTGGACTAATAGCCATTGATGGACTTATCCTCCATGAACTTATCCAATTGTTTTTTTTAACCCAGTTATACTTGTGGCCGTCACAACATCCCATGGCAATGAGTCTACAGTTGATTGTGTGAAGAAGTCCTTCCTTATGTTTGTTTTAAATCTGTCGCCTATTAATTTCATTGGGTGACCTCTGGTTCTTGTGTGACGGGAAGGGGGAAATAACACTTCCTTATTCACTTTCTCCACACCATTCCTGATTTTATAGATCTCTATCATATCCTCCCTCAGTTGTCTCTTTTCTAATAGAAACAGTCCCAATCTCAACTTGTACGGAAGTTGTTCCATACCCCTAATAATTTTTGTTGCCCTTCTCTGTATTTTTGCCAATTCTAATATATCATTTTTGAGATAGGGTGCCCAGAACTACACACAGCATTCAAGCTGTGGGTGTCCCATGCACTTATATAGTGGCATTATATTTTCTGTCTTATTTTTTATCTCTTTCCTAATGGTTCCTAATATTCTGTTAGCTTTTCTTTTACTGCTGCTGCACATTGAGCAGATGTTTTCAGAGAACTATCCACAATGACTCCAAGATCTCTTTCTTGAGTGGTAATAACTAATTTAGACTCCATCATTGTGTAGGTGTATTTGGGATTATGATTTCCAATGTGCATTACATTGCACTTAACACTGAATTTCATCTGCCATTTTGTTGCTCAGTCACACAATTTTGTGAGATCCTTTTTAGCTCTTTTCAGTCAGCTTTGGACTTAACTGTCTTGAGTAATTTTGTATCATCTGCAAATGTCACCTCACTTTTTATCCGTTTTCCCAGATCATTTATGAAGATGTTAAATAGCACTGGTCCCAGTACAGATCCTTGGAGGACCCCACTATCTACCCCTCTAAACTGTGAAAATTTACTATGTAGTCCTACCCTTTGTTTCCTATCTTTTAACCAGTTACTGGTCCATGAGAGGATCTTCTCTCTTATCCCATGACTGCTTGCTTTGCTTAAGAGCCTTTGGCATGGGATCTTGTCAAAGGCTTTCTGAAAGTCCAAGAACACGATTATCAGTTTGATCATCCTTGTCCATATGCATGTTGACATGCTCAAAGAATTCTAACAGATTGGTGAGGCATGATTTCCCTTTACAAAAGCTGCGTTGACTCTTCCCCAACATAGCACATTCATCTGTGTCTGATAATTCTGGACTGGCTATGCAGGAGCTTACTTTTCTGTGTTGCTCGTAGTTCCTGATGAAGTCACGTAGCTGTTCCTCCCGGCTCTCCAGCGTGGCGTAGAGCTGTTGCATTTGGCTTACCAGGTCTGTCTTCTCTGCTTTCAAACGTTTTCGATCTGCCTTCATGGCTGCATGAAAGAACAGTTACAGCTCAAGGTCAGAGACAAGAAATGGGGCTCTTCTCTATATTCAGAAAGTCAGATCTCAATCTTTCCAAAACATTCTGGGCTTATTTTAAACACAGTACAACTACAATTCTACAAAGGACTCCGAACTCCTGATTTCCCTGTAATAATTAGCGTGAATAGGAACTGCCACAGATGCTCTGCCATAGTTAGCTGAATGAAACAAATGGAATCAGAGCCTGATCTACACTAGGGATCTCTGTAAATTCACCAGTCTATATCCATGTATTATGAATGCCTCTTTCCATGATAGGAAGCTAAGGCCCTTATCCAGCAGAGAACTCAAGCACATGGCTAACCCAATTTACTTCAGTGAGCCTATTCATGTGCTTAGGACAAGGATGTGCTGAAATGCTTTGATAGATTGTGGCCTAAGTTTGATCTAAAAAAGGAAAGACCCATGTTATTTTTAATCTAAAATGTTACCAGTCTCCTACAACCAAAACCAATGTAGTTTTCAATGCTGTGCAAGTTAAAAAAGGAACAGTGGAGTTGGTAGTGACTAATCCTACTAGATTTTAAGAACTGGTCTGATCATTTACAGTTCTGGAGTCTTTCAAATGCACCTGTCTGCCAGAAGACAATGCCTTTATTTTTGAAGCATGAACTCAGTGTTATTCAGTGCAATCTATGCCGGATGGCAGGAAATTCTTCTACTGATTATGCCAAGTTTCCTTCTAGGGTGGAGATAAATCATGCCAAGTTTATAGCTAACCCTAGAACCACAAGGTAGAATCCTGGTTTCATTGAACTCAGTGGCAAAACTCCCACTGACTTCACAGTGGGGCCAAGGTTTCACCCATAAAGTCTGAAGGGGTTTGAATTTAGCATTCCATCTCTATGCCAACTGCAATTAAAGAAAATAACTAAGACCTGAAATGACAGTCCCGGGGCTAGATTCTGATCTCATCCATGTTGGCATAAATCCAGAGCAGTTCCACTGAACCCAATGTTGGCGTGATGCAGATCAGAATTTGGTCATCAGACCTTCCAAGCCCAGCTCAACCTGAGCCAGCAGGGCAGCACTAACCGTTTGGATGGAATAATCACACCCAGCTGATTTTCAAATTCCAATTACAGAGCAAAACCAGAGGGGTGGGGAAAAAAGCATTTGAGATTTTTCATCTCCTAAATTTCAGGCTAAAGGCATTTCCCAGCAGGCATGTTCCTGTGCTGTGCAGAATGCTCCCTTCTGCTCGTTACTGAAAAAATAAGTCACCCATCGAGTTACATCACATCAAGCATCTCTCAAGGGGGAGGATCAGGGGATATTTGGGGTGCTTGAATGAAACAGAATAAGAAACTGAGGAAGGGAGACCAAAGGGCAGGGAGGTTGACTCTAAATAAACAGGGTATTTCCTCCTTGCTCACAAACTAATGTAAATTACAAACACCATGACCCTTTCACAACACTGAAACATCACAGCGGTAGTTATGGCTCTTAATCGTCCCACCTCCCATTAAGTTACAATGCAGCAAGCTGATGGGGAGTAGCAGAAAATGAATGCCCACTTCTCACCAGTTCACTTCATTTCCCCAAGCCCTCCTGTACCAGCTCAGAGAAGTAGTGCTGTCCTAGCTGTGGCTTCCTGGTGGGAGGAACGAAACATGTACATCTGAGCTGGAATAGGAGAATAATGGAGAAAGTTCATTGCTTGGCTTGTTCCACAGATTACAGGTGGAAAGAGAAGTCAGAATCAGAATGCAAACAGAAAGATATGCCATGATAAAGGGGGTTCTTGTGATACTTTCAGTCCAATCAGAAGTAGGAAGTGCCAGGAATCTCAAGAAAACTCGTGCCCATGAATCTTCTAGCCTAATATTGCAGAGTCAAGGGTTTTGATAGTTCATATAAACATGCTCACATTACAATGCTCCTGAGGGCATGTCTACACTTGCCAGTAGATCGAAACTGCTGCAATATAAGTGTTAATTTAGTGGGGCTAGTGAAGACATGCTAAATCGATGGGAGAGCACTCTCCCATCGATTTGTGTACTCCACCTCTCCAAGAAGCATAAGGGAAGTCAATGGGAGATGCTCTCCTGTTGACACGGTGCAGTGTTGCCACCGCAGTAAGTGGATCTAACTACATCGACTTCAGTTACATTATTCACATAACTGAAGTTGGATAAGCTGGATTGATTTACTGCGGTAGTGTAGACAAGGCCAATGTAGGGTTGGAAGAGACTTCAAGATTCATCCCCATCCCTCTGTGCTGAAACAGGACCAAATATACTTAGACATCTGCAGGGATTGAACCTGGGACATCTGGATCTAAAAACATGAGCTTCTTCTGCTCAAGTTAATGAACCTGGTCTACAACATTGGGCTGTTACACTCATTTCCGGGCTCTTATTCAAACCGAATCCTGAACCTCTTTGGAATTTGCCCAACACCCACTGGTACATTCTTCAATTTTATGGAATACATTTTAAAAAGGGCCAGATTCTGTCCCCTTTAGATATGTTAAGTCACTTTATTTCATTGCTTTCAATGAGACTATTTGCAGCACAAAATGCTAAACTAAGCATGAGCAAGAACATCAAAAATGAGGCCCAAACGGTTTCAATTTTCAAGTCTTGTTACTTTGAACTCTCCCCACTGATTTCAGTTCCCTACAGAATTCCCGTATTTTACCAGAAAGAAAATACCAGGCATTACAGCAGAGAAAGGCAGAACAAGCACCAATGGCTGGAAGTTAAACCCAGACAAATCCAAATGAGAAATCAGGCACACACTTGGAATAGTGAGGGTGATTAGTTATGGGAGCAAAACTACCAAGGGAAGTGGTGGATTCACCATCTCTTGATGTCTTCAAAGCAAGACTGGATGCTTTTCTGGTTGATGCTTTAGCCATTGGGCTCAACAGAGGAGCAACAGGGTTAAATTCAATGGTCTTTATTATAGGGGAGATCAGACAGATGACCTCATACGAATTCTGGCCATAAAAATCAAAAAGTTTACATTGCAAAACTCTGCAGCCGTTTGAAATCATGTTGGCTTGAGAATCGCGTGGGGGGAGGGGAGGGGAGGGGAAAACAAAGAAAACAACAACACAACACTTTTGCTTTAGCTTACATTAAAATCAACTTATTTTCTCCCTATTTGTTTTCTAGATGCTCATTTGCAGTGGTGGAATTTTTTGCCTTATAAATACTGTATGGAGCAGAGAAAAAACAAGGCCAAATAATGATATCATAAATCAGGGAATATTAATTAATGAGCCAAACTGCCAGTAGTTTCCTCTCACTTCTCTTCTGCACACATTTCTCTAATTCTGTTCCTGGCCAGGCTTGGTGTTGATGGCTGAAAGCAGCAATCAGTTCTCATCTTTTTATTCTTCTAATAATTACAAGACTTGGTGATCTCTTCCAGGGCAGAACAGCTTCAGAGGAGGCTTGAGATGAGTCAGAGCTGGAATCTGAATCCAGCAATGCTTGGGAGATGGTGTGAGAGACCCACCTGTAGCTCATGCTGAGTGTGGAGGAGCCAGCTGTTGGCTTCTTGCAACTGCCGGAAGTCGCCGCTCCCTGCCCTCCCTTCCACAAAGCAACTTCAGTATAAGTAAAATCTCCATTTATATGTTATATAAAGGACAGGGAGCCATTATTCTTATTAATAATCACTACATGTTCCATCTACATTGGTTATTATTTGCATCACTGTAGCAACCAGGAGCTCCAGTGAAGGACCAGGACCCCATGGTGCTAGGCGCTGCACAAACACAGAACCAAAGGACGATCCCTGTCCCAAAGGCTCAAGTTGCAGAGTGGAAAATCAGGTTAAATATAAGGGAAAATATAGATAATGGTATTGGTTCAAGAGTTGGAATGAGATGCAAATGGTGATTGTGGCATCATGGGAAAATCCAAGGAAAAGCCCTGATGCCATCAGGGATGAGTCAGGAATAGTTGAGTCCATCCTGCCACAATGCAGGAGGAGGGTCCCAAGTAAGCCATGAGAAGGTATTTTTCCAACCCAAATCACTCTAGGACTCTGATTCTGCACATAGGAAGCAGTATATCCGGATGGTGCTAAAAACAGAATGCATGTGTCACAAGTCCGGCAAATGAGACAGCTGAACATCTCTCACTACAGATGGAGCTTGTGGAGAGGGTTGGTACACATATACTGATCTATCATCTTCCAGTGTCCCCGCCCCACAC
The DNA here is from genome assembly GCF_009764565.3 of Dermochelys coriacea. Lineage (NCBI taxonomy): Eukaryota > Metazoa > Chordata > Testudines > Dermochelyidae > Dermochelys > Dermochelys coriacea. Next base: position 9,492,045 of record NC_050085.1, read on the forward strand.
ACACAGAGAGCAGAATCTCTGCTTATCATTTAATAGATCTCATGACTGGTTTAGCTTGCAGAGAAGACCGGTATACACAAATGTATTTATCATGTTCCAAGCAGAGCTCACAGCAGAAGCTCTGCTAACCATTTGGCAAATCATTTTTTTTTCTTTACAAGCGATTCTGTGATATGATCAGCAAACTCCTTAAAAAAACAAACACAAAAGTGCCAAGGGCGTACATCAGAGGACAAATATCTCACAGAGGTGCCACTGAACAAGCTGCAGGCAATATATATATTTATACACAGACAAAAACATTATGAAGGTTGCGAAGTCAAGGACTCAAAAGTTAGGAAGTGCCAGAACTAAGGACGCACCGGGCAACCTTAGCAACAGGGAGCACCCTGTCTATCTCTTGTGCACGCGTACACAGAGAGCAAGAAGACAGGAGAGCTAATTTTGTTGCCAAGAAGAAGATTCCAATTTTACAGCTTGGTGTGCTGGAGAGATTGCACCCTTGCCAGGCATTGTCCAGCCTGCAGGGATTAAAGAACAGAATCAGGTCGAACAGAAACTCTCTCATAAGACCTCCATCAACCATAGGTATTTTCTCTTCATGATACTGCTGATGGGATTCCCCCTGAGACGTTTCCACTCAGCTTATCTAGAACAAGTTTTCTGGAATCCAAAAAGCTTGGTTTGACTCCAGCTTGGCACTCAGGTTACATTATTAGGTAAGTAACAGCTCTTTGCACATGCTGGCAAGGCCCAAACTCAGGCGTGTAAGGGATGATACCACAGTTCTAACTCATGTCCCACACCACACAGTGTAGATCACCTTTCCTAGCTATCAACATCTATACTTGCATGAAAGGACCAATCGCTGTGCAGATTGCATTACAGCAGGCTTATCAATTCAGGTGTTTGTGCATACTTTGTTCACTATCAACATATCCACAATAATTAGTTTAGTTGGTTTCTACCTCCCTTATTTACTATACACATATTCACAATGACAGATTTCAGAGTAGCAGCCGTGTTAGTCTGTATTCGCAAAAAGACAAGGAGTACTTGTGGCACCTTAGAGGCTAACAAATTTATTTGAGCATAAGCTTTCGTGAGCTACAGTTCACTTCACAATGGTTAGTTATTTCAGCATTTACTTGTTCTGGCTTGCTCAGCTGTTACTTGTTCGGGCTTGGCTTGTCTAAACTTGGGGCTGCTCATGTCATCACCCCACAAAGATCAGGGGGATTTTGCTTCAGTCCCCATCACTATTAGACCAGTTTGACCTGCCAGCAATCCTGCTGTGCATCACATACCTAGGGTAATGGGGCTGGTATAATGGCAGACAGGGTTATTGGTGGCAAAATCCCAAGGCAGTACGAGAACCAGCCAAGTTGAAACAATCAGCGAGCACTTCTAGATCACCCTTGCCTGGGACCTCACAGCCTTTTAGAAACAGCCAGTTGAGCTTCGTAACAAACCTGCGAGGTAGGGTCAGGATCATCAAAACTTTACAGAGGCACAGAGGAGTGAAGGGAATTGCCTGCTGGAAGCATCCGGCAGACATAGGATTAGGCCCAGTTCTCCCAGGCTTGTCTACGATCCACAAGACCATCCTCCTGGCTATGGTGGAGCAGCTGCAAGTATCAGAGAGGTGGCTCTTTGGGAAGAAACATTTTCGACTCTCTCCCTCGCTCACGTACTAAGATGAGAAAAAGTCTCGGAGCACCTTGGGGTCGACAACCAACCCAGCAGTAGCTCTGATGTGTGCCGTCTTCTCTCTTTGATAAGATTTCCATGGCGCATTATTCCGGCTCGCGCATGTGGCAGATTAAAAGCAGCTTTAATTACCAAATTTGTTGAGGACAGCAATGCCGGAGGGTGGGGTGGGGGAAGACATTTACTGTCATTACCTACTACTGCAAAGCTCTGTTTAAAGTTACAAAGTCCTGAGGGTAGTACAGATCCGGGAATATAACCGTCATTGCTGAGAAATTTCACCAAACCGTCTATGAGGCAGAACACTTTAGGCAAATACTCAGTGCAGAAAGCATCTAATACCATATTTATCTAATAAAAGGGAGCCAGAAGGACTTTCACCGTGCAACAGGCCAGTCTGAGTTTGTTAAAGCGATGCTGTGAGAAGCTTCAGGACTTTAGTGTACCTCAGCATGATGGAAAATCCCCTACAGGGCAGTGCTAGACAGGGTGGTCGTATGTCTACAACTCCACAATACAAGAGTTGTCTCCCAAGTGGAAAAAGTCCCATTACTTGAGTCACTGAAGGGTAGAGTAGCAGAGACTATCCTAAAGGTCACAATCCAATTGGCTGAGAGAAAAGGACTATGGGCAATGTTCCCTCTAATTTTTTACATCCATGTGTGGAATGAATTTTGTTATGTGCACCAATATGGAGGTGATGAATGGTGGGAGTGTGGGAGGGGGCTCAGGGCTGGGGCAGAGGGTTGGGGTATGCGTGGGGAATGAGGGCTCTGGGGTGGGGCCAGGGATGAGGGTTCGGGGTGCAGAGAGGGGACTCAGGATTGGGGCAGGTGTGGAGAGTGAGGGCTCCGGCTGGGGGTGAGGGCTCTGGGGTGGGGCTGGGGATGAGGGGTTCAGGGTGCAGGATGGGGTCTCAGGGCTAGGGCTGGGGCGGGGGAGGGGATGAGGGCTCCAGCTGGAGCCAGGGATGAGGGGTTCAGGGAGGAGACTCAGGGCTGGGACAGAGGGTTGGAGTGTGGAGGGTGAGGGCTCTGGCTGGGGGTGAGGGCTCTGGGGTGTAGCCAGGAATGAGGGGTTTGGGGTGCAGGCTGCTCCAGGGAGAGAGGACTTGCCTCTCTCCTCTCCAGTCCAGGCCCCTGTGATTGCGCGCCTGTGTGGCCCTTAATAGCCTGCTGCGCTAAAGGGAACTTAAGACTACGTGACCTTCTGTTCTTTATTATTCATATTATAGGAGTACCTGGAGGTTCCAACCCAGACCGAATCCCCATTGTACCGGGCTAGGCCCAAACACACAGAAAGTGACAGTCTCTGCCCCAAAGATCTGACAGTTCTAGTACCCAGGAGAGGACGGATTATTGTCCCCATTCTGTAGATGGGGAATTGAGGCCCAGCGTGGGACTTGACCAAAGTCACACAGGGAGACTGTGGCAGAGGCAGGAGTGGAATTCAGATTTCTTGAATGACAACCTGATGTCTTAACCACAAGCCCATCCTTTCTCCTGGATAGGTCTTCTCTGTCGTTCGCTTCCACTACTCAAGCTCCCAGGGCACTGATGATGTAAGTAAGCCAGAGCCAAGTTTTGTAGGAAACATACAGGGTGAAATTCACCCCTGGGCAGAGAGACAGCACCAGACCTGTGCACTATTAGCCCTCAAAACAGGGCTTAAGTGGCTCACAAGCATCATGCTGGCCCCTGCACAGGGCAAAATTTCACCTATGGAGTGAAACAAGACACACCTACTGTATGTGTAATTTTAAGGAGTGCTTGAGAACCTCTCAAATATTACTGGCAAGTTTTTGACAGTAAGCAACCCAATGAGAGCCAGTGGCTTATGGCAGACAGCAGAAGAATTATTAGCTTGTCGTGTGTGCAGATTTCATCTCAGGAAAAATATACAAGGAAGGCTGATCTGATGAATGGAGATTCCCTCCTAGGCTGAAAGAAAAGGAGTACTTGTGGCACCTTAGAGACTAACAAATTTATTAGAGCATAAGCTTTCGTGAGCTACAGCTCACTTCATCGGATGGGATGCCAACCATGGGGGAATGCTCAGAGCAAGCTGGCTGCAGGTTTTCAGACACCACTTGCTGTGTGCATTGTCGAAGGAAAGCGCCCCCCCAAGTCCTAAGCCGAAGGGACCTCTCTCTTTTTAAAAGGGCTCTGCTCCTGCCCTGAATGATGCTATTCATCTCAACATGCCTGTAGTTCCAGTACCAGGACTCCAGTACCTTCAAGCAATGCTCCTGCTGACATAGTGCTGTCCACACCGGCGCTTAGGTTGGCGTAAGTTACATCACTCAGGGCGATGGCATATTCACAGCCCGGAGCGACATAAGTTATGTTGGTATAAGTGGCAGTGTAGACATGGCCTTAGGCTCCCCTGCCTTATAACCGGCCCATTCTGTTTAGGGATGAGACAGCGCAGCCTTGGCGACATCAGAAAGGCCAACACTTGGCTGCATTATGATGCTCCCAATGCAGGACTGCAGTGTTACTTGATAAACCAAAAAGAGGGGCATAAGTATGAGGGAGCCAAGTTTCTGTTACACCCAAATTAAGATCCTGACCAATAACAAGGATGGGAAAGGAACACTGACTCGGCACACAACGATATGAAGGATTTCAGTCCCACATTGCATTCACTTTTATTATGGATGATGTCAGGTTGCAAAATTTAGATCTGGATCTGCCCCACAGCTTGGGAGGCATCTGGCTTGGCCCATCAGAAAGAGAGGAGCCAAAGGCAAAATACAAATTCCCACCTTGAATGGCTGCCAAAAATGTAACCGTCTCCGTCTCTAGGATTTCAGTCCAATTATTTTAGAACAATGCATCAGCAATTCTTTAAAGTTAAACCTGCTCCTGCAGCTCCCTATTGCCAAAATTCAGGCATGTTCTTGCCTCACAAATTAAGAAGCAGCTTTCCCTGACTATGTCCCTGGCATGACCTTGGATCCAGCTTTTAGAACAGCAACACAGCCAGCACTAATAAAAATTCAGCGTCCCATAACTCCTTAGCCTCCATTAAACACAAAAGCATGCAGCGTGGGAGGGTTCTCCATTAAGCAGCTACACTAACAATGTTCCCCACAGTTTAAAACTCCCTTGCTATGATAAGCAGAACAGAGAAGGACCCGTTATCATCATTGCTGTGGCCAGCAGAGGGCTCCCCAGTTTATTTTTGCTAGGCTCGGTCTCTTCGCCTCTGAACAGCACAGAGTGTTTCTCAGTTTCTGAAAAGAGCCCCAGTTCGCTAACAGATTCCTTTAACGCCAGGTGTCCCATCAGCATGCAGTTCACATGCAAGAGAAACAAAATTTGTCTTAAGCTAAGTCTCCTTTCCTATGCATAGCGATTATTGGCAAGTACGCCAGGCCGATCATAAAACTTGCAGCCACTTTAAATTCATGCCAGGGCTACAGACGGCACTAGCATGGAAATCTGACATGATATTATTTATGAGCTATAAGACGGTGGTAAATTCCAGTGCAGCTTTAAAACCCATTCCCCAAAGTGATTAAAAATTGATGAATCTGTGATTACTTTTGGACTGCAATTCTTTAGCTTGCAGGGCACGGGGTGCCATAAGCTGCATAGAGTGCTGTTGGGGAGGAGGGAAGAATGAGCGGATGATGGATACGCAGATCTTGATGTGCTATGTGATCTGACGAATACAGCACCTTCTAGCAAATGAGTTGCTTCTGCAAGCAACATGAGCTAGAAAGTGTCTTTACTGTGCTCCTATCCCTTTGAAACCTAGGGGCCTCTTGAGTGGCTTGTTCTCCTCCTGGCTTCTCCGCTCAGGTCCAATCCTGCCAATGCCATGGGGGGCAGTGCTTACTAGCCAGGGCATTACCACTGACTGCAAGAGTAGTCAGGGCAGCAAATGTTTGCAAGATCAGGCCCTTGGGATGGGATTTTCAAAGGTGTCTAAGGGAATTAGGCACTCAGCTTTCACTGGATTTCAAAGGGATCTGGATGCCTAAACCCCATGGCCTATAGGCTGGGAATTTCAAAGGTGGCAGGGTCCCGGTACAGGTACACAGGTGTGGCACTGGTGGGAAGGGGCAGTGGAAACCTGTCTGCAAAACCCTTGCAGGCTTCAGTTCTGCAGCATTCAGAGGGGGGAACCACAGCTGGGGCTCCTCACTTAGACCTACCCTTCCTCACTTGTCGAAGGGCAATATCTGCCCACAGGAGGAAACCAATAGACAAATAGCAGCGTATCCGTGGCAACATGCGGTCTGGTTCGTAACTCTTCCAGACATAATCAATTAACTTTTATAGAAATTTTTTATTTTCTTCTTTAAAAAATAACAAAACACAAAACACATTGCCAGGGTTTATAAATAGCAAATAGTGAGCTCCAGGCCAGGCATTTCCTGGCTGATAGTGATTGTTGGGTTAGCTCCTCTGGCCAGTCGCTCTGATTAACTGCGTGGAAATGCCTCTCTGCTTGTCACTGTTTAATTAGGTCCTATGTCAATTTCCATGATACCCCCAAGCAAAACAAAACTGAACTGAGAATGGACACAGGCTGCAGCTCTGGCACCTTCAACTGCAGCCTTGCCCCAAGGAAGCCGCAGGAGGAAAATGAGTGTCACCTTGGCAATGAAAACCAAGCCCCACAGACTGCAGAACAGAGCGGCTGGAAGAGTGGGTTTTCCAAGAGCAGCCATTATTGGTGGTGCTAATTAGCACATCCCAGCATCTATTTTGCCCATGATGCTACTTGTACTAATTTTCAATGAGGGCAGGCTCCGTGGCTTTGTTATGCAGGGCCGTTTAGAATGATAACAGCATGACTCTGCCATTGGGAGTGCAGGAATGTCCTTGCTAAGAGCTTGTCTTCATTACGGGGGTAAGTCGACCTAAGTTACGCTACTCCAGCTGCTGGAGTCAACATAGCTTAGGTCAATTTACCCTGGTGTCTTCACTGTGCTGCGTTGATGGGAGATGCTCTCTGGTCGACTTCCCTTACTCTTCTCGGAGAGCTGGAGTACCGGGGTGGACCAGAGAGCGCTCTGCCATTGATGTAGTGGGTCTTCCTGCTGCATCGATTGCAGCAGCATCATAGGATCATAGAATCATAGAATATCAGGGTTGGAAGGGACCCCAGAAGGTCATCTAGTCCAACCCCCTGCTCAAAGCAGGACCAAGTCCCAGTTAAATCATCCCAGCCAGGGCTTTGTCAAGCCTGACCTTAAAAACCTCTAAGGAAGGAGATTCTACCACCTCCCTAGGTAACGCATTCCAGTGTTTCACCACCCTCTTAGTGAAAAAGTTTTTCCTAATATCCAATCTAAACCTCCCCCATTGCAACTTGAGACCATTACTCCTCGTTCTGTCATCTGCTACCATTGAGAACAGTCTAGAGCCATCCTCTTTGAAACCCCCTTTCAGGTAGTTGAAAGCAGCTATCAAATCCCCCCTCATTCTTCTCTTCTGCAGACTAAACAATCCCAGCTCCCTCAGCCTCTCCTCATAAGTCATGTGCTCTAGACCCCTAATCATTTTCGTTGCCCTTCGTTGTACTCTTTCCAATTTATCCACATCCTTCCTGTAGTGTGGGGCCCAAAACTGGACACAGTACTCCAGATGAGGCCTCACCAGTGTCGAATAGAGGGGAACGATCACGTCCCTCGATCTGCTCGCTATGCCCCTACTTATACATCCCAAAATGCCATTGGCCTTCTTGGCAACAAGGGCACACTGCTGACTCATATCCAGCTTCTCGTCCACTGTCACCCCTAGGTCCTTTTCCGCAGAACTGCTGCCGAGCCATTCGGTCCCTAGTCCCTAGTCTATCAATCAATCTCCCCATAAACCAACCCGTGTGAATAGCTGGCTGAAAACAGGATCATAGTGAATCAGAGCAGTGGTCTATCCCGTTCCACATCCCGTTTCCACCAATGGCCAGTACTAGCTGATTCAGAGGAAGGAAATCTCACAGAAGGCAGTTATTGGGTATTTGACCTGCCAGAAAACGGTCTTCTCAACCCCCAGTAGTTAGAGGCTGGTTTATGATCGGAATCATGAAGGGTCATCTCTCTTTCCAAACTTGCTATTACTTTTAACCTTTTTTATTCATAGACTAAGGCCAGAAGGGACCACTGTGATCATCTAATCTGACCTCCTACATAACACAGTTTCTCACTTTGCATCCAACTTCCACGAATCCCTTGAAATTGGGAAGGAGGAGGATTTTGTGCAGAACATATTTTACACAGCAAGGGAATCTATGGGGAGGCTCTGAATTTACAAAACTAATTGAAGGAAGTTTCAGATGGACTCGACAGATTACAGGCTGCTGAGCCTATCATCACGGTCTCTGCAGAAATCTGGTTTGGTCTATTGGATCACGGGCACCTGGAGCCACACCATGGAAAAAAAGTGAAAAATGTCTCAGAGAAGCTGTGGAGCTTTTCTATTATTTAGCCCCATGACTGGTCAAAATATCAAGGTCATATGGTGAGCCCAGGACAGCAAGGTAGTGTGAGATGGATCACCATCCTGAGTTTGTTTCTTTTTTGTGGGATTTTTGAGACAGGGAAAATCACAACTCTTGATTGAACTCCTTCTTGGCAATCCCAGCAGAGGCACAAAGGATTGAACGGACCACAATATTTAACTCCCCCTAGAGCTGGTAAGTCTATTGTCAAGGTGAGATACACTGGTGGAGAAGTACTTTACTGATGTTGCCAGTGCAGCTTTTCCTAGCGTGATATATCTCAGTTTGCAGGAACTCTCCTGGCCTGGTTCCTCCCGGTTTTAACTCATCCTGCTCTGAAGGACTGTCAAATCCAGCACCTTTGTGAACCCTAGACCCTCTAAAGAAACACCTTCCATTCCTTCATGCTCACATCCTGCAGCACAATCCATCCCTGAGAGGTGATCACTATCCTTACAGTGTGTATGATAAAACCCATTGTTTCATGTTCTCTGTGTGTGTATATAAATCTCCCCACTGTATTTTCCACCAAATGAATTGGATGAAGTGAGCTGTAGCTCACGAAAGCTTATGCTCTAATAAATTTGTTAGTCTCTAAGGTGCCACAAGTACTCCTTTTCTTTTTGCGAATACAGACTAACATGGCTGCTACTCTGAAACCCATCCCTGCTTTGTCTGTCTTTGTGAATAAGACTTAACTGGAGACAAAAGGGCTTCTTAACAACCACCCCAGTGGGAAAAGTTTATCACATGGGGATAACAAATCTTGCAAGTGCAGAGATTGGTCAGTAACCAGAAACAATTTAGGTCTTGACCATTGCTTGTGAACAAGTGCTGATTTAAGGGTGAAGTGAATAAGTTATTCGCTTACTCTGTCCCATGCACTTGAATCTCTCCCAAGGGAAGTACGAAAGGCTCCCGTTTTGGGGTGTATTTTTAAATCTTTATTTAAAACAACCTGCGCTATCCGACATGCCAGAACCTCCCACAAGAAAGAGAACACGGTCCTCCTGGATACAGTTGCCATGGAAACTACTGCTACAGACTCTACATGTACAACAAATCGGTTTCATTTTATCTCAGCCTCTCAGGGAAGCAAAGTTACAAAGAGACGTCATAAAAGAAAGGGGAAGCAGCTCTTATGGGCATATAATCTGTAGCTAGCTACACAAGTTGCTTTCCAGAAAAAAAAAAAACCACCCAGTATAAATATTTAATCTTTCAAGTGAAGCTGGGGTTGATGAAAGGCTCGGAATTGACAGCTGAAGAGAGGGGAGTCCTCCAGGAGTTCAGAGGACAGGTACAATCCAGTACAATCCTGACAATGGCTCATTGCTAGTGACTGATAAGAAAGCACTAGAAGATGCACTGAGGACAATCCAATTGGGTTTTCATCTCTGACTCCAACCTTGGCATGGATGGTTCACTGTCAGAGATGCTCAGCTTCAGTCCTTGGCCTCTTTGGAGACTGTCAACAAGGATGTGAGGCACGATGGTGAACAAATGTCACTTCACAATCACCACCAAACAATGGTTCCTTCCAGTCCCTTCTGGCCTGGAACCCGTGAGCTAGTGAAAGGTTCCATACCCTCCATTAGCAACTCTCTTGAATTCTGTTGTATTTAACAACACAGGAAGGTCTTTGAGCATGGTGGGGTTGAGTTATGGGGTGGGAGGAGCCCTGTAGGTTGTTTCCCATAAGACTAACTGCTGGAGATGCCTCAAACACACCTTTAGAAAGGACCTCTCTCCGGATATTTCCCAATTAAAGATGCTCCCATTGCTGTGTTTCTCTCATTAAATCCGTAAATATCAAAACTGGGTTCTCAGTCTCTGTCTCCTGATTCTCCGTTGGAGGGACTGGGGGCTTCCCTAGATGTTGTGCGAGTATCGCTTGTGTCAGTGGCAGCCAAGTTCTCTCTCTCTCTCTCTCTGTCTCTCACGCACACTTTTTCTTACTAGCCGAGAATGCAACATGCACAAAACAAGTCAAATACAAACAACCAAAAATATTTTCCACAGGAATTAATGCTCTTCTGAGCCCATGTGAGGGTGGCAGCACTGCAACGAAGTTTCATCAAGAGCCTGACATGAGCAAGTTTCAGAGTAGCAGCCATGTTAGTCTGTATTTGCAAAACTAAAAGGCGTACTTGTGGCACTTTAGAGCTACAGCTCACGAAAGCTTATGCTCAAGTAAATTTGTTAGTCTCTAAGGTGCCACAAGTCCTCCTTTTCTTTTTGACATGAGCAAGACTCCAGAGCTAATGCTCATGCAAGTACATTACACAACTGCCGTACACAGGCAATTTTAAACAGCGAGATGCCACAGTGCAGCACAGACCATTAAGGGTATGTCTACACGGCACCATAAACTGGGTCTGTGGGCTTATGGACTCTGTTTCCATGCCTTCGCTTAAGCGTCCACACTGCACTGGAAACCAGGGCTTACAATTCCTGGACCCAGTCTCACTGCCATGCTAATGCGCCCATACTGCATTCTGCAAACCTTCTGACTCAGATCTGTGGCTTGAGCTGCACCCATGCTGCAGAATGACAGGGCCCAGACCTGAAACACAGCAGGACTTGGGCTCTCATCTCTAGGACCAGGATCCTGAGTGCTTGCTGACCCAAGCCAGACTGATTTGTGTGTGGATGGAAGTGGGGGCTTGGGCTCAAACCTCAGACAGAGCCTGGGCTTAGTGTGTAGTGTAGACATACCTAAAGGTCCTTGCAGCCCCACGGAGCATTTTCTGCAGAAATCACATTACAAAATAACTCCCTGAAACATTGTGTATTTCAAAAGGTTTTCACTATAACTGCCCACCAGTGGAACTGATTTATTCATGCTGAACATTAACGAGCAATGCCTGAAAAGGTGTAGTAGCTTCAGGAGACCCAAGCTCACCCAGCATAGTCAAAAGACTGGCCCTTTGTAGGCAGCTGTTACATAGCAACATGGGACTATCGGAATGTAGTTGTTTTGCTGGTTATTTTTATCTGATGGCCAAACCTCCTCTAATGGTCCCAGCTACAGCAGACACAGGAGTTCTGTACATTTTGCAGCATTTCATTCTCCAGAATCACAGGTTTCAGAGTAGCAGCCGTGTTAGTCTGTATTCGCAAAAAGAAAAGGAGTACTTGTGGCACCTTAGAGACTAACAAATTTATTAGAGCATAAGCTTTCGTGAGCTACAGCTCACTTCATCGGATGCATAAGTGAGCTGTAGCTCACGAAAGCTTATGCTCTAATAAATTTGTTAGTCTCTAAGGTGCCACAAGTATTCCATTCTCCAGAATGGTTGTTTACAGCTTTAAGACATTGCTCCTGGGAAATCCAAAGAGAGTGGATCATCTGCGAATGAGGGTCAAAGGGTATGGGCAGAAACAAATGCAAGCAACACCTCCTCCACATTAAAGACTTGCAAGGAGCAGCACCCCAGAGAAACAGCCGTGGCACGTTACATGATTTGTGCTCAAATCCCCTTATGTTCCTGCTGCCCTGGGTTAGAGAACAGTGCCGATATACTAATGCATTAAAAGTGGGGAAATAGAGAAGTGTACTGTCAACTGCAGGCCACTTTAATTCCATTGTCCATGATTTCACGCTTGACTTATGTGACATGCAGAATATGCTTGCGGAAGTCAAGAAAATCAGATGAAGTTTTGATAATTTGCACATGAGTTTGCAAGGGACACCACTGAGGGTGGCAGTCCACATCTGAGCTGCAGCAACTTGGTAAGCATGCACATTGCTCTGACCATTCAAGTTCCCCCCACCCTCCGCCCTGTTTAAACTGACAAGTGTCTCCAAGAACTAGTGCTCTCTCTCTCTCTCTCTCTCCCTCTCTCTCTCAGAGATATCTAGTTCATTTCAACAGCACACCTGTCCTCCAGTTCAGAGAAGCCAAACATAGCAGGGAAACAGAGGAAAGAGATGATTCTACTGTGTATGAGCATCACAGTCATCACAAATCAGACCGGGCAGTTTGGCATTGTGTCCAACTCTAACTGATTAGTGCGAGAGCTGGTATATGCAGTGCTCATTTGAGAACACTAGAGTAAGCAGGGAAAGTGTCTAAGAGGAAGAGAACAACTGGTGGAAAGCTGTTGGGGAGCTGGATGAAAAACAGAACAGATTTTGTAAAAAGTTTCTGTTTCCACTTTGCAGGATTCATAATTAGCCCTGTGACTCATAACTGATTTAACTCTTTAACTGATTCTTTTAAAAAATAAATATAGGTTTTAAAATGTTTCGTTTTAAAATGTCCCGTTTTTCTGCTCAAAAATGTGGTCTTGGGTAAACAAAAAATGTTGAAAATTTGGTAAACAAAAATTGTGGAAAATGTCCTGAAAAATGGGACATGTCCATAATGGTGACAAATTTTTGGAAAAAAAAATAAAAATTTTTAAGTCTTCCCCCCCCCCCCCCCCCCCGAAACAAAATTGCGTTAAAAACGTTGGCCAGCTCTAACTGTTATCTTTGATGGGTTAGTTTCAGTGAGGAATCCAGTTTAATCCTGTTAACTGCTTGCTTACTTCAGCCAAATCATGACAATTGAAAAGCTGGGGCTAGGAGCAGACATGAGATTTTGGGAAGAGATCAGACTTCAACTTTTTTCGTTGAAGTATTTTTTTTAGCTCTGGTTCGTTTCTGGCTCTGTTGTCAACCTTAACAGAGACTCCAATTCTGACCTACAGAAATCAGCAACTTGAGAAAAAAATCTCTCTCTCAAAGACAGGCCTTCAGTTCAACAGAATTCCTTTATGCGAATTTGATCATATGGGTGTGTGCAAGGAATGCTATGCTTGCCAGAGTCCTGGAAGAAGCGGTATGTGCAAACCACATGTTGAACTGGCAGAGTGCAGTCTGCAAGCTGGCTCATTGCAATGCTTTGAGCCGAAAACATACCCATGACCTCTCTTATCCATACACCAAACTGGCTTCTCGAATATATCCTGCTGAAATAAATCAACATTGGGTTTCAAAACCTGAAATGTTTTCGGGGAATGAAAATGGGGAAGTCCAAAAGCCTGCTTGTCATATGTTGTTATAATAATAATAGTTATTAATTATCTGTATTACAACACCTTGGCCCCAGTTCAGATCAGAGTCCCGTTGTGCGTGGGGATAACAGGATACAGCTCCTGCCTCGGCAGGGCAGGGCACAGTAGCTCTGCAACACGCATTCTCCTGCTGGTCCAGCACCGCAAGTTAGTTCTTTTGCAGAGCAAGGGGGGTTTGAGATGTTAACAGCCCCCACTACAGGTGGCCAGCACTGTACTCTTCTGTAGTTACTAGGTGGCTGGCTTAAGCATGGGCTTGAGCAAAGCTGCAAAATCAAACAGGAGAGACATATTAGTATGTCGGATCTAATCCTCCAGCTGCCACTTCTCCTTTTGTCGTGTAAGCCGTGGTAATACCAACGAGGGGAAGCAACAGCCTAGTGGTTACAGTGTTGGACTGAGGTGTGGGTCAATTTCTGGCTCTGCCACAGATGCCCTGTGTTACCTTGAGCAAGTCACTTCATCTCTCTGCCCATCTGTAACATGGGGATTGCAACAAGGTGGCTTGCCTGTAGGCCTCGGAGCTGGGGCTAAGCCAGCCCTGATGGCAAGATGAGCCCACCTGAGAGGAATCGGGATTTCTGTATAAAAGGTAGCAGGAAGTGTAGGGGGGGTGTTGTTGAGAGAGTAACAGAGCCTGCTAGAGGCAGGAAACCTGACAGTAAGATGGAGAGGTTCAGGAGAAAGCTCTCCAGGCAGGCGTGGCCTGGGAGAGACTGTGAAGCCTGCCTGGAATGGCCTGTGGAGAAGGACAGGCCAGGCAGGAGGTCCTGGGCAGCAGACAGACAGAAACCCTTGGGGAGGAGCGAGTGAAACTGGGGTAAGGCTGCGTGAGTTGGTGTTTTGTTTCGAAAGACTCTGTCGGACTGTTGGGAGAGAGACAGATCTAGGGTTGGGGCTTGCAGGGCCAGTGTGCGCCTCAGGATTACATCAGTGGGACTCTTGGGGCCGGGGGCGGCTTGTGGGACATGGTGACCTGAGAGTTTTTCAAGGGGCCATGAAGAGGACAGACGGCCACCGAGGCAGGGTGCCGTAGAGTGACCTCTGGCCACAAGGTCGCTCTTGAGAGGCAGTAAATGGCAACAGCACTACAGGGATAAACTTACTTTCTCCCATCTCTTGTCTATTTAGAGCAGTGGTCCCCAAACCTCACACCGCCCCCCACCCCGTCTGCACCCCACCAGGGCCGTGGCTTCAGGAGGGGGGTGGGGACATGGACAGGGGTACGGGGGCTGAGGCTGGGGCCAGAGAGGCCAGATGCTCCCTCCCCATCCCCCCATGGCCCAGGTTCCAGCCATGCCCCCCCCCCCCCGAACATGCCCCTCTAGGGATGCACGCCCGACTGTTTGGGGAGCTCTGATTTAGAGGGTCAGTCCCAGAAAAAGGCCCACCGCACAGTGCGCCCTCTAGGGGCCATCAACGATAGCGGCAACACACATTGGTACCTAAGAAAAGGAGTACTTGTGGCACCTTAGAGGCTAACAAATTTATTTATAAATGCATCCAATGAAGTGAGCTGTAGCTCACGAAAGCTTATGCTCAAATAAATTTGTTAGTCTCTAAGGTGCCACAAGTCCTCCTTTTCTTTTTGCGAATACAGACCAACACGGCTGCTACTCTGAAACCTGACATTGGTACCTGTGCATCGGCCCTCATTGCATTTCAAACAGCTTAGCCTCTTTACATTGTGCTTTAAAAAAAAAAATCTTCAGAACCTGGCTTAAAAATAAAGCCAGCTCCTTCTGTATTAGACACGACAATGAATGATGATTGCGTGATTAATACTTTAAACTGGAATGCCGAGGTTCAGCTGTCGTGTAAAATGACCCTCCCGCTTTTATTCTTTTAAGTGTTTCGAGGGAACTTAGTGCTGGTGGAAGAGGGAAGAGTGACAGCCCCAGGGTGTGCAGATCCCGATTCACCTACAGGCAGGTTATGCACGATTTTGAGACCTGGATGCCTGTCTTCTAGGAACCAATCTGAGACCCAACCAACTCATTACACACAGCAGTCACCAAACTCATGCTTTGAAATATCGTCCGAACTTCTTGTCTGGACCCTGAAACTACAGCCAGGTTTGCCCATGTGAAGGCCCACTCAAGGGTGCAAAGGTCCACTCAGGTGGATCCAATTGCAGGATAGGGGCCTCACAGTTCGTAACACCGTATTATTTAATATTCATATCACAAAAGCATCCAGAATCCCCAGTCAGGATCCAAGCCCCACTGAGCTCAGTGATGAACAGGCTCCTAGGAAGATGCAATATTCTCACCTCCCTTTTCCATTTTATGCACAGGACAGAATGTCCAGGTAAATCCAGACAAAGCCACGATTTCCTTCTTAGGAGAGATTCCAATAAAATCACACATTTCTTACTAGGTGGAATTTACCCTACAGAAATGAACAGGTGAAACCCACAGGAGAGCAGAATGCCTGCCCCAGATACAGCTCATTACTGCCAAAGATTCAGGGAATAACTCTTTTCTGGCTGATTCAGAATGCTTTGAGTCTTACAGCTTTTGTCACCTTCATGAGATGACTAACTCTGATCTTAAGCTGCTGTCACGTCTTCTTAAGCCAATGTGACCTGGTGGGCGTATACAGCGGGGCGCACACAAACCTTCCCCTGCAGGGGTTTGAAACTGACCTCCATGCCCTCTGCTGGGCTGAGAGGGATGTTTGCAATGAAACATTTAAACAATGTTTTTTCTAGTTGACTCTTTTCTGCAGGGAAATGGGAACCAGCTTTGCCCAAAGCCCTGCAGCAAGCCAATGCCAATCAGTGAGGAATGTGACAGAAGCTTCTCTTCACCTGACTCAGTCATTAGGAGCAGGCAGCTTGTCTAGCAGTTAGACCATGACACCTGGACCTGAGCAACTTGGGTTGTATTCCTGGCTCTGCCACAGATTTGCCGTGTAATTCAGGGCAAGTCATTTAAGGCCAGGCTATCAAGACAACTCAGGTTCCCTTTAATGTGCCAATGTCAGCAGCCGGATTTTCAAGGAGCCCAGCCCTTTGGGTGTAGGAAATCTGGCCATGAGCATCATCATGGGAGCTGCCAGGTGCTAACCATTCACAGGGCCTTTTCAGCCATGCTGAGCAGGAGCAAATCCTACTGACATTCCTGGGAAAGGAGTGCTCAGCACCTCTGAGATAAGGCCTATCCCCCTCAGCGCCCCTGTGTATCCCGTGTGTAAAGCCGGAATGCTCCCAACTTGCCTTTGTCAAAGACTATCCTAGGATGGAAAATACCACGTAAGCGCAAAGTCTGCTTCTGATTACAAGAGGGTCACTGCTGAGATAAAACTGAGATTTATAACAACCCCTGTTCCACGTTAGTAACAATTCTGCAGAGTCTTATAAACTGACATGATTTATTGATACATTTAATTCTTTTTCACTATTTTGTTTTGATTTTTTTGCATTTTACTCAGTTTAGACACTAAAATGATGCTGTCAGTTTCACTTTCCACTCCTAGTAAGTTGAGCTTTTGGGTCCTCACTTGCTCGCATAATATTCTTTTGTTTGGGTTTCCAACACCATAAGCCAATGTTTAGAGATAGGCCCACTACATACATGTCTGCGCACAGACACGTGCTGCTTTAATTGAATTCAAAGGCCAGAAAAGCATTTCTACTTGCATTAAGTTCGATAAGATTCCCCCAACTCTCTGTTATGTATTTATTTTTTAAACAAGAACTTCATTTTGTGGCTTAAACTACATAATGATGTGCCTTTAGCTAAAGCTCTCTCTCATCCTGACAAGACACATATGGGATGAAGACCTGGAATAAAGGATACAACAAAGTCGTTACAAGAAGCATAAAAGGTGATTAATTTCCTTAGCCCAATTAACACCTGCTGTAACCTTTGGCGCCTGACTCTGTTCCTTATTAGAAATGGGCCTGGGCTGCAAAGTATGGATCGGGTTCTGAACCACCCCATAGTTTAAGGCACTTTGGGTCAGATGCTCAGGTTCTGATCTCTCTCTATTTCTGATTTAAAGAATAAAGAGAGAGAAATTAAATCTGCATGGGGAAGAGATAAAAGTCTTAACTGAACAACAGTGGAGAGATTAATCTGCTGAAGAAACAAGTGCACTTTCTCCCTGAAGGTCTCTCTTCAGAACTGTTCATCAGCTGCTGTGTTTTAGCTCAGAGGTGGCTGCATTGTAGTGGTAGGCAAATCATTGTGGGGTCCCTTTATAAGAGAAAAGCCTTAAAAGAAAGTTCTTTAAAGAATCAGCCTTGTCTACCCAGGTTTCCATGCTTCCTTTTTGGGTGATGCCTTCACAGTGAAAGCCCTAATTCACACAGTTTGCAGCTATCCTATAGATTCCAGATCAAATCCTCTCTCCCCTCATCGTGGCCTCAGGGTGTGTGACATTTACTGTTCCTCGCCCATATCTTCCCCCCCCCCCAGTCTTCAGCACAAGTTTTAATTTCATTTTACTTTCAGACATGAAGTAGCCTGTTTGCTGTGATGTTTTCAAAGTTAATATAAAGGTTATTGTTCTTGCAAAATCGCTGTAGGCGGCTGATAAAAAAACCTCTACCCAGTGCACGGCTGCTTTACATTTCTATCACTGCCTCCCAGCTGGCTGTGGGATACGCTGTCAGGAGAGAGAGGAAGGAAGGAAAACGGAGAGAGCGGGGAGGGGGGCTGGAAGGGGAGAAAAAGAAGGAAGATTTTCTATGAACAAAAGCTTCCTCAGCCTGAGATTACAAACAGAATCGTCAAGAGCTTGGACACAACAACCAGTTGCAGATGCACTGAGCTCAAGCTGAAGGAGGATCACAATGTGATTGTCAAACTGCAGCAACATGAAGAGTCCATCCCATCTGATCTCCCAAGGAGGAGCTATCCCCACTCGCCTTTGTCCAAATCTCTCTCGTTTTAGCTCTTCTTCACTTAAGCCCAGATTTTTAAAGCTAGGTAGGCATTGCTGCGCTCAGCAATGCTGTCGCTACGTGATTTAGGAGAGAAGTCTCTTTTCCAGAAGGGATTTAGGCACTGAGGAGTCTAAATCCCATGGAATTTAGATTCATGTGTGCCTAAATCCCATCTGAAAAAGAGATCTAGGCTCCTAAATCAGTTTAGCATTGTAATTCTGTGCCTAAATACCTTTACAAACCCGGGCTTTAGTGACAACACTGGTGATTTCTGTCCTTGAACCTCACCCCTGCCACCAAAACTGCATGATCCAAGGGAACAGCTGCAGTTTGTATTACTGGTAAGGGCTGCTCATTCATCGTGCATTAAATTCAGTCCGTACGTCTACAGAGCAGCCTTACTACGTTCGCCTCGGCCCCTGCTCGTCGCTTGGCTGCCAATGCTCACCTTCACTCTCTTCACATGGCGAGCAGAGGGGAATGGCAATTGAGTTCCTGGGAAGGGTGCCAGACTGGCCTCCTCAGAGACCGAAGTCCTCTGTGGATCTACAGGACACTAACCAGCCTGGGTTGTGGCTATGCAGCTTTCCCCTCATGTGTCCCATAAACGGACATGAACTCTGCCTTGGAAGGGCCATCTCTTGGGGTGAGAGAGCCATTCTCTGTGGATCATCCAGGCCTTGCTGAGGAAGTTGCTAATAAAGGCACTAATGTGCCACTGTGGCTTTTACTATGTGGACACCCATCCGGTGGGGATTCAGACGAGGCACCAAACTCGTGGGACAGAGGTCTGTGAACAGGGATCAAAGGATAAGGACTTCTGGCTAGGACCAGGTGAAGATATGTGGGAAAGCGGGATACCGGGAGGAAGCACAGGCAGGAATGTCTGTGAGGGGAGGGCTCCTGCCTCATACTGGGAATGAGGGGCGATCAACAGGTTATCTCAAGTGCTTATATACAAATGCACAAAGCCTTGGAAACAAGCAGGGAGAACTGGAGGTCCTGGTGATGTCGAGGAATTATGACGTGATTGGAATAACAGAGACTTGGTGGGATAACTCACATGACTGGAGTACAGTCATGGATGGTTATAAACTGTTCAGGAAGGACAGGCAGGGCAGAAAAGGTGGGGGAGTAGCACTGTATGTAAGGGAGCAGTATGACTGCTCAGAGCTCCGGTACGAAACTGTGGAAAAACCTGAGTGTCTCTGGATTAAGTTTAGAAGTGTGTGCAACAAGAGTGATGTCATGGTGGGAGTCTGCTATAGACCACCGGACCAGGGGGATGAGGTGGATGAGGCTTTCTTCCGGCAACTCACGGAAGCTACTA
Organism: Dermochelys coriacea; assembly: GCF_009764565.3. Lineage (NCBI taxonomy): Eukaryota > Metazoa > Chordata > Testudines > Dermochelyidae > Dermochelys > Dermochelys coriacea. The sequence continues at coordinate 9,511,499 of NC_050085.1, forward strand.
GATCGCATGCCCTGATTCTCATGGGTGACTTTAATTTTCCTGATATCTGCTGGGAGAGCAATACAGCGGTGCATAGACAATCCAGGAAGTTTTTGGAAAGCGTAGGGGACAATTTCCTGGTGCAAGTGCTAGGGGAGCCAACTAGGGGGAGCGCTTTTCTTGACCTGCTGCTCACAAACCGGGTAGAATTAGTGGGGGAAGCAAAAGTGGATGGGAATCTGGGAGGCAGTGACCATGAGTTGGTTGAGTTCAGGATCCTGACGCAGGGAAGAAAGGTAAGCAGCAGGATACGGACCCTGGACTTCAGGAAAGCAGACTTTGACTCCCTCAGGGAACAGATGGCCAGGATCCCCTGGGGGACTAACATGAAAGGGAAGGGAGTCCAGGAGAGCTGGCTGTATTTCAAGGAATCCCTGTTGAGGTTACAGGGACAAACCATCCCGATGAGTCGAAAGAATAGTAAATATGGCAGGCGACCAGCTTGGCTTAATGGTGAAATCTTAGCGGATCTTAAACATAAAAAGAAGCTTACAAGAAGTGGAAGGTTGGACATATGACCAGGGAAGAGTATAAAAATATTGCTCGGGCATGTAGGAAAGATATCAGGAGGGCCAAATCGCACCTGGAGCTGCAGCTAGCAAGAGATGTCAAGAGTAACAAGAAGGGTTTCTTCAGGTATGTTGGCAACAAGAAGAAAGCCAAGGAAAGTGTGGGCCCCTTACTGAATGAGGGAGGCAAGCTAGTGACAGAGGATGTGGAAAAAGCTAATGTACTCAATGCTTTTTTTGCCTCTGTTTTCACTAACAAGGTCAGCTCCCAGACTGCTGTGCTGGGCATCACAAAATGGGGAAGAGATGGCCAGCCCTCTGTAGAGATAGAGGTGGTTAGGGACTATTTAGAAAAGCTGGACGTGCACAAGTCCATGGGGCCGGACGAATTGCATCCGAGAGTGCTGAGGGAATTGGCGGCTGTGATTGCAGAGCCCTTGGCCATTATCTTTGAAAACTCGTGGCGAACGGGGGAAGTCCCGGATGACTGGAAAAAGGCTAATGTAGTGCCCATCTTTAAAAAAGGGAAGAAGGAGGATCCTGGGAACTACAGGCCGGTCAGCCTCACCTCAGTCCCTGGAAAAATCATGGAGCAGGTCCTCAAAGAATCAATCCTGAAGCACTTAGAGGAGAGGAAAGTGATCAGGAACAGTCAGCATGGATTCACCAAGGGAAGGTCATGCCTGACTAATCTAATCGCCTTTTATGATGAGATTACTGGTTCTGTGGATGAAGGGAAAGCAGTGGATGTATTGTTTCTTGACTTTAGCAAAGCTTTTGACACGGTCTCCCACAGCATTCTTGTCAGCAAGTTAAGGAAGTATGGGCTGGATGAATGCACTATAAGGTGGGTAGAAAGCTGGCTAGATTGTCGGGCTCAACGGGTAGTGATCAATGGCTCCATGTCTAGTTGGCAGCCGGTGTCAAGTGGAGTGCCCCAGGGGTCGGTCCTGGGGCCCGTTTTGTTCAATATCTTCATAAATGATCTGGAGGATGGTGTGGATTGCACTCTCAGCAAATTTGCGGATGATACTAAACTGGGAGGAGTGGTAGATACGCTGGAGGGGAGGGATAGGATACAGAAGGACCTAGACAAATTGGAAGATTGGGCCAAAAGAAATCTAATGAGGTTCAATAAGGATAAGTGCAGGGTCCTGCACTTAGGATGGAAGAATCCAATGCACCGCTACAGACTAGGGACCGAATGGCTCGGCAGCAGTTCTGCGGAAAAGGACCTAGGGGTGACAGTGGACGAGAAGCTGGATATGAGTCAGCAGTGTGCCCTTGTTGCCAAGAAGGCCAATGGCATTTTGGGATGTATGAGTAGGGGCATAGCGAGCAGATCGAGGGACGTGATCGTTCCCCTCTATTCGACACTGGTGAGGCCTCATCTGGAGTACTGTGTCCAGTTTTGGGCCCCACACTACAAGAAGGATGTGGATAAATTGGAAAGAGTACAGCGAAGGGCAACAAAAATGATTAGGGGTCTAGAGCACATGACTTATGAGGAGAGGCTGAGGGAGCTGGGATTGTTTAGTCTGCAGAAGAGAAGAATGAGGGGGGATTTGATAGCTGCTTTCAACTACCTGAAAGGGGGTTTCAAAGAGGATGGCTCTAGACTGTTCTCAATGGTAGCAGATGACAGAACGAGGAGTAATGGTCTCAAGTTGCAATGGGGGAGGTTTAGATTGGATATTAGGAAAAACTTTTTCACTAAGAGGGTGGTGAAACACTGGAATGCGTTACCTAGGGAGGTGGTAGAATCTCCTTCCTTAGAGGTTTTTAAGGTCAGGCTTGACAAAGCCCTGGCTAGGATGATTTAACTGGGACTTGGTCCTGCTTTGAGCAGGGGGTTGGACTAGATGACCTTCTGGGGTCCCTTCCAACCCTGATATTCTATGATTCTATGATAAGAATCAATTTGTCCGTTTGGTGGTCTAAACATTTCCAATTTCCGCCCCCGCCAGCCAAAACTATTGGTCAAATTCGCTGGTAGTTCTGGTTGACCCAAATCCACATTTTTCAGCGAACAAAAAATTGAATGAAAAGTTTCACCCAGCTCTACTCCCAGAGGAAAGGAATGGCTCTACGGCCCATTGACAGGGTGGGTGGGGAGTTGATTGCTGACACCTGCGCTGTAACCCCCTCTGTGGGGTACGACACTTCAGTACCACAAGCCATCCCTGCTGGGGCACTGCAGTGACTTTCATGTTAGGCTTTTTTTAAACTGCACTTCTGAGAGAAACCCTCCTTTCCTGAAGTGACCGTTGCTAAACCCAGTAGTCCCCATGACCAGAATACTCATGCCCAGCCCACTGAGTGACCTATACACAGATACTGATATCAATGCCTAATTCTTTCTTAAAAGAATGGAGTTCTGAAATCAGTCCTTTGAAAGAAGATCAAGACAGCATGGGCTAGTGGAAAGGGCGCTGGACTGGGAGTGAGGACAGGTGGGTTCTATTCTTGGCTCTGCCACTGGCCTGCTAGGTGGCCTTGGGCAAGTCACTACACTGCCCCATGCCTCAGTTTCCCCTCCCACCCTTTGTCAATTTAGACTGTGCTTTTTGGTATTCTCTCTCACTATGAGTTTGTACAGCGCCTAGCACAACGGGGCCCTGATCTCAGCCATGGACCTTCCACACCACTATGCTATAAATAATAGAGTCAATGTTGAGTCTGTAGCTAAACAGGCCATTAGTCAGGTGCCTAGAGCGCTTCTCCGGGCTTGTGTTTTGAAATCCTTTGACGGAAGATGTTGGGTGAATTTCCCAGTATTGTCATCTTCGAAAAGAAAAGCAGTAAGTGTCAAGAAAACAAATCACTAAAAGAAATCTGTATCTGCAGAAAACCTGCTACAGTCCGATGGACTCCCTGGCTGAGAGCAGGGAACTGCGACACTAGGTTTTAAGGGATGGATGAGCTCTGGGAGGAACATATTGTGCCGAAGGCCAGATTTTTTATAACATTCCATCACCTTCCTTACCCCCAAATCGAACCCAAGCAGAGAGCTGTAAAAGGGAAGTCAGCATGCTGAGTGCAATTAAGAGAAAAATACATCCTGTTGCAGTCTGTATCCTTCCAAGATTTGTGAGAAATATCTCCTTCCATAAACACAGCATCCCAGCTGCCAAGCAAAGAGGGCGGCTGCTTGGGATGTGGTGGAACAGGTGATCAATACTCAACTGGCTGGGAAGAGAAAGAAAGTAAGAAAACAGAAGAGATCCGAGGTGGCAGCACTGCTGATAAAGCAGAGAGGGAGAGAATTGCTGGCATCGCCCAACCAGAAACCAATGGTATCGACTTCCAATAGCTAATTTGCTTTCACTTGTGATTCCAACACAGGCTCTAGCCCATGTCAGGAGGTATATACCACTAGCTAACACCACGGCAGAGGGGATGCTGGAGATGGACTGGGAAAGGCATTGCTGGCAACAACAGTGGACAATAGGGGTGACTGATCACAGGGAATAAGTGGGAAGGGAGAAAGAGGAATGATATTTAAAGGGGCAGTAAGAAATTAAATGCAGCAGCTCAACAATGGGCTGTCACAGACTGTAGACTCTGATTCTGCAATGCGCTCCATGCATGTGGACCCCATTTGCCCACAAGTCCTGCCAAAGTCAGCCCCTTTGGAGCTCATTGCAGGATCGGGGCCTTGGTGTTTGTAGCTAAACCAATGAGAGCAGTGATCTCACATGCAAAGCAGGGCTGGGCCTAGGTGCTGAATGGGGGGCCTTCCAGCAACACCTTCATGATGGTACTGGTGACTCGTGAGGTGGGACTCTTCCCTATGGGTTTCAGTGCTGACCAAATGCCTGGTGATGATTGCAGACAGTCCTCTCCGAAAGCACCAGGAGCCACGTGCCAACAGATTATAGTCATGGCAGCCAAGAGTCTCTCCCAAGCTCTGCTCTGTTTCAAACCCAACTTTCAGACAAGGCTGCACAAGTGGTACCGTTAAGTAAATTGCAAACAGCATGGAGAGCCCTTGACTTCCATGTAAGTACAGTGTGGACAGGGATGTCCTTTCGTAACACTTCCAGTTCTTACCCACAGGATGATAATGGACAAGTTAAGACTAAATTCCTGTTCTGACCTAACACAGACCTTTACATGAACACACAATATGTCACCAGAGAACAGGAAGTGAAAAGGCCATGTCACATTGCATTTACCCGTCATGGTGATGATAACCATTGGGGATGATCCTCAGCAACTCTCAGGATCAGGCCCTACTAGGGCCAAATGTAATATCTGAAAGGCAAGCTGCATACTCTAGTCAACACCCTCTTTCTACCAGGCAGACCTCATCTCTCCATTGCCTGCCTAAAATGGTTCCCCCTTCTTGACTTCACGCATCTGAAAAGCTCCAGTTGACTTCACCTCTATTCATTGCCAGACAAAGCAGAAGAAAACAGCACCTCTTTAACCTTCCTTCAACATTTGAAAGTGCAAGAAGGGGAACTAAGATATGAAATGAATGAGTGCCAGTCTCCTCTGTGCTTTCCTGTTAGCATTCAATGCTTTCCAACTTCCTCCCACTTTAGGTTTGAGCAGGCATTCATGTGAACATTAATTCGGCAAATTAGCCTGTATATTATTTTGATTTTATTTGGTGCTACAACAAGCTTTGTATATTGAGGCTCCAAAATAATGTTGACGTAGCAATACTCATTTGGCAATAATGCCTCCTGATGTAAGAAGAAAAGAAAACAGGCCAATAGCTAAGTCTTGAAGATTTAGGAGATCTGACAGCTTCAAGCAAATAGTCACCTGGTACCATTCAATAGAGCTACATGGATTTGTACCGGCTGAGGCTCTAATCCACGTAGTTTAAAATGGCTAAAAGAACTGTCCATCAATTGTATATGGTAACATGAAGCAGCAGGAAGGCTGTCCAACTCAGCTAATTACCAGAACACATTTTCTGTTTTGTGAACAATACATTAGATGACAACGTTTTCCCATCCTCCTCCTTTTACATAATAAAGCACAGGGAGATTGTCCAAGGCCATGTAGCAATCCAATGGCAGGGCTCTGTACAAAACCCAAGAGTCCTGAATCTCACTCCCTTGCTCCAACAAACAAACCATCTATCCCAATTAGGAAAGCAAAAGCTGATGGGGCGCTGTACATTTTCCCCAAATGGCTCTTGGAAAAAAGTGAACATACAAATGTTTTTCCTCTACTGCATACCTGCACATTAGTTTGTTATTTATTGTTGAGTAGCTTCTATCTAGCATTAAAACTGAAGGCTCTGACTTTTAGTATGAGGTGGGCAACAAAAGTCCCCATTCCCACACTGTATGAAGTTTGCAGAATGATTTGAAAATGAAAAAAGAAACAAAAACCCCACCAGATAATACAGGTTATTACTTAGGGTCTATAAACCTTGCTAATGGCCCCTTTGAAGCCAAAATATTTATTTTATCACAATGTATCCCTGATTATTAGGATGGTGTGACACTTTGTACCTCAAAGCAGCACCCTGGAACCCCCATATTCACCGCTGTCATATAATGATGATACGCTTGGTACAAAGCATGCCTTGTGAGGTATCATTTTGAAAGTCTTGATTTGTTGAACATTAATATCCTTTTAGATTGTATGTGCTCTCATTGGATGGGATGTTATGAAGTTTGGCTGCGTATGTGTTACTGAAATATGTGGTGAGGTTGGGAACACCTACAACCAGCCTTTCCGGTAGAATGGAGCAGCCAGACAGCAGTTAATGGCTCATCAACACCCATCAATCCACTAGTATAGAGATTTCTCAGAGGAGGCTAGTACACCATGGGAGTGGACTAACCCACCTCACAACAAAGATCTTTCCAGCAAGCTGGAAGAAAGTGTAAAAGAGGGGAAGTGACATCATGACTTGGTAGGATGACCATACGTCCTGTTTTGGCCGGGACAGTCTCTTTTTTAAGCTTGGTCCCAGTCATCCTGTCTTTTTTTATTTTCTGCACAAAAATGGGCATTTGTCCCATTTGCTCTTCCTGACTTGATCAGTTGGCAAAAGCAAACGGGACAAATGCCCACTTTGGTCAAAAAAGTGGGGTGCAGTGTGGAGGAATGTGCAGGGGAGTGAGCAGAGCTGCCAGCCCCATGCACAGAGGGAGGCAGGACTGGGAGGGAGGCAGGGTTCCAGCAACCAGCAACAGCCATGAAGGGCTGTGCTTCAGGTGAGCAGCTGGGGCCAGCCCCAGGGGGAGGGAGGTTCTTGGGTGAGTGGCTGGGGTGTCCTGTTTTCCCTTTGGGAAATCTGGTCACTCTATCACTTGGCTTCTCTCCCCTCTCAACACATAACCTGGAGGAAAGTTTGGAGGACAAAGACTTTGAATGGGGGAAAGGTGGTCCTGGGCTGGAAGGCAGTGCCAGCCTGTGCATTGAGGAACTAGAGCATCTGTCAGGGTGAGATGCTACTTGATTCAAATCCTGTTTAGTTTGTAGAACTCGGACAGCGTATTTATTCTTATTTCTTAGGTAACCAACTTTGATCTCTACGTTTGCTATTTCTAATCACTTACAATCTCTCTCTCTCTAGTTAATAAATCTGTTTTATATTCTACCTAAACCAGTGTGTTTTGGTTGAAGTGCTTGGGAAATCTCAGCTCAGTTTACAAAGGCTAGTATGAGTCCTCTCCACTTCAAGGGAGGGGTTGACTGAGTAATGAACTTACAGTGGCCAGGCTCCTGACCAGTGCAAGACAGTACAGTTCTGGGATGCAAGGCTGGGGAGCTGAAGGGAATTGGCTGGAGCCTCCCTATTATTGGCTCATGAGTGGCTGGGAGATCATTCATGTAACTCAGCTGGGTGTGTTCCTGCCTGTGGATGTCTGTGTAAATGCAGTATCTGCCAGAGATCTGGGGCTTAACAAGTATCACAGGCAACCCAGCTTGGTGCATTTGGAGGGCTCAGTGGTCCCATGCTCCAGGCTGCACCCCGGGGACCTTGTCACAGATGGTCTTTGAACTGGCTTGGAAGGAATATGAAATTGCAACATATGATTTAACCAGCAACCACCATCATTAAGATTTAATCTAATTATTGTCAGCTAAATCTTTATCAAATGTATATGGCATAAGGAACGAGCGCGGCCAGGACTTTTATTAGCAGATGCTCCACTGGGGACCCAAGATTTCTTTAGGGGATGAACATAATAACTAAATATAAAACATCCTGGTATAAAAGGTACTATTAGAATGTGTAAAAATAGCTCTCTAAATAATAGTGGCTTTACTTTCTACTTTTCAACAAGCTGTATATAATAAGTTTCCATTATCTCAGATGTCCTACGCTGAGCGGATTACAACAAACAATGGTAGGAAAAAGATTTATTCAGATAGAGATTTATCTGCAAGGAGGTTTTTACTCCTAATAGTTTACTTGAAAAAAATTATACAGTAAAACAAGGCTGGTTCAGGAGGAAGATGGGAAAGAAAAGGAAGGTTTGCATGTGAGACAAACCGACAAACAGAAGATAGAAGAGAACTAAAAGGAAAAAAAAGGAGCGTGTGGGAGATGAGGTGAGAGAGGGAAAAGTGTATTTTTTATTTAAAATATTTAGGAGAGATTTTTTAAAGCATCCAAGGGATTTAGGTGCTCAACTCCAACCAGAATCAATGGTGTGCTTCTAAATCACTTGGGCACATTTGAAAATCTGCCCCTTACTTGACATCCTAAGAAAGGACAGAGGCGAAGTTGGACTGGCTCATTCAGAGCCTAGTGCAGACCATAAAAATAGCAGAGGGAGGTAGATTTATTTAGGGTACAACACTGCTGTCTCAGAGACATAGGATCTCCGGATGGACTTGCTGCCCTGGTTTATCATATGGTCAACGTATTACATTTTCTCACCCCTTCCTATGTTTAGTTTTGGTCTCTGTCTAGGACTCACCCCATGTTGTCTGCTGAGAGGTAACCCCCAACTTACAGCCCAAGAGGAATGGATGGACAATCCACCCAAGGCATGCTCTCCACTGGATACTTCGCAGTAAAGATCATACTCCAGTGACTGTATTTGATGCTTACACAGGGTGGGGTTTTGAACTGCATGGCTGGACTATTGTTTTCACAGCTCTTATTGCTTATTTGCTCCTTTCTGAACTGGCTGCTGCAGCTTGGTTTCCCTGCTCTGGAGCGGAGATGAACTGGCAAGATAGCAGTTGGGAGGGAGCAATCTGGCCAACTGCTAGTTGAGAGTCTCGCTACCCAGGGCCTTGCTTTCAGCACTCATTCAATGAAGTGAGGCAGAGCATTCGAGGAGTAATCTGCATGAAAGGACTTTTCCACAAGAAAATCAACTTTGAATTCCTGTCTGCATGGTGATCATGTCTGATGGCCAATGCCTACATTCGCAAAAAGAAAAGGAGTACTTGTGGCACCTTAGAGACTAACAAATTTATTAGAGCATAAGCTTTCGTGAGTTACAGCATCCGATGAAGTGAGCTGTAGCTCACGAAAGCTTATGCTCTAATAAATTTGTTAGTCTCTAAGGTGCCACAAGTACTCCTTTTCTTTTTGCGAATACAGACTAACACGGCTGCTCCTATGAAAAATGCCTACATTGTAATCCTGCAAACACTTATTATTGAGAGTATTGGCCAAGCTACTTACATGCCCCCTCCCCTTTACCAGAGCACCTTAAAGTATTTAGCTTTGCAACATCCCCGTGTGGTAGGGAAGTACTACCACCCTCATGTGAGAGATGGGTTAAGTGAGGCACAGAAGAATTAAGGCCTGAGTCAGCAAAGTACTTAAGCACACACCTAACTTTAAGCATGGGAATAAGCTACACATACTAGGAACACACTTAAACCTTGCTGAATCGGGGGATCTGCAGCCTAAGTATGATCACAAAGGAGTTGTGTGGCAGAGCCAGGTATTAAACCCCGACCTTCCGAGTCCCAGCCCAGGCTCCATTTCAGAAAAGCATACTTAATCCGGAAAGTGCTTCAGTCCCATTACTAGGGCCCTACCAAATTCACGGTCCATTTTGGTCAATTCCACTGTCATAGGATTTTAAAAATCATAAATTTCATGATTTCAGCTATTTACATCTGAAATGTCAGAGTGTTACAATTGTAGGAGTCCTGACCCAAAAAGGAGTTCGGGGTGGAGGAGATGGTGTTGCTATTTTTACTTCTGCATTGCTGCTGGTGGCGGCACTGCCTTCAGAGCTGGGCAGCTAGAGAGTGGTGGTTGTTGGCCAGGATCCCAGCTCTGAAGGCAGAGCCGCCTCCAGCAGCAGCAGTGCAGAAGTAAGGGTGGCCTGGTGTGGTATTGATACCGTGACCCTCTTAAAATAACCTTGCGATCCTGCTGCAACTGCGTTTTGGGTCAGGAGCCCCAATTTGAGAAACGTTGGTCTCCCCTGTGAAATCTGTATAGTATAGGGTAAAAGCTCACAAAAGACCAGATATACAGATTTCACAGGGGGAGACCAGAGTTCATGATCCGTGATGCATTTTTCATGGCCATGAATTTGGTAGGGCCCTACCCATTACCGTTAATGGGATCTGAGAATGTAGTTAAGTACTTCCCTGTATTGGGGCCTCCAGGCCTTAACCACACAGCCATTCTTGTGCTTGAAGTCCATGGTAGTGCTGATCAAATTGTTTTTGTCTGAACAATTTTCTGACAAAAAATGCCCTTTCAATAAAACTGAAATTTTCCATGTGAAAATTTCAGTTGTGCTGAACATTTTTGATTTTTCCGCCAGGCTGTGACACTCCAGGCTGCCCAGCTGTGACCCAAGAATTTCTAATACCAGCTGACAAGGGGATGCGTAAGGTCATACAAACTGGATACCATTAACTTAGGCTTGAAGAAAGACGGAGTGGCTGGGTCATTACACAAATTGAATCTATTTCCCCATGTATCCCCCTACTGTTACTCACACCTTCTTGTCAACGGTCTGAAATGGGCCATCTTGATCATCACTATAAAAGTTTTTTTTTTTTTATCTCCTGCTGACCATAGCTCATCTTAATTAATTAGCCTCTTAGAGTTGGTATGGCAACTTCCACCGTTTCATGTTCTCTCTCTCTCTCTCTATATATATATATTACACACACACACACACACTATACATACACACACACACACACCCGTATCTATATATGTTCCTACTGAATGTTCCATTCTATGCATCTGATGAAGTGGGCTGTAGCCCACAAAGGCTTATGCTCAAATAAATTTGTTAGTCTCTAAGGTGCCACAAGTACTCCTTGTTCTTTTTGCGGATACAGACTAACATGGCTGCTACTCTGAAACCAGTGATAATCAAAATCACTGTGAAACGTATGGACATGTACTATGTAAGGAGTTATGTATCTGGACTAGAAAATTATATTCTTAAGCATGCATGATAAAAGCAGATCACCAAAAGTTGATATGCCTTAGACCAGTTCCTCCAGGCAAGCATAAGAGAGGTGTCTCTCTCTGTAGGGATGTAAATTAAGCATTGTAAGCTAACACATTGGATGCCCAGTTACATACGAAGTCAAACATTAGCAAAGAGATGTGAAGTCAACAGGAAAGGTGTACACAGTAAAAAAAACAAGCTGCAGGGGGTTATCCTGTTTATGGGAAAAGACAATGAATTTTGGGGGTATTTCTAAAAGACACCTTGGTATCCTGAACCTAGGAAGTGTATGGACAGTACGTCCGCATTCATGAAAGCCTTTGTTGAAAACACTACAAAGGACCTGAGTGAGATAAACTTAAATTTAGTATCTAAACAGCGTGTTATGATTTTATTTTATACACAATCACTTGTTTCCAATACTCTTATTCAACATTACTTGAATCTCTGATAATAAACTTATTCTTTTTTCCACTATAAATATATTTAAGCGCTGTGATGTTATGCAAAGTGCTGGTCCAGAGTGGAAACTTACAAGCTGGTGTGCTCTGTTCCTTTAGGAATAGCAAACCTGGTAATTCTGTGAGTGCCCAGTGGACCAAGGGCAAGACACTACAGGGTTCGAGGAACTGGGGATAGGTGTGTGCCTGTTGCTACATGTACAGAGAGAGGCCTGGAAGGCAGTGCTTGTGCTGCGAACACCTGGTGGTTTCAGGGAGCTGATCCACAGCCAGCACTGCTTTGTGCTAAGGGCAGGTATTGGTGAGGTGCCTCACAATTTTAGGTATCCCAGGTGAGTATCACAAAGGCTCTTGTTGCTTGACAAATTGACGAAATTGACAAAAGGTTTCCCAGAGAGTGCCCAGGCTCACTGCCTGCCTCCCATCAGCTCCTGGAGCTGGAGAGGCAGAGCACCCACGGTCTCTGCTTCTCCAGCTCATGTAGCAGAGGAGAGGCTGAGTGATCAGGCTCTCTGCCAATCCAGCAGTTGGGATGGAAGACAGGCAGCCAAAAATAAAAAAAGCCACATTGGTTCTCCCCAAAGATCATTTCTACTGATTTCCCTTCCTGCAAACCCCCCCCCCCCAATGTTTTTGATGTTTCGTCCTGGTTCAAGACAATTTTTTCCCCACAACACAAAGTTTTTTATAGGAAAAGATTCACAGTTTTCAACCAGCTCTAGTCCATGGCTCTATGGACAGCAGGAAGGGATTGCAGGATCGTCTCCTGAAATGAGGAATGACTGTTTCAACTGGTGGCATTTCAGAAGGGCTCTCTCCTCTCCCTCTCCATGAAGTACTTCTTTCTGCTGCCGGTTGGTTTGATTTTTGATGACAGCTGGGTAAGCAAACTGTTCAATTTCCTACAGAGGTCGAGGCTAGTGTGCGTCTGAATGCAATAAGGTTTGATTTATTGCTGCCAGGGCTGGGTTTTGTTATCCAAAACAAAATCAGTGAAGACCAACTGAAACATATATGCTCCCACCATTTATAATTTTCTATTCTAAAGCTTTAGCAATCCGAAATGTAGGCTTAAATATTAATTTAATTAATCTTTCAGCTAATTATACTCATTTAAATAGTTATAATCATTAATATCTTTAGGCAGACTGGTTTTTTTTAAGGGAGGTTTAATTATTTTGAGCTTCTAAATTTGCTATCCAAAGCCCATTTCAGATTCCTAAATAAATGAATGTTATCAAATAGTTTATAGGCTTTGGATTTGACCTACTTTAAAATTGTTACAATCTAGGAAGGCAATTGCTCTCCAGAGTTTAAATATCTGCTTTGCATCCTGTAACCCATGAGCATTTGTGTAGTACTTAAGTGTGTGCTTAACAATAATACCAACCAACGCTTACGAAACCTTTTTCAACAATAGATCTCAAAGCACTTTACAAAGTATCACAGAGCCACATTGGCTTGTACTCCATTAAAAACAAGGGCTGAGGTTAAAAAAAAATAAAAGGGGAAATAACATTTACAATGGACACTGCTCCATAATTAGACATCGCTAGCAGTTCTGGCTATTCAATTGGAGATACCCGATTTTCAGAAACCTATGTGCCCTTTAAGATGTCTTAAATCAAGAAACCAAAATTGCTAGTGACTTTTGAAAATCTTAGCCTTATGTTTTAAAGAAAAACCCACTATTATGGTCCTGATTCAGCAAAGCAATTGATAACATGCGTAAGTGCAAATTGGAGTTAAGCATGTGCTTAACTTTTTTGTTGAATAGAGAAGGGATCATCCATGTGTTTCAAGTTAAGCACATGCTTAAATGCTGTGCTGAATTGGGGCCAAGCGTAGTATTTTTACAGCCTTGATGAATAAGTTAGTATACAACAGCTCGATACCTACATGAACTAAGAAAGCAAACCAAAAATTGCCCAATTAAAGTTTTTTATGGTGGCAATGGATAATTAAAACACCCATAATGAGTTCAATTAAATATCATAATGGGTTCAATTAAAACCAGACAAAATATTACTGAGGATATAGTGGCAGTAGGATGCAGAATTCTCATGGCTTCCATATGTTTTCCCCACCAATGAATGTTTTTCATTCTTGTGGTACTCAGGGGTTACGAGGTTTTCCCCACTAATAAATACTCTAAGTATCCCCCAGGAAGCTATTAAATATCCTCCTCATATGTAAATAATGACTTTTCATGTCATCAACTTCAGGATTAGAATTCCCAATGTCCTACCATTACGTACTGTAAAGAGCATTCATGTTGAGACCTACCCAAACAACTCCTGATTAGACTTGGCAGGTTTTGCCTTGATTATTAAAATGCTCATTTTGTTCTGTTAGCAATAGGATTTGTATTTTTATTTATTTTACTTATTTACCCATCAACTCTAGTTTTTCCATCTCCAGTTTCCTAACTAATAGCCTGTGACAAGCTGACTTTCCCAACCCTGCCTTGGCAAAATTCCAGGGTCTGATAATTATCCAGCAACTTGGCATGGCCAGTTATTTTACCCCGAGGAACCACTGCATGAGAAAAGCAGCAAACCACACATGCGTGGGGCGCTGGGACTAATAAACTTGCTATTTAACAAAGCTTCATTCTTGAATTGACAGTTGAGTTGGGGTGAAGAGAATTCCACTAAGTTTGGAGAGATGCAAAAAGGACATATGACAATTGGCTGTCATGTTGACCGATGCAAAACTAAATAAAAGCGCGCTGCTAGGTGATCCAGTGAAGCACATTAGCATGCGTTTAACCTCAAGCACATCAGTGGTTCCACTGAACCCAACTAGAATATATGCATTAATGCAAATTAGTACCTTTTAGTTCGCACCAGCAAGGTCTTCGCAGGGCAGTTTGAAACACAGAAGAGCATTCTACAATTCACACCCTCATAGTCTGGATTGTGTCACTGTGTGGACAAGCCCTGAATTACTATTATTTTTAGAATTTAGTCAGCTCTATTGACTAAATGCATCTTTGTAGATTAATTACAGAATATTTACATTAAAAAAGTGTGTCTTTTTGGATACCTGCTTATCTATGTTCTTATATAGTCCTCTTTACGATGCTAAGGGAGCACTTCTCAAACATTCATGAATTTATCCTCATACCATCCTGTGGGACAGGGAAATGCAATCACCATTGTAGAGATGGGGAAACGGAGGCATGGGGGTTAAGTGACTTGGACAAGGTCACATAAGGAGTCTGGGGCTATGCTGGGAATTAAGCATAGTCCTGAGTCCCACTCTAGTACCTTAAGCACTAGACCAATCCTCCCCTAGCTCATTAATACCTAACAGAAGTCATCGGTCATATCCAAGGTCTTATTAAAAAAAAATACCAGAGGAAAAATCTCCAACAATCTTTCAAATTGTATAGGACATAACTTTCAATGGCTAAAAGTCTAGAGTCCCAGACCAAGCATTCATTCATTCCCCATGCCCAGATTATACATCTGAAATTATTATAGCTCAGACTAAGTCATGTTAGCCTTGCTGGTGTCTGGTGGTGGCATTTGGTTGGCTGCAATGGCGGATTAAGTGAGTCAGTTCCAGTAACTGGATAAGTGGCCACACATTTTGAGAGTTTTGGTTTATTCAGGGATTAGGACAGCATTCTCCCAACCCCCAGAAGTACAGAAATTAAAAAGTGGCAGTCAGGGGAGAGGGAAAGTTAAGATACACTTTTCATCCTCCTCCTGTTCTACATTGTTCTTAGACTGGGCCTCAACAATGTGCTGCATCCCCTCTTCCTCCTTTAAAAGTCCCTCATACCAAGACACTCTGAGCCCTGGTCTACACTAGGCGTTGAGGTCGAATTTAGCAGCGTTAAATCAATGTAACCCTGCACCCATCCACATGACAAAGCCCTTTTTTTCAACTTAAAGGGCTCTTAAAATCGATTTCCTTACTCCATCCCCGACAACGGGATTAGCGCTGAAATCGGTTTTGCTGGGTCGAATTTGGGGTACTGTGGACGCAATTAGATGGTATTGGCCTCCGGGAGCTATCCCAGAGTGCTCCATTGTGACCGCTCTGGACAGCACTCAACTCAGATGCTCTGACCAGGTAGACAGGAAAAGGCCCGCGAACTTTTGAATTTCAATTTCCTGTTTGGCCAGTGTGGCAAGCTACAGGTGACCATGCAGAGCTCATCAGCAGAGGTGACCATGGAGTCCCAGAATCGCAAAAGAGCTCCAGCATGGACCGAACGGGAGGTACGGGATCTGATCTCTGTATGGGGAGAGGAATCCGTGCTATCAGAACTACGTTCCAGTTTTTGAAATGCCAAAACATTTGTTAAAATCTCCCAGGGCATGAAGGACGGAGGCCATAACAGGGACCCGAAGCAGTGCCGCGTGAAATTAAGGAGCTGAGGCAAGCCTACCAGAAAACCAGAGAAGCGAACAGCCGCTCCAGATCAGAGCCCCAAACATGCCGCTTCTATGATGAGCTGCATGTCATTTTAGGGGGTTCAGCCACCACTACCCAGCCATGTTGTTTGACTCCTTCAATGGAGATGGAGGCAATACGGAAGCAGGTTTTGGGGACGAGGAAGACGATGATGAGGAGGCTGTAGACAGGAACTGTTTCTCACCCTGGACCTGGAGCCAGTACCCCCCGAACCCACCCAAGGCTGCCTCCCGGACCCACCAGGAGGAGAAGGGACCTCTGGTGAGTGTACCTTTTAAAATACTATACAAAGTTTAAAAGCCAGCATGTTTAATGATTAATTTGCCCTGGCATTCGTGGCTCTCCTGGATGTACTCCCAAAGCCTTTGCAAAAGGTTTCTGGGGAGGGCAGCCTTATTCCATCCACCATGGTAGGACACTTTACCACTCCAGGCCAGTAGCACGTAGTCGGGAATCATTGTAGAACAAAGCATTGCAGTGTATGTTTGCTGGCGTTCAAACAACATCTGTTCTTTATCTCTCTGTGTTACCCTCAGGAGAGTAATCTCATTCACGGTCACCTGGTTGAAATAGGGTGTTTTTCTTAAGGGGACATTCAAAGGTGCCCATTCCTCTTGGACTGTTTGCCTATGGATGAACAGAAATGTTCCCCGCTGTTAGTCACGCGGGGGCAGGGGGGGAGGCAAAATGCGACCTTGTAACGAAAGCACATGTGCTATGTATGTAATGTTAACAGCAAGGTTTACCGTGAAAGAGAGTGTACCCATTGTTCTATAAAAATGTGTCTCTTTAAATACCACTGTCCCTTTTTTATTTCTCCACCAGCTGCATGTGTTTCAAGGATCACAGGATCTTCTCCTTCCCAGAGGCTAGTGAAGATTAGAAGGCAAAAAAAAACGCACTCGCGATGAAATGTTCTCTGAGCTCATGCTGTCCTCCCACACTGACAGAGCACAGATGAATGCATGGAGGCAGACAATGTCAGAGTGCAGGAAAGTACAAAATGACCGGGAGGAGAGATGGCGGGCTGAAGAGAGTAAGTGGCGGGCTGAAGAGAGGGCTGAAGCGGAAAGGTGGCAGCAGCGTGATGAGAGGAGGTAGGATGCAATGTTGAGGCTGCTGGGAGGATCAAACTAATATGCTCCAGCGTATGGTTGAGCTGCAGGAAAGGCAGCAGGAGCACAGACTGCTGCTACAGCGCTGTGTAACCAACCGCCCTCCTCCCCAAGTTCCATAGCCTCCTCACCCAGATGCCCAAGAACGCGGTGGGGGGGCCTCCGGCCACCCAGCCACTCCACCCCAGAAGATTGCCCAAGTAAGAGAAGGCTGGCATTCAATAAGTTTTAAACTTTTAAAGTGCTGGGTGGCCTTGTCCTTCCCTCCTGCACCACCCCTCCTGGGCTACCTTGGTAATTATCCCCCTATTTGTGTGATGAATTAATAAAGAATGCATGAATGTGAAGCAACAATGACTTTATTGCCTCTGCAAGCGGTGATCAAAGGGAAGAGGGGAGGGTGGTTAGCTTACAGGGAAGTAGAGTGAACCAAGGGGCAGGGGATTTCATCAAGGAGAAACAAACAGAACTTTCACACCATAGCCTGGCCAGTCATGAAACTGGTTTTCAAAGCTTCTCTGATGCGCACTGCACCTTCCTGTGCTCTTCTAACCGCCCTGGTGTCTGGCTGTGCATAACCAGCAGCCAGGCAATTTGCCTCAACCTCCCACCCCGCCATAAACATCTCCCCCTTACTCTCACAGATATTGTGGAGCACACAGCAAGCAGTAATAACAGTGGGAATATTGGTTTCACTGAGGTCTAACCGAGTCAGTAAACTGCGCCAGCGTGCTTTTAAAATGTCCAAATGCACATTCTACCACCATTCTGCACTTGCTCAGCCTGTAGTTGAACAGCTCCTGACTACTCTCCAGGCTGCCTATGTATGGTTTCATGAGCCATGGCGTTAAGGGGTAGGCTGGGTCCCCAAGGATAACTATAGGCATTTCAACATCCCCAACGGTTATTTTTTGGTCTGGGAAGAAAGTCCCTTCCTGCAGCTTTTGAAACAGACCAGAGTTCCTGAAGACGCAAGCATCATGTACCTTTCCCTGCCATCCCACGTTGATGTTGGTGAAACGTCCCTTGTGATCCACCAGTGCTTGCAGCACTATTGAAAAGTACCCCTTGTGGTTTATTAGAGACTAACAAATGTATCTGAGCATAAGCTTTCGTGAACTACAGCTCACTTCATCGGATGCAACGATGCATCCGATGAAGTGAGCTGTAGCTCACGAAAGCTTATGCTCAAATAAATCTGTTAGTCTCTAAGTTGCCACAAGTACTCCTTTTCTTTTTGTGAATACAGACTAACACGGCTGCTACTCTGAAACTTGTGTTTTATGTACTCGCTGGCTTGGTGCTCCGGTGCCAAGATAGGGATATGGCTTCCGTCTATGGCCCCACCACAGTTAGGGAATCCCATTGCAGCAAAGCCATCCACTATGACCTGCACATTTCCCAGGGTCACTACCCTTGATATCAGCAGATCTTTGATTGCGTTGGCTACTTGCATCACAGCAGCCCCCACAGTAGATTTGTCCACTCCAAATTGATTCCCGACTGACCGGTAGCTGTCTGGCATTGCAAGCTTCCACAGGGCTATTGCCACTCGCTTCTCAACTGTGAAGGCTGCTCTCATCTTGGTATTCTTGTGCCTCAGGGCAGGGGAAAGCAAGTCACAAAGTTCCATGAAAGTGCCCTTACGCATGCGAAAGTTTAGCAGCCACTGGGAATCGTCCCAGACCTGCAACACTATGCGGTCCCACCAGTCTGTGCTTGTTTCCCGAGCCCAGAATCGGCGTTCCACCACATGTACCTGCCCCATTAGCACCATGATGCCCACATTGGCAGGGCCTGTGCTTTGAGAGAAATCTGTATCCAGGTACTCATCACTCTCGTCACTGCGCTGATGTCGCCTAGTCGCCCGGTTTCGTTTTGCCAGGTTCTGGTGCTGCATATACTGCTGGATAATGCGTGTGGTGTTTAATGTGCTCCTAATTGCCAAAGTGATCTGAGCGGGCTCCATGCTTGCCGTGGTATGGCGTCTGCACAGAAAAAAGGTGTGGAACGATTGTCTGCTGTTGCCCTGATGGAGGGAGGGGCGACTGACGACATGGCTTACAGGGTTGGCTTACAGAGAATTAAAATCAACAAAGGGGGTGGCTTTGCGAGAAACTGAATGGCCGCCTCAAGGATAGAACTCAAAACCTCGAGGAAAAACTCAAAACTGGGTTTAGCAGGCCGTCGATTTCACAGAGGGAGGGAGGGAGAAAATGAATACAAAACAAATCTGGTCTATTTCTTGTTTTGAGCCACTTCATCTATCTTTATACATCATGCTGGCAGCAGACTGTGCAGGCTTCTCCAATGCAGCCTCACACTCACGTAAGTAAGGTATTAGCGGAGAAGGAAAACCATCCCCCCCACTGGAAAGTTACAAGGATAGCCTTAGATCTCCTAAAGGTTCCATTCATTAGTGCTTCAGAAGGCTCTGTTGTGTGACCAGCTGCTGAGTGTCAGCACTGAAGGAATAGGCTAAGGCTGTGTTTTTTGAAATGGGCCAATGGGAGTTGGGCACTTAATTCTGTTAGGTCTCTTCGGAATGCCGAGCCTAAAAGGATCAAGTATTGCTGTTCCCTCTTTCTGTTCTCTGAGCATAAGGGTTAGTGGGAGAACCTAGAGAGGCCCCAGCCCCTAGAAGGAAGTGTTACTGAATGAAGGAACACAGAGAAGTGGGACAAGGGGAAAAGAAAACCAGTGGCTGTGCTTACAAACGTCTCAATTGCCTTTCTGAGGTGACCTTGGTATTGCAGCATTCCCTACTAGATGACCTCCTGAGGTCCCTCCCAACCCTGATAGTCTATGATTCTACTTTGGACTTACTATGCAGAGAGAAATGCAGGGAATGCATCAAAGACTAGCTGGCCCTTGAAAGCCAACTTGGAAAGATTTAAAAGGTAACCCCCTGCGGTTGCTGCCACAAGCTGGTGAGATATCAAGCTACAATTGGTCCCAGAGCTGGATGGGGAGAGCAGATTGGCAGGACCTGAGAGTTTGTTTGCTACCTGCTACCCCTCTTCCACCTCTCCCCAAATCATAAGCCTCACTCATGTTAAGCAGTCACTTGCATCTCTTGTGTGGCCAGCCCTGACCTAACTTTAGCTTCATTACCCAACATGCCTGCTGTCTGGGAATGTTTTTTTTTTTTAATCTCCTAACTTTCCTATATCCTTCCTGCTGTGTTTCACCACCACACCCCAGCATTTCCTCTGGCAGGGAAAGCAGAGGAGGGGCTGCATGCCTTGTTGAGACCTTTTGGCTTAGATCTCGTGGCTGGACACTGTGCCCCAGTTTGGGAGGAAAAGCACTCTTTGGCTGAATCATGCTGCCTCTGTGCTTGAAAGTTTGGAGGGATGAAGAGGAAATCAGAAAGAGAATTGAAAGAACAAACTGGGGCTCAAGTAAGACAAAGGTCAAGCTTATGATTGCTAGGAGCTAAGAGACAGGAAGGAACCCAGTTGTCTAGAGGCCTCTGGTGCACCTGTAGTTCCTCAGATTAATTTCTCATGGAAATATGTGTTCCTTTCATTAGATGATTCAACTTTTAAAGGACACCACAGATCATGTGCTGCATGGATCCTGGCACCTCTTTGGCATCACCAGACCCTTCTCAGGTTTGAACGATACATCTGCCCAGGTATTTGTTTGTAAAGCACCAGCTGCTATTTAGTTCATTTGAAACATGCCAGAAAGAAAGGAGTTTCAGATGCTCTTAAAAAAGACAAAGCTACTTCAGTGGGTCAGATTCAGGCCTTATGTGAGTGGGTGAAGCAGCGCCATGCCTGTCCATGGGGTTTTACCTGCTTAAGCCTGGCCTGAATTTGGTTCCATACGTGTACAGTATCTGGAGATGGGCCAAGGGGGTGAAGTTTGGATCAGAGTCAGGTTTATGGTTCAGGTTTAAGGTTAAGGTTCATGGGTTCACAATGAACAGCATCAGGATTTCACAGGCTGTTTGCAGGACAGAGGCATCCAACCTGGAAAAGAGGTCTCCCCAGGGCTTGGCTCTGTCCTGGAACCAGAACTGTAGGGGGGTGAATTTGGAGTCTACTATTCAGCACTCAACCTCTTGAAATTCAAAGGAACTTGGAACGGAGGCCAGAGAAAAATCTAAGCGTAACTGACTTTCCATGAGTGCTCTCTATTTCCCAGCCTCCCGCCCCATTTGCCTGAGTTCTTGGCCTCTCCTTTCTTCCCTCTCATCTTCCTCTTTCTCCTACTTCCAAGAGCCCAGTGCAGAGTGGTGGGACTGAAACATGGCAGTGTGCTTGGGACTTGATGAGACAGGAGTGGCCTCATGTACTTGATGCTACTCTCACTAAAATCTATGACAGAACTCCTGTTGATTTTCATGAGGGCAAGCCCAAAGTTATTAAATGTACAGAGATGCTAATTTGGCTGCGGAATTATTGGGCATTTACAGAGATAGGCTCTAATCATCCCTTAATAAACTTCCCTGCATTTGTTTATCTCACTAGAAAAAGAAAACAAACACCAAGATATGAAACAGGCAAATATTGTGGTCATGGGTTACTAATGTAACAGAGAGATCAACTCTACCTACATTCCTATCTAAGAGATGAGACAAAAGCCAGGTTGAACTTTCCAGGCAAATCATAATTATTCTGCCTCTCCAAGAGGTGAAAATAAGTGCACTACCCACACCTCTACTGTTCTGTGTTTTCTTGCGTAAATGTTGTAAACTGATAGACTGATCCAAAAAATGTCTTATGTAAATGCATCACTGAGGGCAACAGCAGTGAAGGAAACAAGTTAGTGAGCAATGAAGGAAACAAGAGAATGGAGCTATGTTCCCAAACAATTTCCCATATATCTTGAAATTAGCACTTTACATGGCTTGTTAAACCATCTGTCAAAAAATCAGGCCAGATAGTTATCAATTTAGCTCCTGAGTGTTTGTAACAAGGAGTTAGTCTAGGCAGGTTCCCTTTTCAACAACAGCCACATTGTTAGCATTCCAGGCTATCATCATGGAAAGGAAAAAAAAACAAGAGGAGCAAATAAAACCTCATTTACAGCAACAAGTTAAGCATCAAGGTGACACTCTCAATTTGCACAGCAAACGTGTGATTCACAGTGTTGCAGAAACCTGAATTAAGCCAGCTGGTAATCAGAGACTGCACTGTCTCTTGCCACCTGTGTTCTCTTCAGTCACAAAGTAGCTAAGAGATACGGAGAAATCGGATTCCAAAATGCAGTGTCTCTGCTGCACCTGCAAGGACTTTAGATTCTTTGCATGGCCACAAGGCAGAAAATCTAGGCCATTCTTAAAGGGAGCTAAATCAAGTTCTCAAGGATTTCTGCAGGAACTTTTTTTATTATTTAAATAACATTTGTTCTCTATTCTGGGTGGCTGTAATCTTATATGAAAGACCATGCTTCCCTCCCTTCCCAAACTCCAATGGGAGCAGAAGGATGCCACATCTCTATAAATCAGGCCCTATGAGGATCAAAGTGGGGGCCAAAAATGGAGGCATCCCAAATCACTGGCCATTTCTGAACATTTTAACCTACAGGCCCAGTCCCGGAAGCTTTTACTGAGGCAAAACTCCGAGTGAAGTTAAGAGAGTTTTGCGTGATGAAGATCAGCAGCACTGCCCCAATGTGAGTAAGTCATTACTATTATTTTGTATTAACATTTGTAATACAGGTAGGGCCTCCAGGCCTCAACCAGGTCAGGGACCTGTACACACATAGGAAATTAGAGTCCCTGCAACCCAGGAGATTACAGCTTCATTCTTCACATAACTCTTGGTGAATATACACTGGGGCACAGACAATGGATGAAATCCTGGCTCCACTGAAGTGAACAGCAAAACTCCCGTTGACTTCATTAGGGTCAGGATTTCACACTCCCTCCGTAGTCCCTGCAGAAGTATCTAGCCCCTGCCTCCGTCTTATCTCTATACGGGCAGCTAGCCTCACATGTCATATGCCCTTGCTGGGCTGAAGCTGGGCGTCTTAAACATAGTTTGCCCATTCCCTTATTGTAAGAAGTTACATGTAAAACATTTCAGTTCAGTTTGGTACAAATGAACCAGATCAAGTGATTTGTAAGATTTTTTTAGAATGTAAACTCTTTGGAATGGGGGCTGGCTTCTAGCCTATGTTTGGGCAGTGCCCAGAACAATGATGTTCTAACATTGGTTGGGGCCTTTAAACAGTGCCAGAATACAAGCAATAAATAATAGTCTAAATAGAGCACTGATTGTCTAACCCAATTCTACCACCAATTCCAGGGATCCTTTGCCAGAGAGGTTTAAAAGAAGAGACTGATCAACTGGCGAGAAACCCTCTATAATCTTGAAGGCAGGCAGTATAGCCTAGTGGTTAGCACACTGGAGTGGGATTTAGGAGATCTGGGTTCAATTTGAGGCTCTGCCACTAGTTCGCTGGCTGACCTTGGGCGAGTCACTTCCCCTCTCTACGCACAAGTTTCCAGATTGGTAAAATGGGGATAACAAGACTGGCCTACTTTGAGATCTCTGGATGAAAAGTGCTATAAGAGCTAGGTATTAATTAATTAATTATTATTTAATACCCCAATCAAATTGGATCTACCCAACAGATTTGCTTGGTCTTGAAGTCTTGTCATGGATAACAGTTTGGGGGCAGATAAAAACATTTTTAAAAACTTTCATGAGGATAACGAGACTGACTTATAAAAATTTAAGTTACATTGGTACTTTTTGGGGCTGAAGGCGACAAAAGACTTATATGAATTTAATTAAACAGCTAGTGCCCTATAGTAATAATCTACTCTAATTAGCAGTAGTCTTTAGGGGATCCTTAAGTATTTATGGAAAATACTTCATCTCTATCAAAAAGAACCCCAAACCCATGTAGGAGTATTATTAGAAGAATGCTGTGTAAAGTCTCGGTTTAATATTTGGTAAACACTGTCCCAGTCCATCCAAGTCTGGGTTAGCTCTACACATCCGTCACCTTTTAAAACATGGCATGGCTCTGGAAGGAGTGGGAGCTAAAAGTCAATACTGAGGGGCCTAGTTTCAGCTGTGCCACAGTCTCACTCTGACACCTTGGCCAAAGCACTTAACAGCTCTTTGCCTCAGTTTCCCCAGCTGTAAAATTAGGATAATACCAATGTCACAGAAGGGTCATGAGGCAGAGGTGAACATTTTCAAAAGTGACTATGATTTTGGGTACCCAACTTGAGACAATTTAAAGGGGACTGACTTCCAGACAGGTACATGTGCAGCACTTTTTGAAAATCAGGCCGTTGTAAAGCCTCTCAACTCAAGTACCCCAAGTCACCAGTCCCGTTTGAAAAGGTATGTAGATATTTGCACAGCACTTTGCGATTCTTTGCTGAAAAGTGTTGCATAAATCCAAAGCACTTCAACACTTTTGTCCACGTGATGACTAGTCTTCCGTCCAAGACAAACACTTGCCATGCTCTAACAAGGATATTTCTCTCCACACAATGAAAAACTACAACCCTTATGAATGATGAAAACCAGCATGTAAGTGTTTCCTGGTTTGTTTCTCCAAGAGAACCCATTTTTAGCACTACATAGCGTAGATTTTAACCGCAGAGTGGACCAGTCTGTACATTGAGCCCAGTGGCTCTCAACCTTTCATGAACACTGTACCCCTTTCAAGAGTCTGATTGATTTGTCGTCTCTCGCCCAAGTTTTATCTCACTTAAAAAAAAATACAGAAAAGTGTCCCAGCACACTATTACTGAAAAATTGCCGACTTTCTCATTTTTACCATACAATTATAAAATAAATCATCTGGAATATTAATATTGTACTTACATTTCATTGTGCAGTCTACAGAGCAGTGAGCATTAGAGCTGTGGAGCTGCACTGGTGTGCACAGGAGGAGAAGCAGGGCCCAACAGACTGATGCAGTAAGTGCTGAGTAATTTTTCTTGATCTAGCCGTTACTACTTGTATTATTCCGTCAACGCATCTCCCACTAAGCCTGAAGACTCTCTCCTCCACCAGGAAATCATCTGAGCATCAGTGTATTCAGAAAGCTGGCCTCCTGACTAGATTCATAGATTCATAGATACTAAGGTCAGAAGGGACCATTCTGATCATCTAGTCCGACCTCCTGCACAGCGCAGGCCACAGAATCTCACCCACCCACTCCTATGAAAAACCTCACCCATGTCTGAGCTATTGAAGTCCTTAAATCATGGTTCAAAACTTCAAGGAGCAGAGAAGCCTCCCTCAAGTCAACCATGCCCCATGCTACACAGGAAGGCAAAAAACCTCCAGGGCCTCTCCAATCTGCCCTGGAGGAAAATTCCTTCCCGACCCCAAATATGGCGATCAGCTAAACCCTGAGCATATGGGCAAGATTCACCAGCCAGATACCCAGGAAAGAATTTTCTATTGTAACTCAGATCCCATCCATCTAATATCCCATCTCAGGGGATTTGGCCTATTTACCCTGAATATTTAAAGATCAATTACTTACCAAAATCCCATTATCCCATCATACCATCTCCTCCATAAACTTATCGAGTAGAAACTTAAAACCAGATAGATCTTTTGCCCCCACTGCTTCCCTTGGAAGGTTATTCCAAAACTTCACTCCTCTGATGGTTAAAAACCTTCGTCTGATTTCAAGTCTAAACTTCCTGGTGGCCAGTTTATACCCATTTGTCCTTGTGTCCACATTGGTGCTGAGCTTAAATAATTCCTCTCCCTCTCCTATATTTATCCCTCTGATATATTTATAGAGAGCAATCATATCTCCCCTCAACCTTCTTTTAGTTAGGCTAAACAAGCCAAGCTCCTTAAGTCTCCTTTCATAAGACAAGTTTTCCATTCCTCGGATCATCCTAGTAGCCCTTCTCTGTACCTGCTCCAGTTTGAATTCATCCTTTTTAAACATGGGAGACCAGAACTGCACACAGTATTCTAGGTGAGGTCTCACCAGTGCCTTGTATAATGGTACTAAAACCTCCTTATCCCTACTGGAAATGCCTCTCCTGATGCATCCCAAAACCGC
Organism: Dermochelys coriacea; assembly: GCF_009764565.3. Lineage (NCBI taxonomy): Eukaryota > Metazoa > Chordata > Testudines > Dermochelyidae > Dermochelys > Dermochelys coriacea. The sequence goes on from NC_050085.1 coordinate 9,537,439, forward strand.
ATTAGCTTTTTTCACAGCCATATCACATTGGCAGCTCATAGTCATCCTATGATCAACCAATACTCCAAGGTCCTTCTCCTCTTCCGTTATTTCTAATTGATGCGTCCCCAACTTATAACTAAAATTCTTGTTATTAATCCCTAAATGCATAACCTTACACTTCTCACTATTAAATTTCATCCTATTACTATTACTCCAGTTTACAAGGTAATCCAGATCCTCCTGTATAATATCCCGATCCTTCTCTGAAATGGCAATACCTCCCAGCTTTGTATCATCTGCAAACTTTATTAGCACACTCCCACTTTTTGTGCCAAGGTCAGTAATAAAAAGATTAAATAAGATTGGTCCCAAAACCGATCCCTGAGGAACTCCACTGGTAACCTCCCTCCAACCTGACAGTTCGCCTTTCAGTAGGACCCGTTGCAGTCTCCCCTTTAACCAATTCCTTATCCACCTTTTGATGTTCATATTGATCCCCATCTTCTCCAATTTAACTAATAATTCCCCATGTGGCACGGTATCAAATGCCTTACTGAAATCTAGGTAAATTAGATCCACTGCATTTCCTTTATCTAAAAAGTCTGTTACTTTTTCAAAAAAGGAGATTAGGTTGGTTTGGCACGATCTACCTTTTGTAAAACCATGTTGTATTTTGTCCCATTTACCATTGACTTCAATGTCCTTAACTAATTTCTCCTTCAAAATTTTTTCCAGGACCTTGCATACTACAGATGTCAAACTAACTGGCCTGTAGTTACCCGGATCACTTTTTTTTCCTTTCTTAAAAATAGAAACTATATTAGCAATTCTCCAATCATTCGGTACTATTCCTGAGTTTACAGATTCATTAAAAATTCTTGCTAATGGGCTTGCAATTTCAGGTGCCAATTCCTTTAATATTCTTGGATGAAGATTATCTGATTTAGTCCCATTAAGCTGTTTCAGTTTCGCTTCTACCTCTGATATGGTAATATCTACCTGTATATCCTCCTTCCCATTTGTCATGCTACCATTATCCCCAAGATCCTCTTTAGCCTTATTAAAGACTGAGGCAAAGTATTTGTTTAGATATTGGGCCATGCCTAGATTATCTTTAACCTCCACTCCATCCTCAGTGTTAAGCGGCCCCACTTCTTCCTTCTTAGTTTTCTTCTTATTTATATGGCTATAGAACCTTTTACTATTGGTTTTAATTCCCTTTGCAAGGTCCAACTCTACTCGACTTTTAGCCTGTCTCACTTGATCCCTACATGTTCTGACCTCAATTAGGTAGCTTTCCTTGCTGATCCCTCCCATCTTCCACTCCCTGTATGCTTTCTGCTTCTTCTTAATCACCTCTCTAAGATGCTTGCTCATCCAGCTTGGTCTACAACTCCTTCCTATGAATTTTTTCCCCTTTCTTGGGATACAGGCTTCCGATAGCTTCTGCAGTTTTGATTTAAAGTAATCCCAGGCCTCCTCTACCTTTAGATCCATAAATTCTTCAGTCCAATCCACTTCCCTAACTAATTTCCTTAATTTTTGAAAGTCAGCCCTTTTGAAATCAAAAACCCTAGTTGCAGATTTATTTTTGTTAATCCTTCCATTTAGTTTGAACTGAATTAGCTCATGATCACTTGAGCCAAGATTGTCCCCTACAACCATTTCTTCTATGAGGTCCTCGCTACTCACCAAAATTAAATCTAAAATGGCATCCCCTCTAGTCGGTTCGGCAACTACTTGATGAAGGAATCCATCAGCTATCGCATCTAGGAGAATCTGAGCCCTATTATTATTACTAGCACTGGTCCTCCAGTCTATATCTGGGAAGTTAAAGTCTCCCATGATCACGCAGTTTCCATTAGTATTTACTTTATTAAAGACATTAAAAAGGGCTCTATCCATATCCAAATTAGATCCCGGAGGTCTATAGCACACCCCAAGCACTATCGTAGGAGAGGCTTTACTAGTTTTCTTCCCCAATGTAATTTTTGCCCAGACGGACTCTGTCTTATCCATTGCATCGCTTCTTATTTCTTTACATTCTACCTCATCATTGATATACAATGCTACTCCACCCCCTTTACCTTTGTTTCTGTCTTTCCTAAAGAGCACATACCCTTCAATACCTGTAGTCCAGTCATGACTACTATTCCACCATGTTTCTGTTATCCCTATAATATCTGGTTTCACTTCCTGCACCAGTAGCTCTAGTTCCTCCATTTTGTTACCTAGACTCCTCGCATTGGTGTACAAACATCTTAATTTTTGCTGTTTGGACTCGCTCACATTTTGTACCCTATTAGGCACAGTCATTCTACAGCCACTGACTGTCTGACTACGCCACCAGCCTTCCCTTTGAACATGGACCAAATTCTGCTCTCAGTTATACATCAACCTCCAAAGGGCAGAGACAGTTCTGGGGCGAGAGTCTGAGCTGGCATAAATCAGGGAGAGTGCCATTGACTTCAGCGCCAATTTACACCAGCTGAGGATCCAGCCTTGAGCAGTAAACACAAACTTGTCTCCTAGTTCATTTTCCTTGCCTAGATTTTAGTTCCTTTCAAATGAATGAATACATTTTATAGACCAAAATCTCAATTGGTTTCTTCTAAAACAAATTGCTCCCTATTTGAAGTTAGACAAACTGTCCTAGCCTAATAAATAATAAGAAAGTCCCAAGTACTTCACAATTTGTTCTTGTTCACTTTTGAAAGAGAGTTACTGTATATTAATTTTAGTTTTAAACCACCACCTCTCCCCAGCTCAAAAAGTGATTAGCTTGTAAGCTTAAAAGATTTATCAGCCATTACAGAACTTCATTCCAAAACCGATTAATAGGAAATTAATTGAAACAGCCATGAAAAAGTTATGCAAAGATGAACAATTACAGCCGTAGATTTATAGCTGCTACTCGCAGAGCATACAGAACATTTTTGGTGGGGGGTGGGGTCACCATTTTTAATCATCATCTAGTAGGGTTTCAGCTTCACAGAACAAAGTTTGGAGAAAAAAATAATGACTAGATATATAATGCCTCAAACGGTTAGATTGCACCAATGTGCGCTGTTAAACTGCTGCTGCGTTTCATCCCAGAAGTGGCTGCATTTCACTGATGAAGTGCATTAGGCTCCACATACCAAGGTCGTTTTAGCGAGTACAAAGCTCCCATGATCATTAACTTTGTCAGATTCAAGATCAGACACATAAGGCTTGACCTGCTGGGGTGGCTGCTGCAGCAGCAGTGGGAGACCCCCATTTGCACCACTAGCATTCTGGAGCGGTGGAGCCCTGTGAAAGTGACATGCTTGGCTTGCAGCAGAGCTGGGAAGCTGGTGCTCAAGCAGAGCACAACTGCCTGCTAGCCTGTCTAAGGAGCAAAATCAGCCTCAATCTCAATTCAGATGATAGTAAACAAGTCTCCATATCACAGTCCCCACCTCCACAACTATTTAGCTGAGTCAGCAGGGGGAACATGGACTCAATTCTCTTCTTGCTCTGGAAGGTGGCCCAGGATCAGAGCGATGCAGGGAGGCTTGTATTATAGGCTGCCCATGCTGTACTTGTTCTGTGGATAAGGGCTCCAGCATTCAGGCATGGCCACCTGGTACCTTTCACCCAGGCTACTAATAAACCAGAAGTCATTACCACAAACCAAAGGTGAAAAACACCAACCATTTAACAGCCATGTAATAAAAACTTGGCAGAAATCTCAAAGGCTAAGCGCCTCCTGATAACACGTTATAAGATACCACGAGAACTATTTTAAAGGTCCCCCTTCTGCATTTTTAATTGCCTGTTGTATCACACAAGTATCTGGGTTACACTGGCAGAGTTACATTGACTTGAATGGCGCAAGGGTGGTTGACACTCACTGGGGATCTGGCGCTCAGCTTTCATCCCTGCTCTAAAATGCATCCTCCGGCTCTGATTCAAAATACAATGCAGCCTTCGCATTTTGAACAGGCGTTTGCGGTGAAATTTGCTCCCACTTAAGTATTAGACAAAAGTTAGACAAACTCCTGTCAGGGGTGGTCTAGCCAACACTTAGTCCTGCCATGTATGCAGGGGACTGGACTAGATGACCTCTCGAGGTCCCTTCCAGTCATACGATTCTATGATTATTTTCTTAAAGCAGGTAAAAGTACCTAGCAAGGAACACATTATCCAAGGACTTTGGATCTGAATTAAATTCCTTGCCTATAAAAGGAATGTAAGATGCTGGACGACTAGTGTGATTTCCCTGCTCTCCAACCCCCACCGCAACTGCTTATTTGCTCTGCCAACTGGTAGGGGCGGCAGAAATGTACAGCACTATAGTTACAGAAATATGGTGGTGAAGTTGTTTGGATCCCTGCTCAACTGTACATTTGGCATTTACTTGTCACTCGCCACCTCCTCCTCCATTGCTGTGACAAGGGTTAAATGCCACGCCCATGCTTCTCCCGTCCCTTCCAGTGCAGCCTGAACTCGTACCATGGAAGGGTCGCAGGACCAAGTCTATGCAACTGTTGATTAGAAAGAGAGTCCCGGACCGTGCATTTTTCTATTGCAAACATTATTTCCTTACTGCTCAGAGGTTAGTGTGATAAATGCTAGAAAGATCTCGGAGATCCAGTGGAAGGGGTAGGGGGCTTAGGCATTGATGAAAACTGGATGAATCCTGGATGAACTTAGAAGTTTACATCACTTCTTCTGAGCACTTGGCAATAATCCATTCATCTACCATCAAGCCCCCTTTCTATTCCTAAAAATAAACCTGAATTCCAAGAACCGACCCAAAGCTCCCAGGTCAGTAAAAACAACAAACGTGACTCATCAAGAAAGATCAGCCATGGGTGCTTCCTGCCTGCACATTACACCTCTAGCTGCTGTCACACATGCCAATTTCTTATCCAGGAAGCCGCAGCCTCCCTTGTGTCTGGGATACTTTCTCGCGATGCCCAGGACTAGAAATCACCTTCTTACCTCTCGGCTTTAGGAAAAAGGGGTAACAAGGCGACTCGGAATTCTGGGGGCCCCGAGAAAGCGTCTCAATGGCACAGCTGGAACAGGATTCACCCCCAGTTTGCTGGTTGGCAAAGGGTTCATTGTCATGTAATAGTAACTCCCATCAGAGAGCTCAAGCCAGCTGAGGCATTGCTGTGGCCCACACTCCAGAGAACAAACAGCGGGAATACATTTCAGAGGTTTACTGGACTGTAAGAAGAAGGGGGAAAAGGATGTTTTGTTAATCATCACTGGGGGAGCAAAAGTTCAGCACTTTTTGTATCCATGAAAGCTGGATCCTGGCTCTGGGGGCTGTGATGCTGAGAAGCTGCTATAGGTGAGAAAAAAGAAAAGGAGTACTTGTGGCACCTTAGAGACTAACAAATTTATTAGAGCATAAGCTTTCGTGAGCTACAGCTCACTTCATCGGATGCGATAAAGTGAGCTGTAGCTCACGAAAGTTTATGCTCTAATAAATTTGTTAGTCTCTAAGGTGCCACAAGTACTCCTTTTCTTTTTGCGAATACAGACTAACACGGCTGCTACTCTGAAACCTATTGGTGAGAAACTTAGCCAAAGATTTTAGCCTGCTCAAGTTATGGCTGGTCTCTTAGAACTGTGTTACATTTTTGTTTTAAATTGTAACCATATCTGTTTCCACTGTCCTCACTCAGAATCACTTAAACCTCTGTCACTGATAACAAACCCCAAGTCGATCTCAGGGCTGTAATATTAAGTCAAGTGTGAAGTCTCAGCTGAACCAAATAGGCTGGTGTATATGCTGTCTCTTTGGAGACAGTAAACTTGGTAATTTCTGTGTCCAGTGACAGGGGCTGGATAGTACAGGGGGACACTTGCCCGAGGGGCTGATGGATTGGGATACACATGAAGTTAACCTGCAAGGCAAAGTAAAGGCTGGCAGAGCTTCTGAGGAGATTGTTTGGGGGTGGCTAACACACTGGAGTGACAGGGAGCTGACATCCTGTGTAGCACCAGCAAGTCTCTCTGTCACTGAGACAGGCAGGTAACACAGTGACTTATGATCCTCAGCGCACCAAGACAGCAGCAGTGTCCCAACACCCAGCGGAAGGTGCCCCACACAGAAAGCAAGACTCAGCCGGCAGCAGACTCACGAAGGTCCACCACAAAGGAAATGGAACCACAGAGATAATGGCTCCCGGGAAAGGTAAACAGGAAAGTTACTTATATTGCAGCAGCTTAGTCCATCTCAGCAAACGAGCCGGTATAATTGCTTAGCCCAGACAACCAACCCCCATTTAAATCCACACTGCGGTGGGAGAGCCAGCCAAGAAAGATTAAGCTAGACATTTTTTGCTTGTTCCTTTTAAAGCAGCCAGGAGAATAATATTCATAGTTCATAGGATTTCATTGTGTCACAAGGACATTCCTGCGATGGACTCTAACAGGCCTTTCATGTCTCTTGCTACTATCAGGTCAATATCTTGCCCCCCTCTCTTTTTTTAATAGTGCTCACTCAGTTCAAGCTGCAGGAAATGTCTTACCTGGGTCCTGATCCAACTCCCATTGGAGTCGATGAGAATCTTTCCATGGACTATAACAGCAGCTTCATTGGGCCCTTTTGGGGGAAATTTCATCTGAGACAATCTCTCTTCCAGAGCCAGAGGGCCAGGCCAGGTTCTTTTCCATTCTGAAAAGCCCAAGGGGTATTTTCATGGAGTGCCTGTCGAGCTCTGTCAGTTGTATGAAGAGATGGCAGGTTGTACTGAGGGTAGCAGCCTGGGTCACCATCCAATTAGAATCTCCCTGGCTCTGATCCCAGTCCCTGCAGCCCTGCCAGTTATCATGTCGCTTTCCACTCCTCTAATGCAACCTCACGAGAATGCTCCAAAAACAAGCCTGCTCTGGAAGCCGAGCTGGCCCGATCTTGGCCGTACAGGCCAGTGGGCAGCATTGTGCAGGGCAGCAGATGCCACTGTTCATATGATCAATATTTATTTGTGTTGTACTAAGAGACCCGATCAGGGCCTCACCGTGCTGTACAAACACAGAACCGAAAGGTGCTCCAAAGTCAGTCTACCGCCAGCCAAGAAAGGTTTCGGGAGGGAGGACTTTTTTATAATATGAACCACATCTAAATAGTCTCACACAGACAGCTCCTCCCCAGCCATGATTGCACCAACCTCGGCCTTTCCCATTCATCATTGCATAACATCCCCTGGGGAACTGACATTTGGAAAGTTCTTTTGCTCTTTATTTCACCTCCCCCTCCCGCCGTGCTCTCAGATGGAAAGGAGAAGAGCCCAGTGTGACCAGCCAGTGCGCCCCAGCAAAGGAACCTCTCTGCTCTGAGACTGTTGGCAGGAAGCTCAAGGAAATGTTTTAAGAAGCCCTCATGGGGCTGCCTTTTAAGGTGTAAAGCAGCTGGGGCTCCTAACGAGAGCCCCCAACCTGCTCATGAAGCCGGAGGACAAGTCAATGGCCCTGAATGTTTACACACTGCTGCGCTGACCCTCTGTGGCATACCCCAAAGCCAGCCCGCTTACCCCAGGGACTTTACATTCAAAGTGCAGCTGTGCAATAGTCTTATTAATATGTCTAGTGAGAGGCCGGGGGAGAGCGGGTGAATGCGTTAGCCCTTTGTCGCTCCAGACAGGGCCGTACCGTTTAACTTCAGCCACTGGTGAAAATGAGGTCTCTCCACCTAATCCTTATAAGATATTTGTCTACATCATAAACCGCGCAATGCAGTTTGACAGTCTGGCTAAGAAACCCAACACCTGCAAATCTTTGCTCACACGAGCATAGCAAGCTCCAGGAAGGTTTCAGTCTGCACGGAGAATCAGGATGGCAAAGCTGCTATTTGAGGTCTAAGAGAAGCACTTTGCAAATGACAGCAAATGTAAGCAATCATTTCCATTCCATCCCAGTGCAGGACACAGCAAACCAGCATGCCTAGGGCAGGGACAGTAGATTAGGATACTCTGTGCATATCTGAATGGAAAAACCTCACTGCTCTCATCCAATAATTTTATAATCAAGCCTTTTCAGTCAACAGGAAGCACGATTCTTGGGTCTCGAGTCCAAACACCTTGTTCTTGATATTCAGATCTTCTACCACATAGCCCTGGTCTCTGTCTGACCTGCGTCCTTTTGTGCACCGGTGACGCCAGCCTCAATCCCTCTGCATTCTCTTCTCCCACTTCCAACTCTGTGCCTGCCACCATGTTGCTCCCTGTGCATGGAACTTCCCCACTCCCCAACCCTCCCAAACCTACATGCGAAGCTACTGCTTCTCCTTCACAGCCCTTCCAAAAAACCCAACACCCAAACCCAAACCACTTCTGCTGTTCCCAGAAGAAAGCCGACACACTCAGAAAAAACTACATTAACTCACTTGTTAAAATGAATTGTAATATCTAGTGATACTTTAAATTAAAAATTTAATGCAAGCATCAAGGAGTGCACATGCCTCCTTAATGGAGCAACTGTAGGACCTTATCGGTATAATGCTTGCCCTTGACCACTGGGTCTGCTGAGCCTATGCAATGCCAGCTTCCTGCATGGTTAACTTGTCCTCCTACAACCTTCATTTTTCATTCACCTGATGTCAATGTCTAAATGCCAGACTGTGAGCTCTTTTGGGCAGATGCAACCACAACAGAAAGGATGAATTGTGCTAAGTCTCCTTTTCATCCTACTTTGTTTTTCAAACGAACATTGAGGACCCAACTCTGCAAACACCTATACACACTTCACACCTGAGGTCCATTAACATCAGTGCTGTGTGAGTAAAGTTGTGCTATTCCTCTGCTATGCAGGAGGACATCCTAGACGGATGCAGAATCTATGAAAAAGTTCCTCCCAGGTATGACCATTTGCCAGATTGGGCCTTGAAAGCATGAGCTCTTCAGAGCACGGATCACCTCTTTAATTATTTCTCTAAAGCTCTTAGCATTAAAAATTAATTGATTGAGGAGATGACGATGAGGTTACTGAGCTGACAGACTTATGAGCAGAGGACTGTAGCGTGCAACTGCAAGGCACATGGTGATACGTTCCTCGTGAGGAGCGGTGCTGTGATATGGGCAGATAGGTAGCCTGCAGAACACAATAAGAGGGACCCATTGATTTTTTTCATGTTGCTTCAAGAGTTGCTGAAAGGCCACCTGGTAGGTTGGTCGGGTTCGTAAAGGAGGCTCTCTTCTCTTTGCACTTCGGGGGGGAAGAGGTTAGCCCAGCAGCATTCCAGCTGGGGAGCTTTGAAAACGCACAAAGGGGGCCAGGAGATGAGAGAAGGGGAGGAAGGAGCAAAAGAAGAGGGATGTGACAATGGAAATAAGGGGACGGAGAAGAAAGGGCAAGAAAAAGGGCAGAGAGAGGAGAAAAAAAACAGAGTAAAAAGGGGAAGTGAAGGAGGAAATTTGGAAAAGACAAGGAGAGAGGGACACAAAGCAAGGAACAGGAGCGGGAGAGAGAAAGGGGGCAGGACAGCAGGGAATGGATGGGGAAGGGACTCTGTCACTCACACCAGATGGGAGTGAAGATGGCATCAGGCCAGGGGAGTGGCTCCACCTAGTACCCAACTCCTCTGCTCTTTGTACGGCCAACAGGACTGAAAACACAGGGGATTCAAATGGGGGACGCAGAGGAGAAATAAGAATTTTACCCAGCTCAATCACTCCTGCTTCCTCATCCCTGCTGAGTGCATCAGAGCCCTGAGCAGAGAAATCATCAATCATTCCTCACACACGTGCAGTCATTGCCTTTACACTGGAGTGCTTGGTCCTATGGCAACCTGGAGAGAATTTTGAGCCCGGACCAAGCCGGCTTTCGCCAAGGCTGGAGCACGTGTGACCAAGTACTCGCGCTGACCACGTTTGTTGAAAATGGCTTCTAGAGACACTTGAAAACGGGCGCTGTTTTCATCGATCTAACAGCGGCATATGATAGGGTAAGGCACACTGGCCTGCTTGTGAAGATATCACGAGTCCTGCTACCTTGTGTCTCAGGCATCGTTGAACTGTTCCTCCACGATAGACAGTTTAGAGTCCATATTGGGGAGAAGACTAGTGCTTGGAGGAGACAGAGCAATGGGTTGCCCCAGGGCTCTGTGCTTTCTCCAACCCAGCCATGGAAGCTGAGCAATCAAACCACCCTTTGATGGAACCTGGGACCTCTGGATCCTACAGTCTGAACTTCCATTAGCTGAGCTAAAGAAGCCAGGTCTGTCAGACAAGGTGATAGCAGGCTCATTGACCTCTATATGGGGCCTGGTCACAACATACTGAGGTGTGGATTACGTAGACCAGGCAAAGTGTCATTTTAACACATGTGGGCTGAGGGTGTACTGCAATCAGCTAACACATGTTAAAATGACAACTTGCTTAGTCTACACTAGTATTTTGACATGGGACAGTTAACATATGTTTAAAATACACCCCCCCCACTGTGCACATGGCCTTTAATCTTTCCATTTCAATTAATGCTCTCCCCATCACTTCAAACAACAGATTCAACCAATACCTTTCACCCCTGTCCATATACTTCAAACAGAAAAGACACCACCAACAAATGGCAGCGACAGACGAGGAAAATTAACTGCATAATTGTACTATTTAACTCGGTGAAGTGTTTAGGGATATTGAAATACACAAAATAATTATGTATCTCAGTAAACGTGACACTAGATGAAAAATTCATAGCAAAGGAAGACAGAATAATTTGTCTATAATTCAGAGTGACTAAATACTACTGTAATGAAAAAATTAGATTAGAAAGATCAAATAGATTGTGTGTGTTGTGCATAAGGAGAGGAAGAGATTAGATATCTATCTATCTAGAGAGAGAATAGATGGAGAATACCTCACTCAACACATATAGTCTCTAAAGAACCTATTATTAAACTAAGGACAGGCAATAGAGAATGATTCATTATTGAGACCTCTGCCTATGTGAAATAATGTAGGAACAAAGAGGACAAATCCCAGGAATTCCTTTGTGTTCTAGGCATCAGAACAAGATCTAAGAAATAACCATTGCAACTTGGTTTTAGAGGAGAAAGGTAAGAAGAATACAGGCAGGAAGGAAGGCGGAGATTGTGCAGCACAGACAGGCAGAGGGATGGCCTTGTGGTTAAGGCACTGGACTGGGACACTGGGGATTTGCCACCTATTCTCTGTGTGATTCTGTGAAAGTCTCAATCTCTGTAGGCCTCAGTTCCTCATCTGTAAAATGGGGATAATAATTTTTCCTTTCTACTTACACTGTACAAAGTAATTACAATTTGTCTGTCTACTTCCACTGTAATGTTTTCAGGGCAGGGGCCTTCTCTTACCTTGTTTGTACAGTGCCTAGCACAATGGGGTCTCAATCATCTTGGTGCTACTATAATACAAATAGTTAATAGTAAGTAATAATTATCTTTATTACTTGTGATAATAGATTAATCAAAAGTAACCCAGCTCGCTTTCCCCAGCTCAGGCTGGGTAGGTAGGGCTGGCACAGGAAACACATTTTTGTAATGTAAACTGAAGCCAAGGTGATATGAAAGACAAAGAAACATGAAACTCCCTGGGTCACTTTTCCACAGCAGAACTGCACCTTGAAGTTTGTAAGAGGTGCCCTAGGCTTCCCTTTAGCTTGATCCTAGTTTCAAAATATTCTCTAATTCTCTGGAATACTAAGGGCCCGATCCAGTGAGCACTGAAGTCCATGGGAGTCTTTTCAATAGCTTCAATGGTTCTTGAGTCAGGCTCTAATTCTCTAATGCCGGGAAAGGCATCTTCTCACAAGGCCACAGTGCTCAGACCTCAGCAACATGCTGTGAAAGAAGAATGCAGAGACCAGCTTGTCGCATTAACATTCACTTAATTTCTGCTGTAGCTATGTCCCAGACATGAAATTCGGTATCATCACCACGACTGACCCCTAACATTCATCAACCCCATGCACAGTTTACACACACAACAGTCATCCTGTCTCTACACTTTGCTATAGACTGAGTCTTCAGGCTTAGTCTTTAACGGTGACTTCATAATAAAGGTGTATGTTGGAGCAGAACCATTTCTCGTGAAGGATCCGGAAGCGCTTTACAGATGGTTTGCCCAGAAACTGTGGAACAGAGTCGTCTCTGGGGCTGAGTGCAGCAGTTGTTTCAGAGAATAATGCAACACTGTGCACATTGAGTTAGGACAGCTAGTCAGTCAGACTCAGGGCAAATTTCCATAGGCAGATCGGAACTGCCCTAGCTGGAATTTAACCAGTAATACGTTGCTAAAAGTGCTCTAGGACCTTTACTGAACACAGTAGTTTTACATCTCTTCTGAGAAACAGACCTTCAGAAGCGTAGGCCATACTTCTGGCAACCCTCCAAGGTGGTGGTCCAGTACTCCTCAAAGACTATTTAGTCTGTAATCTCTTTGGGGCAATTTGTCACATATATTGACATTATAGGTGCTAAACTGTCCCTTTGTTCTGGGTCTATATGGAGCCTAGAGCTATGGGGCCCTGATCCACAACCAGGGCCCCAAGGTGCTACCGTAGTACAAATGATCATTATAATCAGGGACTTGCCTCCACTGTCCAATGCCATTGTGTTTTCACACGTTAACGGAGACGTTAAATATACGTTCACACAAAGGATCCTCAGGGTAACCATGACCCCAGTCACCATCTACACTGAGCAGTATCATATCTATTATCATGTTATAACAGGTCGTCATTTTCCGTGTAAACTAATCCTTGGAAGGGAAAGTACAACCTACCTAATCATTAACCGCATCCACCAGGCCAGACTGCTTTGCTAGGATCAGCAGATCAGCCCATCTCCAAAAGTGGTCTGATTGAGGTCTGTGTAAACAATAAAAAGAAAAGGAGTACTTGTGGCACCTTAGAGACTAACAAATTTATTTGAGCATAAGCTTTCGTGAGCTACAGCTCACTTCATCGGATGCATTTACTGCATTTTCATGAGCTGTAGCTCACGAAAGCTTATGCTCAAATAAATTTGTTAGTCTGTAAGGTGCCACAAGTACTCCTTTTCTTTTTGCGAATACAGACTAACACGGCTGCTACTCTGAAATCTGTGTAAACAATGTGTCATCCCACTGAGTAGGCATTGCAAAATCCCAACAAACAGGCAGCCGACTTTATAAAATCTAACAAACACCTGCTCCCAATTCAATTTATCCCAAGAATATTGGTGCTTCCAACACCAGATAAATCGAGAGTGCAGGAATGCAATACGGCATACTCTGTATCATTATACTAAGTTTGCAGCAGCTCTCTATTTAATTAGAATTCCCTTTAGAAGATCTTCTTTAGTGCAAATACCAGCAGGCAGCAATTCACTCACTAAACAGATTCCTTTACTGCAAAAGAAAAGAGTCTCTGGGAAAAAAAAAATCAAATCAAAGTCAGCATTGGTTGAAAATATTGCTGTAGGGATTCGAATACAATTTGTGTTACATATCAAACACTTTCAGAGACTGGATGAGCAAATCACCTTAGTCTTTTGTTTGGATTAATAAATTAGGTCTTTGAAAAGCTGATTGGGTTTTTGTTCAGAGTCCTGTGCTTCTAATAGGGAGGTAAAAGAAAATCTGGACAATCTCTATAGATAGCTTCTGCTCTACACAGCAGGCTGGGAAGTCTGTGTATCCATTTCCACAATTAAATATATGTTGTTGTGGCCAGCCTGGCGCTCAAATAGGATTAAGCAACCACACAAGAGGCGGCGATGGAAGGAGAGAGATAAATAAATAAAATAATCAGAGCTTCAGGGCCTGAGCCTATCTTAAAACAGAGCCGTAAGTGCTTTGCTGAATGAAGATGGATGGAAGCAGGCACTTAAGTGTTCTGAATTAGTGCCTTAGTCTGTTCCTTTTACCGAGCCATGTTTGTTCCCTATGCTACAATCTCCAATACTGAGTCCTGTAGAGTTTGAAACCTCCCAAGAAACAAGGCTTCTGTCACTTCCCAAGGGTGACGGCTGTACAATCTAATACAGCTCATTCATCCAGGTCTTCATCTCAAGCTCCTACAATTCTGCAAAACACCTGGGTACAGCCAATTCCCATGACGCAGCCTCTTAATAATACAACTGTCCGCGTCTGCTCTTGCTGGCTATTTACTTGTTAGACAAACAACCTTACTCTTGAAGGGGTCTGAAGTAAAGTCTCTTTCAAATGCAGTCCCTAAAAGTCATGATAGTCTTGAAAGTGCGGTTTGCACAATCCAGGGTCACAGAATCAGAATGCTAATACAGACAGGGGTTAATGGGCTGCAGCTCAAAAGGGTGTTACTTGGACAGCATGTGATCAAAAATAGAGATGGCGTGTGATGGGATTAGCACCCAAGGAAGGAACAATGGGATAAAGACAAGCAGACTACACAGTTGTGTTCTATTAGGAATCAAGAAAACCGCTTGGTTTATTCAAACATCCAGCCCTGCCTGGATTCAACCTATATTCTGCTAAATAAATAGAATGTTTATCCCATTTATTTATATGAAAACACAGGAAAGTCAGAACTCTGTTCCTTTCCCCCACAGAAGGGTTTTAGTGAGGGAAAGGGACACTGCATTCAGCTTATCACCTTGTTCATGTTGCATTAAAGCACTAACAAAAGCGTGAGAAATGTATTTCAAGTACATAAAGAGGGACGATTAATCCGTATTTTGCATTCAGACTATTACAAAGCAAACCCTTCAGGAGATCTCTGGAATTTAAGAACAAGAAAAGTGTTGTCTCAGCATTTTGTGGGATTGCAGTTTTAATATTTAAATATTTCAGGAGAAGTAACATCACAGTACATGAATTTTCTAACTCCAGATGAGAATTAACATCTGTCACTAATCACTTGGCCAGCATCAAGCTGGTGTCAGTGAAGCAAAGTTATGCAAAAGTGAGGCTGTTAAAATTACTGAAGCCTAGTAAAACAAACACTCCAGGCAAAGCTATTCCAGATCTCAATGCTTCCCTCCACTTTAAGCACCAGGTATTCCATATCCATTCTAAGTTTCTGCATTGCACTTGCAGGTTTAAAACCAACAGCAAGAATAGGCTTCTATAATTTTTCCACTAACAACCGTAAGTGTCACTTTACATGATCTATACACTGCTGTAAGAGCACCTTGGCGTTTATTGTGTACAGAACCTAGAAGAATACATGTTTTTACACAGAGGAATTACTGAGATGAGGTAGCTTAGTGGACAGGGCACTGGACTGAGAGTCAGGAAAGCTGAGTTTTATTCCTGGCTCTGCTAATGACCTGGAGCGGGTTCCCTAGGGAGGTGGTGGAATTTCCATCCTTAAGAGGTTTTTAAGGCCTGGCTTGACAAAGCCCCGGCTGGGATGATTTAGTTGGGATTGGTCCTGCTTTGAGCAGTGGGTTGGGCTAGATGACCTCCTGAGGTCTCTTCCAACCCTAATCTTCTATGATTCTATGATGTTTTGTGACCTTGGGCAAGTCACTTCACTTTTTATACCCATGTCTTCTCTCACTCTTTGCCTTGTCAATTTAGACTGGAAGCTTTTCCAAGCAGGGGCTCTCTCTTACTATGTATTCTCATAGGGCCCAGCACTTCTGTCATGCAAATAAATTTTCAACTGCATTAAAGATACAGATTTATTTCTTATTCCTCATTGTGTGTAACAGCTTTTTAGAAGGTGGACAATAAAAAGCTAATGCTCTCCCAGCAATCACACACACACACTTTATGATGTTTCACATTAAGTAAAAGCCAATATGGTTGCCTGTGTTTACTTCCCTGTCTGTGTACCAGGGTGTCTGATTTCTCTGCTGGCACACAAGTGCACCACCTGCCCCAGACCAGCAGGAGGAAATCACACATTGCTTTTCAGCATGACACACCAAAATTCTGGATATTTAATTTTTTTTTTAAAAGAAAAAATTAGGAACTGCCACAACTGCCAGAATCATTGATTCACTCAGTGTAGTATCCTACCTCCTACACTGACAAACTTCAGCAGACAAACCCCTGTCAGCAGGCGCCTTTCTCAGCCTGCTCTACAAACACAGCCAGAGAGTATGCAACGTGCAAACACCCTCTTCTCCAAGTGTTCAACACAAACCCTCTTCCCAGGCTTAGCAGCTCCTTAATTTCCTTCTCGGGACTGCTCAGGCCACACCCTGGATCTTCTCTCTTATAAACAGCTCATCCTGCTGTGAGGGTGTCCAGTTTTCAACCAGAAAATTCGGTTAAAAAGGAAACCTGATAGTGTCTGAGCAGATCTACTGACTGGACACCCAAAGTCCGGTTACTGAGGGAGGGGGAGGTGCCGTGTCATCACCCGCACCAGCCCCTACTCAGCTGCAGCTCCCAGCCCTGGCTCCATAGGCAAGTCCCTCCTGACCTGGCAATCCTACCCACTGCCCTTATTTCAAGTTGGGATAACCAGTTATATCTGCCTGGAGAAATGAGAAGGACCCATGCAATTCTCTCCCAGCAGGATCAAGAGCTGGTAACAGAGCGGGAGGTTTCAGGAAGCAATGGCCAGTATATTAACCCATATAGCCTCGTGACCCATCAGCTTACATGCCAAGTATCAGGTTGAATTGCTTTTGTCATTATTTTCCTAGCTAGTGTACATACAAGTACTCTGTTATTCACACATCTAACCACTACCTCCTTTTTATTTGCAAATTTCTAACACATAATGGTTACTTACCAAACTACTGTTTTCACTGACCTATTTGCCTCAACAGTAACTATTTCAAAGTTGCTTTCTGCCAAGTCTGCATGACTTGGGTTGCAATAGATTATTTCCATAAAAAGTTGATGCAGCCTTTTGCTCACGGCAGGATTCCAGAGTCTATTTGTAAAATAAATCAGACTGTAAAATAATTAAAAACAAGGGGGGAGATTGCAGCAACTTTGTGAGGCGTGTGCAATCTGGAGCTGCTCAGAATGACGGTAGAAAGCTTCCACTATGGCTCTATCCCCTCCAATATACCCCTTATGCTCAGGGGGGAGACAGACTATATTAGAGCAACCTATGGCTGTCCCATGCAGTATCTGTGTGAAGGAATTCACACAGGTTGCTGCTGTGAGAGATTGTATGGTTGGTTACTTGGTGCCACATGGTATTTCCTCTTCCCTTCCAAAACTACGGCCCAGTTCCTGCAATGTGATCTGTGGGAGCAGATCCAGCATAGCAAACTCTCACAATTTTATCATGAGCCTCGCAATATTTGGAAAATATGAACCCTAAAGGTTCAAATACCAGAAGACAAATAAAAAGTCCCCACATTTAAGCTGGACACACTTTTTTTCTTTTTGAGAATCTGACTAATGATTTTTGAATGTTTATGAATGGCAATACTGCAGATCTATGCATGTTCTCTGCCTGAATTGGTTTCAAAACATTCCTAAAGTAGTTTTCCTCTAGCATATTTGGCAATTGCAGAACACATGATGGTGTAGTATAAAGGTTTTATTGGCATTCATTCAGGATCAGCTGCATAATTTCATCACAAGATTAATGTGCCATTCCTAAATTCATGTTGATAAAAATGTTTATTTCACTCCATACTAATATGTATTCTATGGACATATTAATTATATACATATATATTTACACACACACACACACACACACACACACACACACACACACACACACACACACACACACACACACGTACATAATACATACTTACTAGGGCCCTACCAAATTTGCGGCCATGAAAAATGTGTTACAGACTGTGAAATCCGGTCTCCCCCCATGAAATCTGGTCTTGTGTGCAGATTTCATGTGGGAGACCAGCGTTTCACAAACTGGGGGTCCTGACCCAAAAGGGAGTTGCAGGGAGGGTCACAAGGTAATTTGGGGGGAGGAGGGGCGGGTGTCACAGCATTGCCACCCTTACTTCTGCGATGCCTTCAGAGCTGAGCGGTCGGAGAGTGGTGGCTGCTGGCTGAGGGCCCAGCTCTGCAGGCAGCAGTGCAGAAGTAAGGGTGGCAACACCATACCAAGCCACCCTTACTCTGTGCTGCTGCTGGCAGTGGCTCTGCCTTCAGAGCTGGGCTCCCGGCCTACAGCTACTGCTCTCCAGCTGCTCAGCTCTGAAGGCAGCACTGCCACCAGCAGCCGTGCAGAAGTAAGGGTAGCAGTACCGCAACTCCCCCTACAATAACCCTGTGATCCCGCCCCCACCCCCAACTCCTTTTTGGGTCAGGACCCCTACAATTACAACACCGTGAAATTTCAGATTTAAATAGCTGAAATCATGAAATTTATAATTTTTAAAATCCTATGACCGTGAAATTGACCAAAATGGACCATGAATTTGGTAGGGGGCCCTAACAATCACACACAATAAACAGAAACCAACAAGGTAACACAGCAAGCAAACCTCAATCTCTCTCTCTCTCAAGCCAAACACTCAATGCAAATAAAATAAGGAATTCTTAAAACAACTATAAAACCCAGACAAGCAGCGCAAAACAGGGGGAGGTACATTCCACAGGGCTGCTATCATGACAGATCAGAAAAAGGACAGGGAGGGAAAGGTTAGTGAAACGAGAGAAATGCTAACATGGCATTTAAAAAAAATAATAATCAGCACTGAGGCATGCGGTGAAGCACATTTCCTGGCCCCTATCGATCCCTGGGTTGTGTTCTGTTTACAGTTTCCATCCCCCTAGAGTTTTCAAGACAGATGTGCAAGACTGCAGGGAACATTCACAGATGAGCTGCTCTCTCTTCTCTAAGAGTTTAGGTTTTTTTCTGGCTAGATGAATGCTCTGTCAGCTGCACTGGGATGGAACAAGAGCTGCAGTTAAGGCTACATATCCATGTATTTTCTGGGGATATTGAATCCAGGATATTGAATCTCAGCGAGATCTAGAAAGAGGTGGATTGAGACTAAAATGCGGCTTCCAAAACTTCATCCTCTGATCACCTAAACATCCAGCAGCCCTCTTCTCCCATCCTCCCCTGTCATAACCATAAGGGTAGCCTAAAATTCCTCCTTACCTGTAAGGGGTTAAGAAGCTCAAATAACCTGGTTGGCACCTGACCAAAGGAACCAATGGGGACAAAAGATGCTTTCAAATCTGGGGAGAGGGGGGAAGAGGGTTTGTTTTGTGCTCTTTGTTTTGGTGGTTGTTCTCTCTTGGGACAGAGAGATCAGACAGAAATCCATCTTCTCCAACCCATCCTAATCCAAGTCTCCAATATTGCAAACAGTATAGGTAAGCCAGGCAAGGCGAATTAGTTTATCTTTTGTTTTATGTGAAATTTCCCTGTGTTAAGAGGGAGGTTTATTCCTGTTTTCTGTAACTTTAAGGTTTTGCCCAGAGTGGGATCCTCTGTGTTTTGAATCTGAATACCCTGTAAAGTATTTTCCATCCTGATTTTACAGAGATGATTTTTATCTTTCTTTCTTTCTTTTTTTTTTTTTTTAAATAAAATCCTTCCTTTAAGAACCTGACTGATTTTTCCATTGTTCCAAGACCCAGGGGTTTGGATCTTTGATCATTCTGTAACCAATTGGTTAGGATATTATTCTCAAGCCTCCCCAGGAAAGGGGGTGTGTAAGGCTTGGGGGGATATTTTGGGGGACGACGTCTCCAAGCGGTCTCTTCCCTGATTCTTTGTTAAATCGCTTGGTGGTGGCAGCATACCAGGGTTTAACCTAAGCTGGTAGAAATAAGCTTAGGGGGCTTTCAGGCGGGTCCCCACATCTGTACCCTAGAGTTCAGAGTGAGGAAAGAACCCTGACATCCCCTCTAGACACTCTTCATCCCAATCCCATGCCTCTAAACTTCCATCTCCCCCCTAGATTAAATGCTTTGCAGTCCCACTCCAAGACACTTCCTACCACTGGAATTCTTTGAATCCTCCTCCTCAGATAAACTCAGTTCCAAGTCTTGTGTCCCTTCATGAGCCTGATCCAACGCTGGCTGACTTCAGTGGGTGTTGAACCAAGCCCTGAACAACAGGGGGGTTTCGAGAGAGTGCATTTCAGACTGCTGTATCACTCTGTTTAAAACCAGATTTTAAAATAGTTGGTACTCTCCATGGATTGGTATAACAAGACCCTGAGAGAAGCTGAATAGCTACGGGTCAGATACTCGGCTGGTATTAACTGGCGTAGTCCACTGAAATCAATACAGCTACACTGGATTTATACCAGCTGAGGATCTGTCCCTATTTCTCTTTTCCTTTTGCCAATTTTATCTTCCATTTGACAGTCATTGATTCCCCAGCTATTATTGCTAGCGAGGAGCTGAAAGTCATTAATGTGCTTTTAAAATAACAGCTGCAATTTACATAGCATTTTTCTCCAGCTCAAGCATCGTTGTGCACCAACACTATCAATGCACCTCTGGAGAGCCCTAGGAAATTGCATTTGAGTTAACTGCAGCTATACGGGGGTGAGGAAGAGTGATGGACAGACGAGGCACATCCTGCTAACTAGGAACTCCAGAGAGATTTTATCGATCTCCCTAGACCTGCACTTATTACAGCGTTACCAGCTTCCGCTGTCACAAGTCTCATTATATATGTTTTTTTCTTAAGGTGCTAGAGCCTGCAGGCATCTGATTAGAGGAGAAACTTGGCATTCCGTTCAAAATAAAAAGAAATTTCCAGCTCTCATCATTCTGGAATGAAGCCTGAAAATGTGAACCCTAAAGGTTCGGAAACCAGAAGGCACGAGAAAAGAACCCCACATTCATGTTTCTTTAATTCTCCCGATTTTAACACCGGCCTCACGATAGCTGGAGGGACCCAACTCAGGACTTTTCAGTGCTTGGGATCTGCAACACTGTTATTGCTTTGTACTTTTACATTTCGTCAGCCTCAACCAAGTGCTGGTGTAAAACAAAAAGCCCGCCCCTTGCAAGCACTTTCCCAAACAAGGGTGGTGGTTACTTTCACTGCCATCCCCGTAGGCCCACCTCAATCAGCTCTGGGCACAGCAACAGTCTCTGCCCTGGCTCCAGTGAAGCCACCAGCAGCCTCTGAGGCTCCCTGCCTGATTAAAGCCACAGCAAGCTCAGCCGGTTTTAGCTGGCCTAGCCACCACTAGAGGGGGACAAAGCGCCACTCCGAGCAAGTGGGGGCTACATTTATATTTAGACCGGCAACTTTGCCAGCATTTGAAAGATGAGTTCCTTCCCTGACTGGTAGGTGCATTGGAGCCATCAGGATAGTCTGCTGGCTCTGGGTAAGAAATGGTGCTTCCTGATTTCATTTACAGTTCATTAATAGAAGGGTCTTGTGCTGTAAAAAATCCACTCTCCATATTCCAGTGATGTCCCAATGAGCATCCACCAGTAACCTAGCTTTGTGTTTCTTTCCCTGTCTTGCTACATTTGTTCTACAGCAGCCGTTCTGGGCTCAGCACCCAATTGTAAATATTGATAGCCTCTTGCAACCCCGTAAATAGGCCGGGGAATGAAGGGTCCTCCCCCTTGGGGGGAGTAGGAGGCCCAGAGTGGGGGATAGGTCTTGTCCTAGGAAGGGGGTACAAGACCCTGGAGGGGGTGGTGTTGCAGAGCCCACCCCACACTCATCCTGCAGTGGCAACTCCGGTCCCGGGGGGCTGGCTGGCTCAGTTTCCCGCTCGGGGCAGTCTAAACTCTGGGGTTGCAGCGCTGCTCAGGTTTGATCCTGCCCCCACAATGGGGGCCAGCTGGGCCAATTTTGAGTGAATGGCATTGTGACCAGGCACACGGGGTCACAGAATCACTCACTCAAATCTGGCCTGGCTGGCCCCCATCATCCTGACAGAGCAGCGGCTGGGCCAAACCTGAGCAGCACTGAGACCCCAGAGGCAAAGCCCCTGCATGGATACCCAATTTATATCCACAGATATAAAGCGGATATTCATGGAGCTGAAGGGCTTTAGCAACAACGAGTGAGATGAGCAGGGCCATGGCCAACGACCGGGCAGGAACCACAGCAGTAAAATGAGCAGCACGTTGGGCCTCGGGGCTGGAGAAGCCAACGCCCAGCCCAGGCAGCTCCTCCGCTGTGGCTGTACTGCCCCCAGCCCTGCCCCATGGGGCAGGCACCAGGCTCACCGGCCGCTGTCCCTGGTCATGCTAGCATGGTGAGCTGCTTATCGACATAAATTGTGTATCCGCGCAGGGCTCTACCCAGAGGTCATGATGCCCAGACAGGGCAGCTGAGCCCAGCCAGCCCCGCGGGAGTGGGGCTACCCCATGACCCCTTGATACATTCTGGCCACCCGATTTTGGGTCATGACCCACAGGTTGAGAAACCTTGTTCTACATAGAGTGCTAGCAAGGTTCACGACGCACTGCTGATGCAAGGGACTGCATCCATCTGCTCAGAACAGGCTGGTGAAAAACCACAGCAGCAATACTACGGCAAAAACCACGGCAGAGCATTGAAGGCGGTGGGTAGTTTTCTGTCCCATACACATCTTTGCAATTTGTCTTTTGCAACCAGTAAGCATCTCCATCCCAGGTATGCAATTTATGGCGATGCTTAGCCAGCATCCTTAGGGCTATGTGCTGTACCTGCTTCGGGATCAGATGCCATTTCTTGAGGCAGAATAAATAACTGATCTTGTTCATACGTCACTAGCCCTTATATGCTTATTGTTTCTCTGAGTTTAGAGTCCGAGGCAAAATGAAAGGTGGATACGCTGGTTACTATTGTAATGCTGACTTTCACCACAGGCAAATAATAAACATTACTTCACTAATATAAAGGACAGCCATACCAGGAACCATGTTATAACATAACAGCAAATAGGTAACCTTCCTCCTCTTCGCCTCCCCCAAGATGAGACAAAATTAGTAACATCAATAATGTCAATTGCTTGCAAGTTGCAGATCACAGGATCTGAATATCCCTGATCCTAGAAATCAAGTCCATCCAGGCAGACTCTTCATGGAACCCTCTTGACTGCACTGGCATGCAATCTGAGGGTAAGAGTCCAGCTGTGAAGATATGATTGCAGGATCTATGTTCTCTGACTTGTAAATTGCTGGAATTAAGTTTTGCTCATTTTGAGCTCAAGTTTATTAAAGCTCCTGCTCGCTCCAGGGTGTCATCTACGCAGCGGAGCAGAGGCCTGGGAGATAAGTTGTGGGGTCTATTCTGAGCTGATCCATTCAGGGACCTTGGAGAAGTTACCACTTGCCTTTGAAAAATTCACTTTCCTGTGGTCCATAGCTAGGCTGACCTAGTCCATGGTGTAGATGTGGCTCGGTTGAAATTCCTCCTTCGACATAGCTACTGCCACTCAGAGAGGTGGATTAGCTACCTCGATGCAAACACCCATCTGTTGATGCAGAAAGCATCTACATTATGGCTCATAGCACCGACATGCCCTCAGTTTCCCCCTCAACACGGATAACTCTTCCCAACCTCACGGGTATTGTGAGGTTTAATTCATGCTTGCAAGTGAGTCTCAGCCAAAAGACACTACGCAAGAGTCAAAAAAAATATTCATAGCCAAACGGGAGGTAATTGTGCTGTTAGGGATTATCTGAACATCTTTCTGAGTCTGAAAGTTGGGATTCATCCATCCCTGGTGTGACTCTTCTCTTGCTCTTTTCCTACAGGCCTGATACGGTGGTGTTAGCAGATGTTGCCTGACAGCTGCTGCTTGCTCGGTTTTTTTCCCTAAACAACCAACAACAGCCACAGATTGTAGTTTTTCATACTTTGGGCCCATAAATTCCTTTTATACCAGTTGCATTCAGATTACACCTGCCTGCAATTTATCCTCTACATTTTGTAGCTGGGTAGAAAGCACTTTCAGCAATTACATTCAGCTTTGCTTTGTCATTCCATGTCCCTAGCTGCACCTCCAGCACTCAGGGGGAGTTGGTTTGCTTCCCCAGCTGTGATAATGCCAGCCGCTGTGCACTTGACCTTGAAATCTCCAAGACGGGATGTCTGCATTTCGGGCTGGGAAGTGATTCTTAGCTTGAGGAGACATACCCATGCTAGCTTGCTAAAAATATAGAGTAACCAAGGCGGTGCAAGTGGTAGGAGGGGCTAGCTGTCTGAATACAGACCTAGCACCTTGGATGGGTACCAACTCAGGTGGCTTGTCCTGGCTGCCATTTGCACCGCTGCGGTTACATTTTATTTTCTGGGCACTAGCTCGATCAGATCTTGGAATCACACCCCCACGCCAAGTGTCGACAGACCCTTTACTCACATCAAGAGTTTTTAATTCTTCCTCTTCAACGTCTTTGTTGTTTTTTCCCAGTTTACCTTCATGTACGACACTCAGTCCCTCTGCTTTGGGGACACGTCTGCCAGAGATCCAACTCAAACTAAAGGGAGCAACTTGCATTTTCCCTGAGCTGGTTTTCACACCACGAACTAGAGCAGCTAAAACATCCTAGGAGATCTTCTTGCCGCTCCCTCTGCTGCTTTAGACTGCCACTTTGTGCCCATCATTTAAATCACCACCATTCTTCTTAAGGGACCAAGCAGCATCACGGCACAATAAATCCTTGGTAGGGACAGTGATCCCCATACTGCATGCCTTGAGCCTCACAAGCTCTGTTGTTTCAACCAATAATCTTTTCTTACAAAATGGTTTAATTTTAAAGGGGAATTTCAGAGCCGAATATTTACTTCCCTGTGTGTAGTAGGATCAAATCCAGAAACTATACAGATTTTTTTCCCCCACCCGGTGCTTCTTAACATCACAGCTTATGCAAGATCAGAAATAACACTGCACCCCCTTTAACAGTACAGCTCAATCCACTGGAAATCCAAATGCAAAATCTTTTATTTCAACTTTACCTAAGGGCTTAGAGCAGCCACAGAAGAGGATTTAGGCCAGGTCTGCACTCAAAGTTAAGTCGACCAGCTGTGTCGCTCAGGGGTGTGAGAAACCCACACTTTTGAGTGATACAGTTAAGTTGATCTAACACCAGTGTAGGCAGCGCTAGGCCCATGGAAGAATTCCTTTGCCAACTAGCTGCCACCTCTCGGGGAGGTGGATTAACTACAGTGACAGGAGACTGGAGTGAATGGCTACAGTGAAGCAGCTACAGTCCTGCAGCAGTGTTTCAAGTGTACACTAGCTCTGAGCCCTAGTTCGCAAGCTGAGTAAACTGGAATGGTAGTTTATCAATGTTTTCATTTGGAAACATAGGCTCATTCTCTCTAATACTCAGACAAGCCATGCAAGTCACCAGGAGACAAAGGCAAAGCCATGAGCAAGTTCATTGCCACCTTCAAGAGGAAACTTGAAGTATTTATAATATAATTTTTCAGATTAAACTATCTCACAAGCGTTGTGAGCTGGAAAGCAGTAGCCAGTGTGACTAGCTCAATCCCATTATAACCTCACACAGGAGACAAAGAGCAGCTCTGCAAAGAGACAAAGAGTAGGAACGACAACAAAATGTCCTCGGTTGTATTCGTATGCAGGTTGGTCCCGGCCATTCCTGATCATTCTGCCATTGGCAGCACATTGTCCAACTTGCAGGGTGACAGTGCTCAAAGACAGTATTGCAATTTAAAAAAAAATCACCCAAATCTACAGTGGTTAGAGACACAAATAAAGGTACAACGTCCTGAACAACCTGTCAAGAGGAGGAATTGTAGCCAGCTCTATTAAGAAAACCTCAGTTCTGCTAGGATGGGTCACCGGCCACCCAAGTCAGTCACATACACACCCATCTCAAAGAGACAAAGCAAGGCAAAAGTCTGGAGGAAAAAAACAACTAAGGAAATAAGAAAGCAGAATGATTTATTTCAACCCAGGGAAACAGAAAGCTAAGCCCAAGGGATTCAGCTAAGCAGACTCAGCCCCTCCCCTTCCCGTGCCCCTCCGCCCCCTTTGCCCCCATCACTACACCAAGCCCTGGCCGAAACTCAAGGCATCGGTGCATAATTTGTTAAGTCTCTGCAGCTTTCCTGACATCCACTGGCATTCATGGCTACGCCCACCATCTAATGCTGAAACAGGGCATTGGGGGTGGAATGCAGACAGGCACACACACGGATAAATGACATTGGGACACCATCCATTTCAAGGAGAAAGCTCTCTGCTGAAGAGGTTGCAGAAGGCTTAGTGAATGTTCACCGTATAGCAGGGAAATTCAGGCCTGTCTATCGGGCTAAGTGTGGAAACAAGGGACAGAATTTTGGTGGGAGTGAAATCATTTCACCTGGGCCCTTATAAACAACTTCCCCTTCACCCTAAACTAAAAGGCCCTTAAAAAGAAGCCCGGTTCCTTCTGACCCCAGCAGATAAAGGCAGGAGGCTCTGGGGTGACTATAAACCCAGTAATCAGAATGAAAAGGGCAACTTTTTGTTCCTCTTTGGTAAATATTGTGGACGAATCTCAGGATGTGACAGATAGACAGAGGGAGGGAGAAAGAGAAGGGAGGAGAGAGACACACGGAGATGTTCAGAGACAGTGTGTAAAGCACAGATCCTGTGACAGAGCCACGCACAGAAAACAGTACTCAGAAAGACCTGGGCACAAAGACAAAGGGAAGGATTAAAGGCTTACCCTGTAGGGCTTCTTTGGCTCGCGCTAGCTCTTGCTCTTTCTGGGCCAGTTGGAGTTTGAGCTCAGTGGCGGAGAGAACCTCCGTCGACTTGCTGCCATGTGTCTCCTCCAGATCTTTTGTTAGCATTTCCTTCATTTGTCGGAGCAGGTGAACCTCCTCTTGAAGCTGGGTCACTTCTTCTCGTAACAGCACTGGAGGAAGAGAGAACACAATTCGAGGAAGTGACTAGCTGCTCTCTTCGGCTCTGGCAGGTTTTCAGTCGCTCGGGCAGTTAGACAACCGAAACCTGGTTGGTGACAAGAACCCAGCACTGGCGTTGTGCGTGCAACTCTCAAGCCCCCACAATTCCACTGAGTGGGAAGCACAGCACCCTCAGGTTAACCTGTTTGTCCTGCTTAGACACATGGTGCCAGAGGCACAGGTAAAGTGCCATGGCAGTGAAATCAATTTTATTCTCCTTAGAAATGCTTCACTCTAATTTGATAAGGGATACTGCAATCTGCACACTGCAAAGCACTGAAGATATTTTGGACGGTCACCCAGGGCTACTCCATAGGTTTAAAAAGATGAATATGGTAGAGCAAATGCACCCTTGATGTCAGAATTTTTCAGAGAAGGGATGGAACCAGTAAAAGGGAGCTCAGAGAGCTCCTGCCAGTAACTAGTTTCTATTCTGTTCCTTTTCCAGTTCTTATAGCCATGATCAGAGAGAAAATTTCAGCCCTTGGAGAAGCACTAGCAAAGATTTTCAAGGGTGATAGGTGATTTTGGGTGTCTTTATTTTTGGATGCCTGACTTAAAGCAGCTTGAAAAAAGGGTCGGATTTTCAGAAAGGGCTGAGCACCTACCTTCTGGAAATCAGGGTGCTTTAAGATTTCTCAGACTGGGTACCCAAAAATCACCCATCATTTAAAAAAAATCTTGACCATTACCTCTTAATTCTGCTAATTTTTAAGGCCCCTGCTTTTCCTTAATGATTTTTGCTATAGCCACAATATCTAGAGAAAGCAATTGTTCAGCCTGTTCTCAGTAGATGTTGCCCTCAACTCTCGATCTACTCCACTGAGTTTCACTATATCTAAGTTAAATGCAAGCAGGTTCTGCTTACATTCACCCATGTGCTCAAACTCTGCCCAAGAAATCTTAGCAAAGGTGTTTTGAGAGATCTTGGGGGGAGGCGGGTGGGAACCTCCTTTCATTTATGGGCAAAACCCAAAGTTTTAAAGCTTTCAATTCTTGTTGTCTGTATCTAATTCTTCTATATTAATTACTAACTATCTCTAGCCCCTTAAAGTACTATCCCTGCAAGTATGGAAGCAGAGGGAAAGGATCCTGAAAACGTTAACAAAGCAAGTCCAGAAATAGTCCTTGAGAGTTAAATTCCATTAATTTTTTTTTTTTGCATAGTTCATGTGTGTACAGGAAAGGAGGTTCTGATTGGCTCTAGAAAAACACCTGCTTCTATTGAGAACCATTTGGTGGCCAACTAAAACCCAACCAAATGCTATCCAGAAGCATCTCTAAGAGTCAAGGCAACAGAGATGAAGTATCCTCCATAGGTCATTTACAAAATATGCATCTTTAAAGAGACTCATGAGAAGCCATTATTACAAACTGCTGTAAAATGATGCATTTTGGGCTGTGACGCATGCCAAATACAGCTTGCCGGAGCGTTGTAGTGCATCAATTGTCATAAATATTGCAAGTGTGTATGCGAGTGGGGGAGGAGAGAGAGAGCCTCATACATCATAAGGTTAAAGTGATACACTGGAGCAGATCTGTTCCTCAGCTGAATAATGGAATCCCAGACAATACTGTAGGGGGCTAGTTTCTGAACCATTATCAGCAATATGGAGCGAGAACAGCAAAGATACTTACTGCCGTTTAAAAAGGGTAATACAAGACGAGACTCGTATCACTGCTGGTTATAGATGAAATATTCAGAGACACCGCACTCAGAAATGCATTATGCTCTATTGTTCTTAGGACCTGCTTGCCCTCGCTTTCCATTATCCTTACACCCACTGGGTTTTCCCCACCTAAGTCTTTGGAAATCTTCATATATATTGCTTTAAAAAAAAGTAAATAACCCCTCCAAACAAGCAGTTGTACTTTCAACAGGGCATGTATTCAAACTCCAGTTTGACCCAGGGTCACTCCTAGAACAGCAGCATGAACATAAAACAGGAATCAATGAGCATATTCAAGAGCACAGCCGAAAAATCTGCCAGCGCCGACTCCACCAATAACAATGTTGCAATGAAGACCAGTGGAGCCAGAAGTTAAAACTCTACAGTCCCCTGTATTTAGGTGCCATTCGGTGCCTGCCAAACTGGTATTTTTAGACCAGCCAGCTTTCTGCTACCATTGGACTGCCGTTGTGGAGCCCCTAATTAAAAAGGGCACTGAAGCGCTGTATCTACCCCTCACCACAGCACCACTGTGGAAACAGGGCATGAAGGGAAGACAAGAGCAGAACAAGGACAGTTGGGAGGGGGGAAAAAGGAGGGTGGGTTTTCTTTAAATAAATGTACATGGTGGGAAACGGGAAGGACATTTTGTTTGCAGCTTCAAAGTGGTCACCCCTGGTTACCCAGGGAGAGATTATACCTGCGTCGCCTGCTTCTTTGGAAAATCCGTTTATCTGCCAAATCTCCCTCCTCTGCTGATAGCTGGCTCTGGCAAGGGTAGACTAACTCCAGGCTCTTGCCGAGACCTTCGTCTGTGCAAATCTTAGGCCAAATTTTCTGCGGCTGGAAATTGTGCATGGCCTCCAGAGAGCTGCACCGAAGTGCACCACCAGCTTTCCGTGAAACAGGCAGCTGGCACAGAACCACGCTGCGGGGAGTGCCGGCGGCCCAAGGCCTCCCAGAGCTCCCCTGAGCACTGGCTGCATCTTTGAGGGTGCAGCACATGCTCCTTTTGCATCCAGTTAGCTGCACCTACAGTACTTCTCTTTCTCCCTATTCCACTTGAGGTGGCCAAAGCACACGGTAGGGGAAAGGGGGAGGGAGTGCAAGGACTGAAGATGTGGCTGGCCCCTGGACAGGGAGTACAAAGTGGGGGAAAGCTGCTTCTCTCCCCGCCCCGCCTGCCCCTCCTGTTCAGGGACCAGACCATCTGGCCAACAGCATTAAAAGGATAACCCTGTGATATCAGCCTGTCCTGAGAGGTACCAACACTGTGCCATTGCTCAGCCCATCCTGTCTCTAGAAAGCAGCTTTCCAGGGAGCAGACCCGCCCTGCGTTTCCAAAGGGCGGTCTGATCCCCCTCGGAGCCTCCAGCTCCTTATCTATTCCTCTTGTTGGCCTTGAGAGGGCAAGACAGAGAAGCACAAGTTGATCGTGATACACAGAATCACGGGTTGCTCTGATCACCAACCCAGAACCTGGATTCCTTTGGATCTCATTGGACAATCATCAAAACCCCTCCAAAAGCAGACATTTGTCCCAAGTTTAAACTGCTCTTTGCTCTTCAGACCTAACTTTAATCATGACAACAGAAAACCCCCATCTAAACCAGCGTTTGACTACATTTATACTGCGCATTCACTCCCCATGGTAAATAATGGACCCCGATAAATGGTGCCTCTGTGGGCAGCACAGAAGCAATTTGGTTTCGTTAGTCCAAGCAAGAGGAATATTGCTAGTTCATATTGTTTTGAAGGGTTGATTCCAAACCATAAATATCTATTTGTTACATACAGGAATAAAACGTGCAAGAAATATTTCAAAGGATTTTATTCAAACCAGAAACTCTGCCTTCTTACTGATCCACATCTTTAAAGAGGCAGCAACCCCAATGTAATACTAATTGTACTTATCGACCTGCACATCTGTGGACATCCACTTTATATCCACAAACATGGCCTGTGGATTGGATGCAGAACGCAGGGCTCTACTGATGAGCTAAATAAAGCAGAGAGGAGTCTTACAGAGAGTCAGTATCCGAGTGGGATGGTAGAACCCAGGGGTCCTGTCTCTTTGTCCCCTACTGAACTACAATGTCACTATACAGTGTGGAACAAGGAACCATACATGTCTTAATCTATCCAGCTTGAGTCAGCCCCACTGACAAACTACACATGCTAGTATCTGCATGGGGCAGGTGTGTCCCTGGATGATTCACTCCCAGGGGAGTGCACTGATGACAAATGG
The DNA here is from genome assembly GCF_009764565.3 of Dermochelys coriacea. Taxonomy (NCBI): domain Eukaryota; kingdom Metazoa; phylum Chordata; order Testudines; family Dermochelyidae; genus Dermochelys; species Dermochelys coriacea. The sequence goes on from NC_050085.1 coordinate 9,568,048, forward strand.
AGCCTGCAAGAATCACCCATTTTCACTTCTCGTCCTCCAGGCAGAGTTTGCAGGTGCCTTGTCCCGCTGTGACAGATCAGGCCACCTATCCAGGCAGACTTTCTGCCCAGCTCTTGCACCCAAGTTTCTGCCAACTTAACCCAGAAGCAAGCCTGCCTCGCTACACGTGTCATTTCATCATTCTGGACTGTCCCCCCTCTGTGACAGCAGCATACACCTGTCCTTATTTCCACATTCTGCCCATTGAATCCCAGCTTGGATTTACACCCTTGGAAATCATTAAATTATGTGGGCTTCATTTACATCCTTAGTGTACCTCCATTCATCTTGATTCAATGGAGCAGTATTGAAGCAATGCCACAGTGTGATGTCAGGGGGCACAGTCTAGTTGGTGATTGTATGAGCTTCAGTGACTGACTGGTACATAGGCTAGAGGGGATGCCAAACTGAGCTTGTAGGGGCCAAGAAGAAAGCTGCTCATTGCCACAACAGAACGCGCCAAGCCTAGGCAGGCAACTAAACTGGGAGGAAACAATAGGAAAAAAACCCCACAACCCCGCCCCCAACTCCTGCAACTAAAAACAGGTCGCTGTACAAAGGAATCCCATAAAAGATCGCACAGATAGATGATAGGTTTCAGAGTAGCAGCCGTGTTAGTCTGTATTCGCAAAAAGAAAAGGAGTACTTGTGGCACCTTAGAGACTAACAAATTTATTAGAGCATAAGCTTTCGTGAGCTACAGCTCACTTCATCGGCATCCGATGAAGTGAGCTGTAGCTCACGAAAGCTTATGCTCTAATAAATTTGTTAGTCTCTAAGGTGCCACAAGTACTCCTTTTCTTTTTACAGATAGATGAGGCTTCTAAGGATACATCTACATAGGGATAAAAGAGTGCGCTGTGCAGGAGGTCAGAATAGATGATCAGAATGGTCCCTTCTGACCTTAGTATCTATAAATCTATGAATCAAGAAGTTAAACAGAATGTCACTTCAGAAGGAAGCATTTTGCTCCCTACAACAAAACCAAGCTAAGAGCCATGTACATAACACATGGTTTAGTCTCATCATATGATGATGATGATGATGATGATGATGATGATAACGATAACAACACTCTTTCCATTCCACTAGTATATCAGAAAGATGTTAAACATCAGCCACTAAAGTTAGACATTTTTAAATCAGCAGGGCCTGAACACTTGCATATAAGAGTTTTCAGACAGCTGGCCAAGGAACTCATTGGGCAGTTAATACTGATTTTCAATAAGTCTTGGAACAACAGGGAAGTTCCAAAAGACTTTAAATATTGGCACATTAGCTTTCTTTCAAAGGATAAATGGGATGACTCGGCTAATTATAGGCTTGTCAGCATGACATCGATCCCAGGCAAGATAACAGAGTGGCTGATACAGGACTCGGTTAATAAAGAATTAAAGGAGGGTAATATAAATTAATACAAATCAGCATGGTTTATGGAAAGTAGATCCTGTCAAGCTAACTTGATATTTTTTCTATGAGATTACAAGTTTGGCTGATAAAAGTGCTAGTGTTGATATAGTATACTAAGACTTCTGTAAGGCATTTGACTTGATACTGCACAACATTTTGATTAAAAACAGATATAAAATTAACATGGCACACATTAAATGTATTAAAAACTGGCTGATTGGTCTCAAAACGTTCAGCAGAACCTCAGAGTTACAAACACCAGACCTACAAATTGACCAGTCAACCACACACCTCACTGGGAACTGGAAGTACGCAATCAGGCAGCAGTGGCAGCAAAAAAAAACGCAACAAAACCCCCTGGAAATACAGTACAGTGCTGTGTTAAACGTAAACTACAAAATAGAAATAAATAAAGGGAAAGCAGCATCTGTCTTCTGCATAGTAAAGTTTCAAAGCTGTATTAAGTCAATGTTCAGATGTAAACTTTTGAAAGAACCACCATAATGTTTTGTTTAGCGTTACAAACAACCTCCTTTCCCGAGGTGTTTGCAACTGAGGGTCTACTGTAACAGTAAACAGGGAATCTTCATCAAGAGAGTGTGTTTTAGTGGGGTCCACATGGCTCTTTTCTGGGCCCTACACTATTTCTATCAATGACCTGGAAGAAAATGAAATAATCCCTGATAAACTTTGTAGATGCACAAAAATTGGGGGAGTGGTAAATAAATGGAGAGGATAGGTCACTCAGAGTGATCGGGATCGTTTGGTCAACTGGGCACAAGCAAACAATGTACATTTTAATATGGCTAAATATAAATGTGTACCTCTAGGAGCAAAGAATGTGGGCCATACTTACAAGACGGGTGACTCTATCCTGGGAAGCAGTGACTCTGAAAAAGATTTAGGGGCCGTGGTGGATAATCTGTTTCCAATGCAACACTGTGGCCAAAAGGGCTAATGTGGTCCTTGGATGCATGCACAAGGGAATCTTGAGTAAGAGTAGAGAGGTTTTTTGACTTCTGTATTTGGCACTGGTGCAAGTGCTGCTGGAATCCTGTGTCCAGTTCTGGTTTCCAAAATTCATGAAGCGTGTTGAAAAATTGGAGAGGCTTCAGAGAAGAGCCACAAGAATGATAAAAGGATTAGAAAACCTGCTTTATAGTGATTGAGCTCCTTGAGTTTATCTATTTAGCTTAAAGAAAAAATCCTGCATCCTGCATGTTGGCAGGGGGTTAGACTAGATGATCCTTGAGGTCCCTTCTAACCCTATGGTTCTATGATTTTAAGATTAAAGGGTGACTTGATTACAGTCTATAAGGATCTATGTGGGGAACCAATATTTAACAATGGGCTCTTCAATCTAGCAGAGAAAGGTACAACACGATCGAATGGCTGGAATCTAAAGCTAGACAAATTCAGACCTGAAATAAGGCATACTGGGAGTGGCTGGATCATTGCACATATTGAATCTATTTCCCTATGTTAAGTATCCTCACACCTTCTTGTCAACTGTCTAAATGGGCCATCTTGATTATCACTACAAAAGTTTTTTTCTCCTGCTGATAATAGCTCATCTTAATTAATTAGAAAAGGAGTACCGGTGGCACCTTAGAGACTAACAAATTTATTAGAGCATAAGCTTTCGTGAGCTACAGCTCACTTCATCGGATGCATTAATTAATTAATTAGCCTCTCGCAGTTTGTATGGTAACTTCTACCTTCTCTGTATGTGTGTGTATATATACATCTTCTTACTATATGTTCCATTCTATGCATCCGATGAAGTGGGCTTATGCTCTAATAAATTTGTTAGTCTCTAAGGTGCCACAAGTACTCCTGTTCTTTTCGCGGATACAGACTAACACGGCTACTACTCTGAAACATTTTTAACAGTAATTAACCAGTAGAACAATTTACCAGGATCATGGTAATGTCTCTATCACTGACAATTTTTAAATCAAGATTGGATGTTTTTCTAAAAGATCTGCTCCTGGAATTATTTGGAGGCAGTTCTCTGGCCTGTGATACAGGAGGTCACACTACATGTTCACAGTGGTCCCTTCTGGCCTTTGAATCTGTGAAAAAGAAGAACCTACCACTGGCTGAATTAGTGCCTGAAACACAGAAGTACAGGATTTACTAGATACACTCCAGAGAGCAAGTATCACCTGACAACTTGTGCAGATGAAGTGGCTATTTCGCTTGCCCGGGACACAACGGAATACTTGACAGAGACTGGCTCCACCTGAGAGTTTGCGTATTTTAACAGCAGGCTTGCCAGTCTTGTGACTGAAGCCACAACTGAACCCCAGCCTCTAGGGACCTATCAACGGAGCATTAACACAGTGATTGGCAGGATTCAAGTCAGAAAGTTCGCCAGCTCCCCGATTAGCATTAATAAAGCCAGATCTTTTCATCTAATAACAATCCAATTACAACAGTGCAAACTCGTAAACAGAGATCTACTCAGTGGGTCTGCCCAGCTGCAAAGCAAAACTCCCTCCTCCTGGAGACACAGAGAATGTTTTGCCTGCAACATTTCCAAGAGCAAAACTCCCAACTAGGGGGCAGATTCTGGAGTGAAACTAGAGTAACTCCAACCACCTCAGTGGTTTCCCCCTTCAGATTTACACCAGTGTAACTCAGAGGAGAACACTGGCCCCTGGAATTCGAAATGCCCAATTCTCAACCCATTCTGGTCATTACAAAGTCTCACCCTTGCTGCTTTTCCCACTAGCATTTAATTAAGCTGGGCTATACTTGCAAATCAAGGGCATTTTATTTCCAGGAGAACTGCATGGTAACGAGGTACTAAGTGGCGCTAGGAGCCTAACTCCCATTAACTAAATGCCATTTGGGCCTTTGAAAATCCGCCCCCCCCGAACCTTTCACCTCTTGGTGACAAGGTTAACCCCCCCCCAGGTAAGTAATGACAAAAGGCCATTAACATCAGGTGGTTTCTGGGTGGCCTGTGTGTGATGAGTCTGGCAGGTCTCCATTCAGCCACCCCCCAGCCTGTGCACAACTAGCACTAATTGGCAATCTTATCTGGGCGCACTCAGACGAAACCCCAGGACTGAGGTGGTCCCTCCATGGTGGGGTTTTGGCACACGGATGTGAAGCTGACACTTATGCTGTCACTACCAATTGTGTTGTGGGTATAAAGGGATGAGTCTGCAGTGCTGGCTGCGGTCCCCTCCTTCTGACCCTATGACCCGCACCCCATCCCAGGCTTTGCATTCTGTGTCCCGCATGCTTGATTAAGTCCTGGGTCCTGTGGCCCTTCCTTACCTGAAAGGGCAAGTCTTTTGTTGTTCTGATGGACTCTGCCTGCCATCCCAGAACTTAAACAGGCCAGCACCTTTCAACCAGCACTACATTCACTTTGAAAAGATTTTAAAAAATGCTCATTTGCTCTGTTCCAACTGAGAACTAGGCTATAGATAGGAGACAATTGTCTCAGGCCTCAGGTTGCTTTGTGTGGCATCACTTCTCCCCCTTCATTATGCCCGTGTAACCCACTGTTCTGTACATGTGTCACCCTCTGCGCCTGATCCAAAGAGGAAACAAGCATGCTACAGCTCCTGCCTCGGAGACTCAGCCCTTTAGCTCTCCCTGTAGAGGTTCATGAAGTCCTCAGTTCAAATCCCAATCACTAGCGGTGATAGAACCAACCTCTTACATTTGCTAAGCTAGACCTGAAATGTATAAACACCCTTTGTGGCCATAACACCACTCTACTGTCCTGCTAAGTAGCAGACCGCAAGTAATTAGCCAGAAGCAAACTATTCTACCTGCTACCCGACAGCGAGTCAGATCTGCCATCACGACATATTTTTGGCCAGAAAACACCATATCCTGACTTCCCTGAAAACAAACCAGCTCTCGGTGCGAGAGAGACAACAGCTTATGCGATGCTGTAGGCGTAGGCATGTATCACATACAGAGAAACTGAAATGTTTGCTAACTGCTGTCCTTGGAGTCTCATTGGAAAGCACTTGTGTCCCGCTCCTCAATCCCTACACCAAACGAGACAGCCCATGCACTAATAGGAGAAGGCAACGTAGCAATCCGCAGGCAGCAATCAGGAAACTCACAGCGAGTCAGGGTACCATTTCACCTCCACAAGGGGGTGCCTTGTTAAAACAGGACCCACATCCCAGCGAGCGGTGGTGTCCTAGGGACTTGAGGGCGCCAGGCATTTTGCAGGATTGGGACCGTATAGAGTGGATTAAACCGGATTGTGTGCGTGTAGAGGCGTGCTGCTTTCCTCTCCCAAATGCAGAGGTACCAAACACTCATGGCCCTATCTGGCGGAAGTACTGCCCCCATCCACCTTTAATCTAGTTGGCCCAGGTACCAATGCAGTGAAGCCACAGAAGCACCAGCTTCCACACAGGCTATAAAAGCCTGCCCAGAATCCTGGGTGCTTACTTGGGCGCTAGCCCATGTGGAAGCCTGTGGTGCCCTGGCTTCATTGCTACAGGTACTTGTACCAGCTAGATTAAAACTACCTTGGATAGGTCTACATGTGTTGCAATTACCCTCCCCCACCAGGTCCCGCCACTGCAGGAGTGTTACAACATTGCAAAGCAGCACCACACAGACACAAGTTGCGATTCCTTGGTCCTGCAGGTCAAAGGTAACTAGGTGGCACGCACCTAGACAGATCTCTGCCACCACAAGAATGATGAGCAACCCCTGCTAACAAACCATTCGCCCGCCCCCCCCCCCCCCGGGTCTTGAACACGTAGCTGCATCGGTGCCTGGCGTCAAACGTTCTGCAAAGCCACATGAGAAACAGCATCTGCCACTCTTCAGAAATGGGCACGGCCAGTGCAAAACTTTTCACAATTTCCACCACCCTCCAAAAAGTCCTAAATTCCAATGCCGCCGTTACCAGCAACGTACTGCCAAGATTTTAAATCCCAGACACCCCGCTTCCCTTTATGCTCAGTATACTGGGGTACAGGTGCTTGCTGAGCCTCATCTAAGGGCCACTAAAGTCAGTAGAAAGACTCACATTGGCTCTGAATCAAGCCCGAGGCAAAAGCATTAAAGAACTAGGAAATGTATTCGTTTGTTTCTTCCTTTCATTTAAACAAAAACATTTGGGAAACCAACTGCTGATACCAAGTGCAACTGGCTGGAAATATTTATGCTTTGTTCCTGAAAACTATATGGTATTTTCTGAGAATACAGTTACAAAGTTCAACTTTTGGAATTTCAGACAGGGGCAGGGTAAAGACCTTCTTAGAGGAGATGAGAAGGCCTCTGGACCTGGCACTTGATGCAGTCTGGTCTGGAAGCAAAATGTTTGCCTTTGCTAGAAGCAATGTTATGAGCTCTGGAGATAGAGAGCTGGGATGATCTGACAGAGATAGAGGTGACTCCATCTGAGGCTGAGGAATTAGGCTCACCTTCAATTTATTATTTGTACTGTGGTGGCTCCTAGAGACCCTAACTGAAATCAGGGCCCCACTCTGGGAGGTGCCATACAAACTAGTGAGACAGTCACAAAGAGCTTATGGTCTTAAAGACAAGAGAGATGAAGCGGAAAGGAACCAGAGGCAATTAAAGGAAAGAGTCTTGCTTCGGGTCCATCCAAGTTCAGTGCCAAAGGCAGGAATAGAACCCAGGTCACCTGACTCCCAGTCCAGTACCCTACTCACTAGACCATGCTGGCTTGGAGTTGGTAGTAACATTTTTAAGAGCGGCTTGCTCCCAAGAGTCCTCTCCGGCACATCATTGCTTTGGGTCCTTCCTAGCCCCACCAGGACCTTCTTCACATTTCGTTTCTTTGTGTCTGACGGTACCCATCACATGAACTACGCACTGATTGCCCAAAGCTTTGGGCATAACACACAGCCTCCTTTCTAGGCAGAGCGGGGCCTCAGCTTCCGGAAGACAAAGAGACGATATGCTTATTACAGCGGGCAGGCCTGCCATTGTCTTCTCATCTGTTAGGGTAATTTTTATAAGCCACACAAATCTATTGATTTTTTGAAAAGGGTCATTACAATAGGAGATGGAGAAGGAGAGATGCATCCAACCATGGAAAGGCACAGGGAATTCCTAAGGAAACATACAACACAGATTGTACTTCTCTAGAGACATCTATGATGCCCGATAGAGGTTTCCAGCTTTCATTGAAAGAGTTGATGGTTCCTTTGATTTTGGACTTGTCTGAGTGGGGAAATTGACTGGACCAATTATTCGGCTATAGCTGTGCTGGTCAATTTCTCCATATAGACTAGCCCGTTGGTTTTGTCACCCCTCCCAATCCCATACCTGTTAATTTTACAGATCTATCTATGAAACTGATTCTAATTAAACTGTGCAGTAAATGATCCTTTCAAGGTATCTCATCAAATTGCAATGGCCTTTTTTGCTAGGTGTCAGTTATAAAGAATGCTGACAGCTGTGCATTTTTATTTTAAACCTGTGCAGCTGGACTGGGAAAGAAGATTTGATTTTAGGATGACTACCAGTGATAATGGATCCCAGAGGTGCAGAGCATTATTAATTATTTACATTACTGTAAAACTGAGAGGCACGAACTGAGATGAGGACCACATTATGTTAGGTGCTGTACACACACACACACTCCCTGCCCCAAAGAATTCACAGCCTAAATAGACAAGACAGACAAAGACAGGGAGGAGAAAAGAAGCACGGGGAGGGGAAGTGACTTGCCCAAGGTCACACAGCAGGTCAGTGTCGAAGTCAGGGACAGAACCCAGGTTTCACAACTCCAAACCCAGTGCTGCATTCACCAACCTAACCTCTCAGCCTTGGAGCCAAAAATCACAATCTATATTAGTCACAAAACACATGTAAAAAAAATACTGAAATCTTTTGTATACCAGACAAAAATTATCCAGCTCAGCATCCATATTACCATTGTGGAGTCTTTGTTCTAGACCCTAAATATAAGTTTTGTTCAAAAAGCGGTCTCTATCCCACATTATTCTGTTTCTGCTTACTCTCTCAATGCACCTTTCATCACAGACTTGCTCTCATACGTGCATGTGCTGCATATCAATCATCTTCCCGAGCCTGAATAAAGTTTTATTTTCTAAAAATGTTGTAGGCAACATGGTTTCATACAGAGAGTTGGATACTAGAAACACAGCTATGCACAGTTCACTCAGGGCTGGGAAGAACCAAGGCTGTGGGTGGATATAGACTTAAAAGAACATACAACAAAAAGGATGGAAATTCAAAACCTCTGGCACTAAAATCAGATTCTTATTTGCAAGCTAAAGTTTTTCCCTTCCCCACTCACTGGAAGCTGAAGTAGAAGGATATTTGCTCTTCAGAAAACCGAATGTAATGCTGATTTACATATCTGTAATTAATTTTTTTTTTAACATACTTGAATCTTTTTGCATTCAAGGCTCGTTTGAAAATGCACTTGAATGATCTAAAAAAACCCCCAAATCTCCCTTCTTTGTTTCTAGCAGGCATGTCAGGTCAGGAGGGGCACCAGTAATTCCACAGCAGCAGGTTTCTAGAGCTCAAGATGACAGTCAAACAGCTGGTTTCTGGAAGTTCCTGTCCCAGGTTGCTGAGAGAGAAGAGGAGAGGCTCCCAGATGGAGGTGGGTGGAATAGACACTAGGGGCTGTCACTCAGGGGGGTGACAGCGAACTGGCACACATCTGCTGCAATTCATTAACAGCAGCAGGAAGGGCAGTGGGGAAGGGAAACTGGACAAAAAAGGGGGAGGGAAGAAGGGATGTGATCTTAACGTTTTCAAAACTGAGTTCCTGGGTAAGAGATGATCTGAGTGGGGAGATGGAGAATCTCTATGGGAGGAAGAGGAAGAAGAGATGAACGAGAAAGGAAAAGTAAACAGAGTCCCACTGACAAGAAATGAGACCAAGACCTATTTTGGTGGTGATAATCCTTATATGGCTCTCAGGAACCACAGTGATGAACAAGGCCTGGATAGAGAGGATCAGATCTGTGGTCCCTCTAGCCCAGTATCCTGTCTCCAGCAGTGGCCTGCACCAACTGGTTCAGAGGAACTTACAAATAACCACCCAAGAGTAGATGTGGCATAATCTGTCCCTCCATTAAGGTCTGATCCTAACCCTGAATAGTCAGAGATTGGCGTAAACCCTGAACCAGGAGGTTTTATATGCCTTACGAACTTTTTTTTTTTTATATTAACTTTTATACCGCTGGATATACTTGCTAGCCATAGAAAGGTCCCTTCCCTGCTTGAATGTTGCTAAATTCTTGGCCTCAGTGACACAAGTGGGTAGATAGATTGGATGGATTTGCCAGTCATCATTATTTACAATATGGAGAACAAGAGAAAAAATATGCCAGCAAAGACCCACTTAAGATGTAGTTGTCAATCTCTTGAAAGCAGTGGTTCTCAACCCGCAGCTTGCAGGCCGCATGTGGCACAGTTGTGTGCTAAAAAAATTTGTTTTTGAAAATTTGCCGTTCTGGACTGTCAGGGGGCAGGGCTGGCTGAGAGGGAGACAGTGTCTTGCAGCCTGCACCAGCACTCCTGCCAGCAGGGGGCTGATGAGTGCCATAGTGGGTGGGAGAGTGGGTAGGTTGGGGGGCACAGGGAATTAGGGTTTTGCCGGGGTTCTGCAGCACCCACGAGTTTTAGGTAGGGCTTTGCTCCTGGGCCCCCTTTGTGGGTCCTGGCTACTGGCCCATTCCAGATGCTCTGCTCCTGGCCCAGCACTGGGAGTCCCAGCTGCCCGTCCGCAGCCCGTATGGCGGCACTCGAATCCAGGTCTGGCTGCTGCCCGGTCCCAGGGTCCGGGGTCTGGCTGCCCGGCCCATGCCCAGGGCTCTGCTCCTGGCCCCTCTCTGGGTGAGTGTGCTGGGCATAGGAGATTGTGGGCAGTTTTTTTGGGGAGGGGGCGGGGGGGGGCGCTGTAGTTTTCAACCTGTGGCCTACAATGATGAACAGGTTGAGAACCACTGCTCTAAAACATCTTGAAAGATAGTTTCTTTGTAGAGCACACATGCTGCTTTAGTACTTCAACTTTTGAGGGATATATACTGGGGAGGTTGGGGGGGAGGAGAGAAGAGGGGGCACACTGGATTATTCTCCATCCCAAATGAGCAGCTGCTTCAGGAAGACAAAATGTTTTGCATACTTTAAATGTTTCCCTTACGAAAATTGGCAAGGACGGGCTCTGTAAATTATTTAGCAATAAAATCACTAACTAGGAACAGTTGAGCTTTGGACTGGGGATTTCATTAAAGTCCAAAGTGCTCTTTGAATTCCTAGCAAAACTACCATAAATGAGCGTCCAAGGGCGATGTGACAGCTTGTGATACCCTGCCAATGCAGTGTTACAGTTTCTCAAGGGTGTGAATTTAGCTCCTAAATTCCAGCATTTGGGATCATTCAAGAGAACACAAGTAGCAGTCATCCATATCCAAACATGCTGCAATCAAAGCTGTCATCTGGAAGTTGATCCCTGGGTATGGTTCCACGGGGAAAAACAGCTTGTTTCTAGTGAATTTTCCCACACTACAGTTACTGAAGAATTTTCAGCAAAGAGAGGCTAGATACATTGAGAAGAACCAATTCAGTCATCAGCCATTTTGAAAATGCACAAATATACTTAAAAGGTCGCCAAATATTTTAGGGCCAAACTTAGACCAGATAATAAATTCACCCAAGACATTCTAAAATATAAGGCCTGACCCAACATCCAGTGAAGCCAGTGGAAGTTTCTTCCATTTACTTCAATAGGCATTGAGCACTCATTAACGAGAGGGACTTAGAGCTGGTTTACACACAAACTTGCACCTATTTATTTCACTAAATTGGTTTCCTAAACATTGATTTGTTACAAATTCAGCTAAATTGGTGAGCTAAACTGACTTCAGCCACTTTCATTCCAAAATGAGTATCCACACACAGACAGGCACCAAAACAGCTAACGCATTAGTTTGAATTCACACTTTTTAACTGTTAGCACAAGCTTATGTGGACACTAGCCAGACCTACCATACATGGGATGGAGTCAGCATAATACAGGCAGTGGCTGTGCAAGTTTCCTCCCAAACAGCTCTGCTAGGGAACCTTCATGCTGAAATACAATAGCCATTGTCATTCTGGAGCTTGTTCCCCTACCTGCTCTCTCCAACACTGAAAATCCTACAATCAGCTTTTCCATAACAAATAACCACCAATGATGGAAACACAGTGGAGAAAATACCTTTAAAATACAGACCTTTTCCTCTGGTAACAACTATGATGCAATTTCTTTTATTTTTGCAATAGCTGGTAATTAATTATATGAGGTACTTCGTACAAGAGCTATTAGTTATTCCTTGGGAAATGATTGATTAGAGACTCAAAACAAACCCAGGAGAACCAGATTTCATTACAACAGACACGGTTCTCCAAGCCACATATTATTTCTCCTGTACCACAGAGAAATAAGTCTCCAAACTTTGGCATTTCTGTGGCAGACCCCAAGGGTTTTCAGTTGGGGAAAATAGCTTTAATTCACAGCTAAAATTAGAAATGGGTTCTGTGACAACACATTGCCCTTTTAAGAGAAGGAAAAGCTGGGGAAAAGGTATAAAATAAGAGTCAGCAGAGTGAAGTCAATCTGAGACAGTGTTTGGTGAAGGAAAGACCAGAGGTCACTTGTAAGCCAGGGAACCCAGGCCTGGAGGTACCTATGGGTTGTGTCTGTTTTTTGTTTCTTTTTCTCTCTCTTTTGCATGCGTTTCTTTCCCCTCATTGTTTGATTTGGCCTTGTATCCCAGGGGCCTGACTCTCCACCCCATTACATCAGTTTTATGCGGGTGAATCCTTGAAGTTAGCAAGCTACACCAGCTTAAAAATGAGGTAATGGAGGGGAGAATCAGGCTCCTTGATCTCTGAAATTCTTGGCTTTGTGCCTCAGCTGCTGTATTTAGAGCTGGGACCCCAAATCTGCAGAGTTAGGTGTGATTCACTGGGGGGAGTGAGGGGGAGTTGTTGGTTGGACCCCATTTGCAAAACTTGGGGGAATGATAAATAGACAGGTCACTGATTCAAAGTGATCAGGATCGCTTGATAAACGATGCACAAGCAAACAGTATGTATTTTAATATGGCTAAATGAACACCTTTACATCTAGAACATAAGAACAGCCATACTCGGTCAGACCAGTGGTCCATCTTGCCCAGTATCCTGTCTTCTGACAGTGGCCAATGCCAGGGGTCCCAGAGGGAATGAACAGAACAGGCCATCATCAAGTGATCCATCCCCTGTCACCCATTCCCAGCTTCTGACAAACAGAGGCTAGGGACAACATCCCTGCCCATCCTGGCTAATAGCCATTGAGGGACCTATTCTCCATGAATTTATCTAGTTCTTTTTTTAACCCTGTTATAGTCTTGGTTTTCACAACATCCTCTGGCAAAGAGTTCCACAGGTTGACAACAGTGGAACAAAGATAGTAGGTCACACTTACAGGATGGGGATTCTATACTGGGAAGCAGCAACTCTGAAAAAGATTTGGGATAATCAGTTGACCAAGAGCTCCCAGTGCAATGCTGTGGCCAAAAGAGCTAATGTCATCCTTGAATGCACACATGGGGGAATCTCGAGTAGAAGTAGAAAGTTATTTTACCCCTGTATTTGGTACTGGTGCAATAATGTGTCCAGTTCTGGAATCCAAAATTTATGAAGGATGTTGATAAACTGGAGAGGATTCAGAGAAGAGCCATAAGAATGATTAAAGTATTAGAAAACATGCGACAGACGCAAAGAGCTCAATCTATTTATCTTAAAGAGAAAGGTATGGGTGACTTGACTACAACCTATATGTACCTATACTGGGAACCAATATTTAATAATGGGCTCTTTAACCTAGCAGAGAAAAGTATAACACTATCCAATGGCTGGAAGCTGAATCGAGACACATTCAGAATGGAAATAAGGTGTCGATTTTTGACAGCGAGCGTAATTAACCGGTAGAATAATTGACCAAGGGTCATGGTGGATTTTCCGTCGTTGGCACTTTCAATATTAAGATTGAGTATTTTTTCTAAAAGATCTGCTGTAGGAATTATTCTGGGGAAGTTCTATGACCTGTGTTATGCAGGAGGTCAGTCTAGATAATCCTAATGGTCCTTTCTGGCCAAGAATCCCTGATATATACAAGCCCCGAGTGTCTGGAGAGGTTAGTTTTCCCCTCTGTTCAACGCTCCTTTTGTATTTCAATAAAACTCTGTTAACGTGCTCTAGCTGCCGTCAGTGCTTCTTTCCTCACTAAGCATTTTCACTTACTACAGATCAGTCAGTGCTGTGGCAGGCAGGCCATGGACAGAATAAATTGAGCTTTTAATAAATCACTGTCAGGCCAGGATTCATTGATCAAAATGATACAAACTGTTAAATGGTTTCAGTTATTTTTCCAAAGGATTTTTCCATTTCACTTACCAGAAGCAACACATCTGTAATTGGTTGCCATTGCATTATAACTGGAATCACAGGCTAACAGATCATACAGAGCAGCGTGATTTTATTTGCATGAAGCACATTATAAGAAGAACTAGGCTTTAGAAAGAGGGATTTTTCCCCTTTAAAATTGGTGAAGTTAAGGAGTTCTCCCAAACCAAACTGAGAATATCACTTATGCCTCTATTTCCCTATTTATCCTTATGCACATAGCCCAGGGACCCAAAGTTGGGCTCCTAAAATCTCCACTTGGACACTTAAATGACCAGATTTTAAAAAAAAGTGCTGAGCACCCAACAGCTGCCAGTGATCTCCATGGGAGATGCTGGGGGCTTGGGACTTTTGAAAAGCAAGCCAATTATTTAGAAGCCTAAATTTAAACTCTATTTTTTGGGGAAATCTTTGCCAAGAAACCTGTTATTAGACTGTGTCTTCTAATTGCATCAATGTAGGCAGCTGGACAATTATACACACACTTCCACTTTTCCCTTATATTCCCAAATGGTCCCATTTGACTGTACGATTGACTATCACAAAGGGTGTTTACAACAAAATCTGAGTTTCTCCCAAAACAGCAAAAAGTTTACTTGCTCCAGAAAAGTGGAGAAAGATTTTCAATAAGCACAGCTAACATTTCCTTCTGAGCAAACCACCTCGCCCATTTGAGATGGGAACCCCGTTCAGCTTCATGCAGCTTCTCTCACCTACAGTCCATGACAACCTCATTTTAAAACAGGAAGTGAGTGGACTTTTTACACCTGCAGCGGTGCTCTCTGTAATCCTGATCACTCCCAATCAGCTATTCAAGAAGGAGGCGAGCATTAACTTAGGGCAAATCAATGCTGAAACCTCAGGCTGCAGCGGGTTACAAAACTGAGTGAGCTGCGGTTCACACTTGTAATTAATAAGATTCCTCTTCACACTTTCTGATAAACCAGTGTGGGACAATTCCAATGTGAGCAGTAGGTTTAAAAATTCTTTACTCTGCATTCTTTTCTTTCAGTTGTATCTTCTTCCCTATGGGCTGCAGCACACAGGGAAACTGAGTGCAGTAATTATTCTGGAATAAAAGTGTCAACACAGGGGAGTTATACCGGCATAGCTACAGTGGAATAATTATTCTGCTAGCACTAGGCCAGTCAATTTACCTATGTAGACAAGCCCCTATAGACAAGCCCCTAGTTTCATGGCAGTTCATGCTTCAATTCTTGAAATCATCACCAATAGATAGCTATGGAATTAATGCATATAAAAGATTTCTAGACCAAGTGATGAAGGCTACAGTTAACTTTGAAATAATTAAGAGCTAACTTAATTTTATTAATTAAGTTATTTATAAAGTATTATTAAAGTTAATTTATTTATTAATTATGTGAACTTTATTTCAGTTCACATAATTAGACTTACACGGCATTATAAGAAGGAGTCCAGATATTTTATGCTTTAAGATCTGATTGGTGATTATAGATTTATCTATGTAAATAATGGAATTTTTTTAAAAATGTTTGAAAGTTTTGAATAAAAAAGGGGCATTTAGGGCTGAAGTCACAGAAATCTTGAGCCTTTACAATCCCATTCCTTTCTACAAAAGCACAAGAACTTTTCTAAGAAAAAAAATTAACCACCTACCCACTCTTTATGAACTGTGGATGTGACCCAAAGCCCACTGAAGCCTATGGAAGCCTTTTTATTGACTTCACTTGGCCTTGAATCAGGCCCCATTTGAATTTTTATTTAAAGGAATCTATGTAACTCATTTGATATGGCTTCTGGGTGTATTTTTCTATGTGCACTTATTTTAAAAAGTGTATTAAACATATAAACAAGCAATTCCTTTTCACAAAACCCATGCTTGGGAAATAAGTGTCCTAGAATGAAAGCTGTGTGTGTGCTGGGGCGGGGTGGGGGGTTAGGGGGCTGAATCTATTCTCCGATTTGAGGATCAGAGAACAGAGTCTAGCTTGCATAGGCCAACTTTAGGGGTAGTTCAGGGAAAACTTCCAGAGGTACAGTAATGTACTGAATAAATGAACTGAACATTTGCACCGAAACATTTCAGTTTCAGCCTCATGTAGCTTTAAAACTGAACAATGGATACAGTTCACGCACAAACCTACACAGGTCATTGAGCCATACCCCTCGGTCCGTATGCTGGCAGGGCTCCTACTGACTTCAGTGCCTGTACAGAACTAGTATTCTTCACTCCGCAATTTACCCTAGGCTAGAAGAGTGTCTACAGAACACACACTGCGTAGTGGGGACTTATGAAAATGCAAATTGGAGCCTGTCTTTTCTCTAAAGTTACTGAGAAGTTACCTATGTGCTTTTAGGTTTGATACTAGGAAAAGCTTTCTAACTCTAAGGGTAGTTAAGCTCTGGAATAGGCTTGCAAAGGAGGATGTGGAATCCCCATTATCGGAAGTTTTTCAGAACAGGTTGCGCAAATACCTCTCAGGGGTGGTCTAGGTTTACTTGGTCCTGATTCAGCACAGGGGGCTGCACTAGATTACCTCTCGAGGTCCCTTCCAGCCCTACATTTCTATGAATTGTGATTCTATGACCAAGATGGGGTGGCTGCATGTACCAAGCAGCAATTTCACCCAGCAGACCTTCCCAGTAATGATCCTGATCCTGAGAAGTGCTGAGCGTCCTTCACTTCCACTGGTTTGAAAAAGCAAGCGAGGGTGCTCAGCACCTGAAGGCTCAATCCCAGAGCTCAGAGGGGAAATATCATGGCCTGAATTCAGCACTGCTTGTGGGTTAAAGACCTTAGGATGTAGCCCAGGATATGGATTTTTAAAGCCAAGACTGTCCTCCAAATATTCAAATGAGCTACTGTAGTGTAGCGAAGGGGTTGAATTGATTAGTGGGTAAATCACTGACATACCCATTGCAGCTGGATCCAGGCTCAAGCGCACTGTACCTGACCCTGCAGGGTCACAGAAAGGTGACTCATCACATCATGTCTGTGGAAAACGAGCTCTGGTAGTGAGCTATTGAGGTGGTACAATCTTTCCCTCACACCTACACTATCCAGCCTGAATAGCTGAGGTCATACTTTTTGCTGCCCATGCTCAAAGCACGACAGCACGTGCCCCTAACTTTAAGTCAACGGGTTTTAAATGGGCGGTGAAGAGCTCACACCGATTTGGGATCTATATTACTGTTATTCAGCATGTGAATGCAGAGAAATTTAGTCTCCACCTCTCTTCATTTCTTCTATAAAAGAGGAAGAGGAGAAGCTGGTGCCAAATGGAGAAGAAAAATGGATGGTAAGAAGAAAGTCATCCCTAATTACCACCTACATATGCGACTTTATATCTCATTCCCCAAAGACAGTATTGTACAGTACAAGCTTGGGACTGTTTACAGGAAATTCATGCCACTTACTATTTGGTAGTACAGTCTCACTCCACATATATAGTTTGTCTAATATGCTTTGCAGAGATAATAGGACAGTTGGTATGCAGTCTCAAGATCAACATGACCAGAAGCCTGCATAGGTGGACTCACCTGTTAGCAAGCATTAGACTAAATAAATCTTCCCTCTATTTCCCTTCTCTACTCTTCTGAGAGTAATTCTGATTCTGTTTCAGAATTATTACTACTATTTTTTTCTGATTGGGAGGAAAGTTAGAACTTGGGAAGTCATGAAAAAAATTATTAAAAGAATGATCATTGGTTGGGAAAGCATGGACTGCCAAACGAGGGATTTTTTTTTAAAAAATCTTATTTATGATACTAACACATTTGATTATTAGAACTTGGTGACATACCTAAGAACGAGAGGTTTCAGAGTAGCAGCCGTGTTAGTCTGTATCCACAAAAAGAACAAGGAGTATTTGTGGCACCTTATAGACTAACAAATTTATTTGAGCATAAGCTTTTGTGCATCTGATGAAGTGAGCTGTAGCTCACGAAAGCTTATGCTCAAATAAATTTGTTAGTCTCTAATGTGCCACAAGTACTGCTGTTCTTTTTAAGCACATGAGATATACCATTCACCACATGTGATTAAAATTAGGCCTATACCTTAGTGAATCTGGGGTGCAAAAGTGTATTGAAATCAGACCTAGTTACTCCATTTATGCTGGCTATTAAAGTGGTGCATCACTACTTCTGTTTAAAGGTTGACCTTTCCACATCCTCTAAAACCAGCATGATTAGTTGGAGTCCTTTGAAATTTGGTGTGCCACAAGGCAGGGATAATGATCTAAATTTGGGGTATTTGTGGCGGGGTTGCAGAGATATAAGCCCTAAAACAATAGCCATTTTTCAAAAAGTTTCTATGTTTTGGGGGAGTGGGGAGGATTGTGTAGTGCTAGAGAGCAAACTATTGATGTGATATAGGTTCAAACGGTCTCAATCTGTCAAGTTTTACCCATTATGGAGCATGATACCCACTAAATCTTTGGGGGACCCAAACTGAGAACAGTATTTAAGAAAATACACAATTATACAGTGTGCATGGGCCACTACAGAAAAACTGGCTAGAGGGTTTCCATCTTACGTGCTTAAGGCTTCACTTACAAGAGTCGTCTAAAATCCGAACAGTTATGCAGAATGCTTTGCAATTTGGGGCCATTTGCTGCAGGGTAGCATTAGAGATCCGAATTTGGGGCCATTTGACCAATGGGTTCCTGTGTCACAGGCTCCGCAAACAAGTTTCCCTTCTGCAGCCTTGTACAGTTAAACTGAGATCCTAATGGCTGCATGAATCACAGACCTCGTTGAGTTTCATGGCTGTGAACAACTCACCCTTCAATTAACGTAACGGAGGATACGTTAATCACAAGTCCCCACCTAAAACAAAAGGAGTTTTAGACTGAGTGGCTGGAGGTTGGAAAATTTGTGAGTCACAGGCAAAAACTGTATTTTGGAGGGAACGTAATAAACGTATTGTTGGGGAAAAAAATTAGACCTATGGATGCCTCCGGAGAAACGGGAGAAGGACATTAGGGGGCCATGGAGGGGAAGGGGTGGGTTGGGGTTGCAGTGAGTTCAGTTTTACCCAAGGTAGTGCATGGCACCCCTCTAAATCCATGTTTTCAACCGTACAATCCGTGTGAGCAAAAGGAAGAGCTGCATTTGTACCTTCGAAATCTAGAAGGCATGATTTCAGTGCAGAATTAGGGCTTCTGATTTTAGGTTTTAACTGATAAACACCAATAAAACATCCCCGAGAGCAGAAAAAAAAATCAAATTGGGGTTTAGCCAAACAATGAAAAACATCAGAAATGGTTACTGAGATTCTGTTGACTTCACCCCATTCCCAGTGCACTTTGTTTACATAGGCAATGTCCCTACTCCTTGCCTTGTATCTAATTGCTTATCAACTATGGCGGTGTGATTTCTAAAGGGCACTAACATGTCGCACATTAATGGGTCAATGTCGCACATTAATGGGTCCGTGTCAACCCAGCTGATAAGCACTAAAGGTTTCCTAAGGTGCTTTAATGTAGCGCTGTTTGAAACGGTACTATGTTAAAACTCACCAGGGACAAACGCACTAAATGCTAAACCAGGGAGTCAATAACACCACACACAAGACATTTTTACACATATAATCCAAATTAAAATAGATCCCATTTAGACAAGAATTTTGGGAAACACCTAATAAAACAAACAAAATCTTCTCACAGCAAAGGAAAAGCTCCCCTCCCCTGCAAAACCCCTGAATTTGGGACATTTACATAGGAGCTAAAAAAAACCCTGAAAATTAATAACCCCTCAAACCAGAAGTCCTATGTCTGTTATATAATTAGCCAGGCACTGGGGTTTTATTACAAAGGGCATTGTCAATAGTGAGTTCGGATATGACAGCAGTCTAAGTATTTATTATCTGCGTGTGCTCCAGGTAGAGCGAGTGTGGTCAGAGCCAGGCAACACTCTACTGACTTTTGCAGGTGGTAGTTTGCTCTGTTTTGCAGAGATGTGTTTGTGAGATGTGTGGATTACTTTGAGGTGTGCGACACAGCTGAGCTTATGACACGAGGAGATCTATGTGTTGCACCCTCGCGTGTGTGTTTGGAAAGGGACGAGGTGCCTGGGTATGTTCAGGATGTAGTATGCATCATTTCTATTGAGTATTGTGTAGGTTGTGTCAGTAACAGGGCATCAGGCTTTTATTATAAAGGATACTGTCAGCAGTGAGTTGGAATATGAGATGATCTTAATGCTTTAATGACGGTTAATTGAAAGAGTAGGCTGCGATGATACCCTGTGAGTAAGTGTAAGGGAGTTGTAAAAGGCCATGAAGTTGCTCTTAAATTATATGCATGTGGTATTCTTTTGGGGGAGTTGGCTAAGTGTGTGGGTGTATGCCAGGCTCTGGTACCTCCAGAATCTCAGTGAGAAGGGTCAACACGAGGCATTGCTTAAATAGGGTAGAGGGAAGGTGGACTGGAAACCATTTTTTTTGTCCTTTAATGGTGTTAGATGGGATTCTGTGGGTGAGAGTGAATGGGTTGTAAAAGGAAGTAAAGAGCTTGTACTTGAGTCAACATTGTAACACAGTTGCAAAAAAAGCGAACATCATTCTGGGATGTATTAGCTGGAGCACTGTAAGCAAGCCACGAGAAGCAATTCTTCCGCTCTACTCCGCACTGATTAGGCCTCAACTGGAGTACTGTGTCCAGTTCTGGGCCCCACATTTCAGGATAGATGTGGACAAATTAGAGAAAGTCCAAAGAAGAACAACAAAAATGATTAATGGTCTAGAAAACATGATCTCTGAGGGAAGATTGAAAAAAAAAAAATGGGTTTGTTTAGTCTGGAGAAGAGAAGACTGAGAGGGGACATGATAACAGTTTTCAATTTCATAAAAGGTTGTTGCAAGGAGGAGGGAGAAGGATTGTTCTTCTTAAACTCTGAGGATAGGACAAGAAGCAATGAGCTTAAATTGCAGCAAGGGAGGTTTAGGTTGGACATTAGGAAAAACTTCCTGTCAGGGTGGTTAAGCACTGGAATAAATTGCCTAGGGAAGTTGTGGAATCTCCATCATTGGAGATTTTTAAGAGTAGGTTAGACAAACACCAGTCAGGGATGGTCTAGATAATACTTAGTCCTGCCATGAGTGCAGGGAACTGGACTAGATGACCTCTCAAGGTCCCTCCCAGTCCTATGATTCCAACAACTATGGGTTGGCAGCATAAAGGTATGTATGTTAACTGGGTATATTGGAGCATTGCTGAAAGAGGGCAGAGTTAAGGTTACATGGGCAACTTTAATTCTGTATTTCCTGGTTTTCAGAATTTTGCGTTTTGCTCAACTCAGCATTCTGCAAGGGAATGGCATAACGCAAGCAACCTTAACTCTGCATTAATGTAGGGGTTTTTTTTTAAACCTTGAAATACAAAGAGTAAATTCAGTCAGGTTGGGCAGTTAAACTAGTTTAGGTCAATTGCATTCCCTGGCTTCACAAATACTATAAATAAATAAATAGCCAGCTCTTATATAGCACTTTCATCAGTAGAGCTCAGAGTGCTTTACAAGGAACATAGCATCATTTTATAGATGGGAAAGCTGAGGCACAGAAAGGTGAAGTGACTTGCCCAAGGTCACCCAGGAAACCAGTGGTAGAGCTGGCAACAGAATCCAGGTCTCCCAAGAGTTCCAGTCCAGTGCTCAATGGAAACACTGCCTCTTCTCTAACAAGCACATTGTGGTTGTGTTTGAAAATGCTGATTATTTTTCCATTTTTTCATCAAAATTTTGAAATTCATTCAGCCAGCACTAATTTGTAGTACTGAAGAATAAAGTTTGAAAACCAAAAACCCCTTCAAAAACTGTCTTTGTTCATATGTTTTAACTCAGATTGAATACAAAACATTACTCAAGCAGATGGTAGGATTTTTTAAAATTAAAATTAGAATTTTCTGTGGGCACATGCAGGCTTTGTGTAACACTCTCCGCTAAGCGGAGAAATAATGCCAATTGACTTCCACAACAAATGAAAACCAAGCAATAGATCAAATTTCACCACGCCAGTTCACTTCAGTAGAAGTTGGGGATTTTCTGAAGTTCAGGCCACTTAATTTAAGCCACCTAAAGATGGGGGAGTTTGGTGACCAAATTTGAAATAATTGATCTATATTTTTCTGAGACCACATTACTGGTTATGTGTTTCATAATGGAATCTCTCACAGACAGTGAAATGAACTCTACAGATAAGGTATAAAACTCTTTATTGCGTCAAGCAATTTGCTATTGTATGGAACATTTTGTTTATGGGCCATTAGGAATACACAGCCTAACTGATCATGTCAAAGATGCTGATGAAGACATGCCTCCATTCCTGCTGGAGTTGTTTGTTTAAATGTTCTCAACTGGCTGAAAAAGAAATCACGTTCACACAAAGAAAGCAGAGGCAGTGAAGCGGACAATACCCTTGGAAAAAAAAGGTCTAAGGTCTACATAAGAGATGTGATGGGTCAGTTTATAGTGTTACTATTTTGTCATGACCACATTGCACAGAGCCACAAAGTATGCTCTGCTAGTCTCTCCTAGATAAGTGGCAATAAACTTTTTATAGCATCCCACATCATCATGTGTTCAGTTTATGCCATATATATCCAATTACACAATTTGTTAATTGACTTCCTCTGTTCTGCTTTAGTCTCACATGGTTCCCCCCCCACCCTCTGCCCATTTAAAAAGAGGGGGAAGCTAGTATTAAGGCTAACTGGAAGTCAAGAGATCCAGGTTATAATCCCCAGACCTCTTGTGTGATCTTAAGGAAATTATTTACTAATCTCTCTGAGCTTCCATTTCCCCATCTGTAAAATGGGGTAATAAGAGTTAGTGACCTGCCAGGGTTGTAGCGAGGCTTAATTAATGTTTGCAAAGCACATTGAGGCCTGGTCTACACTACAAAGTCAGTTGCAATGTTATTGTAGCCATGTTGATCCCAAGATATTAGGCTGTGGGAGATAATATCTTTTATGTTGGACCAATAATAGCTATTATCTCACGCACTTTGCCTCGCTACAAAATTAGGTCATTCAACTACATCGCTCAAGGCTGAGAAAAATTTCACGCCCTGTGCAATGTAGTTAGGCCAACCTAAACTGATCCCATTAGGTCAACGAGCTGGCTACCACCTCTGGATGGAAGAACCCCTTCCATCGCTGTAGTGTCTACAGCTTGGCGCTGCAGCTATGCCACTGTAGCATTTCTAGTGTAGACATATCCCTGAGATCATTCAATGGAAAGCACAATGTGTTTATTTAGACAAATCAAAACGCTCCTAAAACATTAAGTGCAAACTTTTTGGCCAGCCCCTCAATATCTAACACACCCAAAAATCTTGGAGAAGTTTGTCCACTTTGTATTTGAGCCATTTCCAGTTTTGATGCAAAACCATAAATCTGCCTAGATTGGCTTGAACCAGGGCGCTGAGTGATTTTAGAAGGAAACTCAAAATCACGCAGTTTTCATATGGTTTCAAGTTCATGAACAGACACAGTTGATCTGATAGCTTTCATGACCACTTCTGTGACATAAATAAGTCAAAGACAAACACGGATACAAGCTGCACTGGGTACACAGACATTCCAATAAAGACCTACAAGAGAGACCAAGTTAACAAAACTTGGATTAGTCTGCTAGGGCAAAGGTTATAGCTCTTGCAGAAGAGGTTTGACAAGCTAGTTCTGGGGAGCAGCCTGGGGTATTGAATGAGATATACTGAGAGAGAGAGAGAAACAATCAGAGATCATTAAAAAGAAAAAACAAACAATGACACCTTTTCTGGAACTAGAGCAAGGAGATGCACAATCGTGTTTTCTGTGAGATTACCAACTACTGCTAAGAGTGGATATTTTATAAACAGGTGTAGAAGCATGAATGTGCCCCTGGATGGCTATCAGAGCACAATTTGTTTTTTGGCTGTTTACGGAAAACACAGAGCAGTACAGAGGGTCTGTACCTCAGTTGTATAGAGGGAGAAGAACTCTCTCTAATATGGAGAAATTGCTGGGACAGCATATCGATTAGTAAAGATGAGAACAATGAATTTTGGTGAGGGAGTGAAGGGTTAAATAGAAGAATTCTTCTTATTATTATTAATTACTGTATATGTATTGTGGTATCACCTAGAGACCCTTATCAGGGCCTGGGAGTCTCATTGTGTTAGGTATATGCAAACCATCTGTCATACTTATATGGCCCCCAGCACTGCAGTACCTGAGTGTTTTCAAATCTTAAATATATTTATCTTCAGACTAAGGCCATTTCTATACGTACCGCGCTTTAGCAGTGCAGCTGGACCGATACAGCTGTGCCACTGCCAGCACGTCGGGTGAAGACGCTCTCTTCCATCTGCATAAAAAACCACCTCTGCGAGCGGCAGAAGCTATGTCAGCAGGAGAGCTTCTCCTGCTCTGCTGTGCACACGAGCGCTTACACTGGTGTAACTTATGTCACTCAGGGGGGTGGAATAGTCACACCCCTGAGCGACATATATGTTGCTGACATAAGCTATGTCTACACTACAGCTTAAGTGACTTGCCCAGGGTCATACAGGGAATCTATCTGTGGGAGACCAGGGAATCTGGATCTCCGACAGCCTACTGGGCCCCCTACCACTGGGCCAACCTTCTTCTCTACAAACGCATAATGAAAACATAGCCCCCCTTCGTCCACAGTGTCCTAATCAACACAAGAAACATTGTCAGAAGGAGGAGGGGGATTTGGAAAAGTTTATCATCACTTATTACAGTTATGAGTGCCTGGCTCAAGGGTCAGCTCTTCATGGTGAATAAGCAAATTTATTGCCACGCGAACTAAGCCTTGGCTGGATCAAGAGAGCAAGCAGGAATTTTAAAAGACAAGGATAGAAAATGTTTTATGGATGGGTATAGACAAAATGGATCAGAGTAAGTGGTGTCAATAGTGGCATGGGGATGCTAAAAAAAAGACAACACAACACTATTTTGGCTGAAGCAGTAAGCACAGCTTGGATCGAAGTTAAAGACAATATGGCTGTTTTATCCCCCCACGCAGCTCAGAAAAGCAGGTGCAAGAAACATTTTCATAGATTAAAGAGAGGCCTATAAGGAGGCATGAACATTGGCTATGGGGGATTTTATCACTCAGTGGATTTGAACATGATTTCAGAATTAATGCACGAGTACTTTATTGCGTTGTTTATACAAATAGGGAAGATGAGAAGACAGACAGAATGGGCTGAGGCCATTCTAGGCTTATGATAGTACTGAGAAAAATCAAATACGTAAGTTGGGGAGCGTCAAAAAACCTTTAGCCACATTAAACACATTGTTTTTCTTTAATAATCAGTACCACTGCTTGGAAAGGTTCACTGGCCTGAAAGCATTTACACTGGTCCCCCCCCAGCCTGCTTCTGGAATTGTAAAATCACACCATTTTGATTATCTTGCTTTCATCCCCACTCCTACTTCAGTCCTGAGCTAATTTTAAGTAGGCAGTTTCTCACAAACTACTTGTGTAAAAGCTGAATGCCTTTCCCAGCTGAAAGCTGAGGTTTCAAGTGCGGTTAATAAAATGGTCTAGTTAGTTTTGTTTTTGCTTCTAGTCAATTGATAGACATCCTTACTTTCAGGTTCTGGTGACCTAGCAAATTGCTGCAGGGGCAAGAAAATAAAAAAAAGTTTCCTTTATAATGAAAAGAAATATCATGGAAATATTTGGATCTAGTCTTTGTAATTTTTTTAAAATAAAGTCTAAATGAGGGTCCTTTTAAAAATTAAGGATAAAGCTGAATTATTCCACATGAAAAGCAAAACACAGGATGAGTTGCAAAGGAAAGTCTCTGAAGCAAACAGAGTGCAAGGCATTTAGGCAGTGGAACAGAGCTGGTGGAAAGATGGAAGGAGGAGATCACTGCAGAATCCATGGACAGTGGGGCTTAAACTTAAATGGGCAGCTATGCTGGGCCAGAAATTTCTACGGAGGAAATTGACCTTTGGGAACCACTGAACCACCAGAATATTTGCATTGGTTAAAGACTTGGGAAGAGCCAGAACTATACAAATTATCTTCCTGCCTGGCTTGCCCATCTCTAACTGACACAGGCTAACAGAGAGAAGACATTGACCAATGTTAATAATAAGCATTCTAAGATTGTAACTAAATTCATGTTGCGGGGCCGGGGGAGAGGGGAAATGGAGGAGATTTAATCTGTTCAAGAATTTCACGCAGATTGCTTATTAAAAAGCAAAGTAACTAAGATCCTAACCCTGCAATGTACCATGTGCCCTCAATGCCCATTGACTTCAGTATCTCAGATGATCAAGCGCTACTATATAAAGATGGTGAAGGAGGAGCAGCATGATGTTTAAAATCCCTTGAATATAGGAGGGAGGTGCATTATTGGAGAAAATAAGAATCTACAAATGTCCACTAAATGTTAGGGGTTCACATGGGAACGTAAATTGATCTAGTCCCTCTTATCAAGCTAACTAGGATTAATGGTCAAGGTCTCTAAAGCCTAAGCAGTAGGTGCTATGCTCCCATTGACTTTCACTGAGATCTTCAAGGATCCCTTCTGAAGCGGAGTGCTGTAGAGGAGGCACCTCACTCCATATTCAGACACTTGAATAAGTAAGTGGCCTGATTCTCAGAACTTGAGAGCCAAATCCAAGCAGCAACCCTTTCTTTTAGGGTTTTTAAATAAAGCTTCTAATATTTCTGTTCAAAACACTGTCTGCTCTTGTTTCAAGTTCCAAAAAGACTCACAATACTACAGATACCATGTCAAACTGCCCGTAATATCACAGGCAACACTTGGAGTAATGTAATGAGCCATAGCAGTAAAGTTGTAATGAACGGCCTGCCTACTGGTTGGTCTCAAGATTGCTCATCTGTATGTCACATGGCCTGTACAGCTAACAACCAGTACAAATTCTGCTGCAGTTCAAGCAGTAAGATTCTCGTGCTTTTAGATCAGGAAGATCTAGGTTTTATCCCCATTATTTCCAAAAGAGAAAGTTGACAAGCATGGTGACAGCCAGGAAGTCAGATCTATGGGCAACTATGTTACAATCGTGTGTGTGTGTGTGTGTGTGTGTGTGTATATATCTCCTTTGATTATCTAGGGTACAGGGAGTTTTCAGAAATTATA
This sequence comes from Dermochelys coriacea, assembly GCF_009764565.3. Lineage (NCBI taxonomy): Eukaryota > Metazoa > Chordata > Testudines > Dermochelyidae > Dermochelys > Dermochelys coriacea. The sequence goes on from NC_050085.1 coordinate 9,595,046, forward strand.
TTCACAGAGTGCGCATGTGTATATATCTATATAGGGATATGCACCCTTGCAGATGCAGTGTAGATTATTACAACTACAGCAGTACACCTAGATAACGCACACACATTATCATACTATCACAGAAGTTAACAGTGCCAGTCAAACCAGCCTCTATTCATCATGAAGCAGCTGAACAGTGTACAAATCCTACACTCACGCTCAAGTTAACTCACGCTGCCCGTTTCCTGTGTTTTACCAACTTGCTGCATCTACTTCTTTTTAAAAACAGGATGATGTGTACACTGTTCGGCCAATCAGATTCTCGTTTTGGCTACCCATTCCCAGCCTTCTAAGTCGGAACGGAAATTGGCATGTTCCTTATGCAGAGTGACAGAGTCCACCACAGACTGTTTCAAAATGACTGTACTTTGGGATAGGGCTAAGGGGGAGTGAGGAGGGGAAGAGGAGAATATAGGAGATAGGGAAGGAAAACTGGGAATATTGCAAAGACTCAAAATTATTTTCCACTCAAAATAAAGGGCCAAAGCAATGAAGCTCCATCCATTTATGTCAGCTGAGGAACTGGCCCAAGTTCCTTAGGGGCACTTTATGCCAAGATTTTCATCCGATCCACAGGTTCATCTGAGTTTGAATGAGAGAGCACCTCATACACAATTCAGGCAGCCTGGATACAATTCCTCACCTGCATTTTCCTTTAGCCCCACATCTGAATAACTCACAAGCACCATACAATTCAAACAGAGGGTCAACTTGTAAACTTCCAGCCTGCTCGCAAGCAGTTTATAACCTTAAACTTCTCTTCTCAGGTTTCTGTAATGACCTGAGATGAGCTAACTATACACAAATCAACCTAACACCACATGTATCTTCTCAGCACTGTAATTTCCCTTTCTGTGTTGGTGGAGGTTCTCAGTTTGAAAAATTCAGCAATTTCCCCATTTGTAGCCAATCTTTCAACCTGAGAGTATAAAAACTACAAAGAAGCCAGTTATTTTTAATCCATTTGCTGAGCAACTTGGCAGTATTGGAAGGGGAGGTACAAATAGTCTTAAACAGTTCAGAGAAAAAAACCCTAATGCACATTAAATGAAACTGCAACCAGCCTCATCAGAAGCAAAGACAGAGAGTAAGATTACCCGAGGCAAAGAATGCACAACTGCCTCTCCACTGCTTTAAAGCCAGGCATGTTGCAAACTGTATCTTACAATCCTATCACCGTACAGTGATCACTACAGTTTTGAAACTAGCAACAGGGAAGTCATATTTCATAAATACTTGAAGACTGTTTTTTTGGGCCGCTGCTCCTGGAATCAGCTTCCCAGACTGAGCACTCACCTTTCTTTTAATATTGCAGTGACCAACAAGAGGTATTGCTTCTGGCCTTTCTGTTCATGATCCTCAGCGAATACTCGAACGGTTAAAACAACCGCTCCACGAGTTAACCACTCATTCGCAAGTTTTGGAAGCAAGAACTTTCCCACACAGCTCCCTTTGAACATCTGCAGCCCAAAACATGCTTGCGTTTAACAGACAGGGTTGCTGTATTTTTTTTTTCTCCTCCCACCGACAGAGCTTTTCCCCAGCAGCAAAGGAATGAAGGAACAGCAACTAACCAGAATTCTGAAGGACTGTTTGTTTCAATGAACAGCCAGCTTGGAAAAAAAAAATCACTGGGCGTGTAATGACCCAAACAGGCAGGGCCTGAAAGGAGGACTCAATCAGCAATTTTCCCATAAACGCACACACGAGTGTTGTTCCAAACTCTCCTAACCTGCGTCTAAGACAGTGCGGTTCCACTGGGACAGACGTACCTGGCTTGGTCTCCTCGCTGTCCGATTTCATGTTGGGAGATTTTTTGGGTGCCCTGCGAATGGCTGGAGATTGCATTCTGTCACTCTCACTCTCCTTCCCCCGACTCCTCCCCAGCAGGGCAGGAAGTGCAATGTGCTCTACCTGTGCGGCTTGGAATTTGACCCCTTGGCAGGTTGCTGACTGTGCTCCCATGATGTCACTGGCAGGGGGGTGTGGTTTTCCAGCCCGGGGAGGTTTCTAGGCAGAGAATGAAGGTGCACAGAACAGTGATGTCAGAATTCGTGGCTTTTAAAAGCTCTTTGGGCACCATCTCTCTCTGCCTCCCCCTCACTCCTGATTTCTGAGCTAATTCTTCTCACCACAACTGACTGGGTCAACTTTTTGCCGAGTCCTGTAGATGATCTTGTCAGTGACACTTTGCAGAAAACAGGAGGGAGAGAATTTAGCACTAGCTGCCTTATATTGGGAAGAAAGGATTCTTCCCTTTACAACTTGTTCCTCGAAGAAAATAAGTTAATATAATCAAAATCCGTCATATACTCTGCAGCTCCTGTGTGATTAATGAACTCTATTAGGTTACTTTTATGAATAACCCTGGAGGATCAATAACTTGTCAGGCAGCATAGTCCAGTGGATTACTAAACATAATCCAAGCATAGTCCAGGTCACTAAACTAGGTGACACAAGCTGTATGCCCAGCTCTGCCTCTGACCTGCTGTGTGACATTGGGCGAATCATGTCCCCTTTCTGTGCCTCAGTTTCCCCCACTCCTTGTCTGTCTTGTCTATTGAAACTATATGCTCTTTGGGGATAGAGACTGCCCTGATTGGGGTCTTTAGGCATCAAAAGTGCCAAAGTGACTTAGGCTCCTAACTCCAATTCTCAAAAAAGTGACCTAGGCAATTTACCATTAACTTTCAATAAGGCTGAGGCTCCTGTGTGCCTAAGAACTTGTCCACATGGGGCACCCAGTAAAAGTAATCCAAATTAACTAAGGGTGTGAATTTAAAGTGTCATAGTTAAACCACATTATGTGTGTGTGAACTGAATACTCTTCTTCAGAATTAAAGTGAGCTTAATTTAATTGATCTTAATTCATTTCATGAATTAAGTTAAATCAAATTAAGGTCTCTTTAATTCTGAAGAAGAGTGTCCACGAAGAGGTTTAAAGCAATTTAAAAGGTTGATTCAGATTCATTTTTGTGAGTGTCCCGATGGAGACAATCCCTTTCCCTATGGCAGTGCAAATAGCAAGGAAGGGTAGCAGCAGCAGGTTGTCTATACACTATTCTCCAAGGTCCTACCTATACAATAACTGTGTCTACACGGGCCCTTTTTCTATCATATTATTGCCAACAATGCAGCTCCATTGCTGATAACAATGGTGAGAAAACTTAAGCACAGGGAGGTTAGCTTCAGCTCTGTAACACTGTCTTGTACACAGGATGACTCAGGGTCGTGAAAATGGCCTTGTGGATGACTGGCTTGACTCCAGTTTGGTAGCGACTGAAAGCTGTTACCAGCTACTGGCTGTTTGATAGTAGATTTTCACAGACCAGTTGCAAGTGGATAAATAGCCACAACACAAACCCGCCCCTTACCACTGGCAACTCTATCTCAGAATGGAGATCAAGAACGAAATGGGTCGTGGAGCCTGAACTCCCCCTGGAAATGGGGTCTCCAGGACAGGTTTGGCACTTTAGAAAGTGAGAAGATGGCAAGGGAGTGAAGGGGAACAAATACAACAGCAACAGGGTAAGAGAGGGAAATGGAAAGGTGTCTTTATAATATAACGGGAAGGTAAAAATACGTTGTAGGCTGAAGAGGCCATATATGAATGGGAAGAAGTCAAAGGGAACAGGCACAAGTTGTTACATTTTCTGCCATGATTTGGGTTTTTTAAAAAAAAATCATTTAGGATGTTTTACAGCTCCTGCCCTCAAAACCAGGCCCTATTTGTAATTTATTTGCCATGTCCAACAGGTGGAGAAGGCAGACAACACTTGGGGTGCATGGATTTATGTCTATCTCTTTATTGCGCCTTTGTAATGGCAAAAGTGGAGCAATAAATACTGATTGATTGGATGGGTTAGGACCCCGGACAGGCAAACACATTCCAGCTGCCGAGATGAGGTCATATGACCTTGTTCCACACTATTGTCCTGCTAGCTGCTCAAGGCTGGTCTGTGATTGGCCGAGACAAGGTCACCTGACACTTTTTGTGTCTAGCTTACAACAATGCAGACTTCTTACAAAATAGCTCGTCTGGTTTATTTCCATTCTTCCCCACTCCCACAGGGCCAGCTTTAAGCATAGGCAACAAGAGGCAGTTAACTAGGCTGCAACATCCCAGTGGGCACTGGAACCCTGCTGAGGTCACTCCCCTCGAGGCAAGCAGAGTCCAGAGTAAAAAGGCCACACGGAGCCAAACTTTCAGCCCCAAGGAACTTACACAATAGCCTCATAAATCCAAATAACCACAGTATATTGCCCTCTTGCAGCCCCTTCCAACCACCCACCTGCCAATGATAGTGAACGAAGCCTCACAGCCTGCATGGCAGTAAGTATATGGGGAAACTGAGGCACAGCAATGTGAATCGACTTGTCCAAGGTCACACAGTGAGCAGTAATGCCAAGAACATAACCCAGATCTCCCGAGTCCCCCGTCCCATGTGCCTTAACCAGAAGCCAGGTTCCCCCATTGCAATGAATGCAACAAGCTAGCGTGGGATGAAACCAAGGGTCAAAATCTTTTCTTCTCACAGTCAGGACAGGTGGCATATAACCTGGAGTGGTTATCACTGACATCTCCCTTCTGAGAGTCTCCTGAAGATGCGTCTCTCTATACGTCAGTCACATCTGCCCCAGAATCTGAGCTGTGTGCATTACAAATCTCTTAGCTAAACAGCAAGAGCAGTTCCCAAAATCAGTGTCACGTGCATCTCATTCCTGCTTCTCCTGCTAGGAGTGCACCATCTCCCTTTCACTGTCCACCAGCTCCATGAGGATACTTGCAGGGGCACTGGTTGGCAAGATGATGTCATTCAAAGCAGGCATCAGCCTTTCTCCCTGTGACAGCCTATAGCGTATCGTCAGCAACAGTCCAACATCCAGCAAGGTAGATAAAGTTCACCTTTCGGTTTGTCACCTCATAGTCCTGTCTCATCTCTGCCCCAAAGGAGCACTGTAGGCATACACACACTGCCCTCCTGGTTTCAGAGTAGCAGCCGTGTTAGTCTGTATTCACAAAAAGAAAAGGAGTACTTGTGGCACCTTGGAGACTACCAAATTTATCTGAGCATAAGCTTTTGTGAGCTACAGCTCACTTCATCGGATGCATTCAGTGGAAAATACAGTAGGGAGATTTATATACACACTCAGAGAACATGAAACAATGGGTTTTATCATACACACTGTAAGGAGAGTGATCATTTAAGATGAGCTATTACCTGCAGGTAGGGAGGGTGGGAGGAAGCTTTTTGCAGTCAGTTGTAAGGCCTCTCTCCCCTGTTGTGAATTTACGATCAGGAGGAACTCTAGGACACTGGTAGATGCATCCTGCTCTGTCCCTTGGTAGCAGCTGGAGTATTTTCATCGGGCCAGCCAGCAGAGCTGGGCCACAAAGTTCAGATTCAGAACCAACTACCTCTAAAGCCCAGAGTCATTTGGATCTGTGATTTTGGTTCAGACCCCTCTACTAGCCACATGTGCTTTCTGACACAAAACAGGCAGTCTACAGCACCCACAGACAGGGGATCCATTATGTACAGGGTTTGCCGGTGACTCAAGACTAACGCTCCTAGGCCCCTGTGCTGCACGCTGACTTCTCACGTTTTCACAGCAGCTGTGCATGTGAGCTCATTTTGCTCTTTGTAAATAAGGCTGTAATCCCATGCAGGGCCACTCGTATTTCCCTGGCTCACTGCAGTTATAACCAGTTACTGACTATAAAGGAAGAGGGGAGAGAGAAAATAAAAAAAACCTCACTGTCTCCACATTATGGTTTGAAATCTAGGCTGTGGAATTACTGTCTTCCCAGGCAAGGCCCCGCTCTCTCCTTGTTATGACTCGGGTCAGACAATGACCTGTTGCCCTGACCCGATGCTGACATGAAAGAAGGCAAAAGGGTTCACTGGTGATAACTATGGGAGAAGGTCAATTGGCAGTTTCCATTTGAAACATCCTCTTTCTCAGGGGCTGAGAGAGAATTTGGTTATTTTAATCCGCTCTAGACTGGAGAGATGGATTTTCTAAAATGGGGAGAGAAAAAAAAAAAAAAAACCTTGAAGGGTTTGTTGTTTTCTCCTCTTTTAAATTATTGCTACTTTAGAGATGTCCAAAAGGTTGTTTTGATCATATTCTGGTAAGGTTTAATTTTTGTTGGTTTACTGTTTCTAATTATCTATCTATCTCTGGTACTAACATGGCCTCCCTCACAATAGTTTCTGAACATCTCATGATCTGTAATGTATATATCCTCACCCCACCCATGTGAGCAGGGCAGATCTATTATACCCAAATGTACAGATGGGGAACTGAGGCACTCAGAGGCTAATGGACCTGCCCAATGTCCCACGGGAAGCCTATAGCAGAGCAGGGATTGTGATGAGTGAATTCCCAGCCATGGGAATACAAGACACTAAGGGCTCGATCCTGAGAGGTGCTGGACAGCTGCTACTCTAATGAGAAGTCATGGGCACTCAGAAGAACTGCATGGAAGATGAAAGTTCTCTTTCGTGAAGGATTTTGAGATTTCAGAACCTGGCTTCATTTGGAATGGGAGGGAAAACTGCAAGTTTTGAAATTCTCCATGAAGGAAAGTTCAGAATTGTTTGTGTATTTGGGGTCAACTGAATGTTACCTTTCGAGAAAACCTAAACATTTCATTTCAATTTTGACTTTAAAAAATAATTGTCTTACATTCGCAGACACAATACAGAACAAATAAAACATTTTAAATGAAAAGTCATTTCAAAATGAATACGGAACAAAATGTTTCCATTTAACATCTAAATGACCTGTTTGGACACCATCAGCACACTCCCGGCCTTTTTTCCCAAAAAAGGGAATTTCGGTGAAATTGGTCTGATTTCACAAAGTATTGTGATATCCCCAGAACAGCATGTTCCAACGGAATATAGTTCCATCAAAGTTTCTCCAACCAGCGCTGGTACTTATCACCCTGCCTTACGTGCATGATCCTGCTAGTTTGGAGTGCCATCAACCCCCACTGAAGCCAATGGGTATCGAGGGCTATTCACAGCTCACAGGACAGGGCCCTAAATGATCTCGTGAATTGCTGTAGATGGCTTGCGCTGGGAGCTCCTCAGGGGTGGTTCAAGCCTGCCTTGATCCTACCATTGTAATAGTAACAGGAGCGTCACTGTGTTTGCATTGTTTTCCTACAACGCAATGTTCTTTGCCAGCATCACAGCTGCTCTCTGGAAACAGATGCAACTTTGGGGATTAAAGACAAACCTGGAAAAATACTGTAGAATTTTGAACAGCGTTGCTCTGTGTCCTCATAAAACTGTTTGGAAGTGGGTTTTGTTTTTGTTACCTCATTTTAATAAGAGCCAGCTCCTACCATCTGCCTTTCTTGTGCTGTCTTGGCTGGTGAGTGATGTTTGGCTTGGCACTGCCAGCCCGGATGCTGGCAAACAATTGGCCAATGCTTGACATCACTTGCATTGCTGATGCCAAATGCCACCCTGGAAAAGAGTCTAAGCTCCCCCAGCAAAGGACTGATAGCATCTGGCCTTTAACCCTTTCAGGTATTCCATGGGAAAAGACAGCATGTTTTCCACAGTTGTGTTCCCCCCACCCCCACCTTTTCTGGTTGCCTTGATGGTGACATTGCAGCAGGTACTCCATTTGGCCACATCCTGTGCACAGAAGGATCACACCCCTTGGGCAGCAAACCTTTTCCTCTGCCTCTCTCCTTCCTCTCCTCCAGTCAGACCCAGTCACTGGCGAAGCTCTGCCTCTATCTTCTCTTCTCTCCTGTGAGGCCTCACTCCCAATCTCGGATTCTTTCCACTCTTGCTTTCTTTCTCTCCTCTTCCCCTCCTGCTCTGCCACCCCCATGCCTCACTTTCCCCATCTCTCCATATGTATTGGAACAGAGGAATCAGTGTTTCATCCTCCTTCAAATCCTGTTCATCCTTCACCTGTTATTCTCTTTCCTAATGTTTCTAGCCCCTTCTGTTTGATGCTCCTTCCGCTTACTCCTGCGGATGCTTCACTTCTGCTGTCCTCCCACTCATTTCATACTGATTCTTCCCCTCAGTTACCCTCCTCTCATTCTCTGTTGATCCTCCACATCTCCCCTCCCCGTTCAGTCCGTAATCAAGTTCTACCTTCTCTTCAATCCTTGCTGGTGGTTACGCCTCTTCCCACAATCCCAGTGATATTCCATCTCTCTGCTCCCAGAAGGCCTGGGTGACGCTCTGCCTCTTCCCCCCATCTCAAAAGACACGGCCTATTCTCTCCCCACTGGATTCACTGGCCGGCCAAAGGTTTGGACAGCACTTGCCTCAGATTTCTACAGGATAGTTGCTAGTGTACGTCAGAAAAGTTAATGCTTTGAAACAGAAAGGAGAAGTAGAAACAAGCACCGAGACACCAGACCTGCCACATAGTTCTACAGCCTCAGGATATCTCTGTAAATGGAGCTTGTCCAGCTGTTAGTCAGGTATTTGAACTACCCCAGCTGCCCCCTGAAACCAGCAGGATGCAGTGTCTGATCTCCTGTCAACCAGGTAGGGAGTAATGCTACCTGAATAGAGGAGCTGTCCTTCTGAGAAGAACAGTCCCACAATGCATGTGCTGATCAGCTGTTCAGAGTTATCACCTTTAGCCTTAGGTACTCACATACCCTCAAGGCAAACCTGCTATTGCTGAGACACCTGCTGGCAGCATGGCTAGCAGGACATTCACTTCATAAACCATCTCTACCTGCCGGTAATACCAGTGAGCAACTGCAAGTGGGTTAGGAGCCTGAAAATCTTTGATCCAGGTACATATCCCTCGCCAACATGTTACCTCCTATCTCCGATTGTTTGCATAACCCTTCTAGTGATGCACTGTGTTCTAGGGCATCATCTGCAGCATTAAATCACCGGGCAGTTCTTCATGCAGGGTTACCTTGGCTTTCCAATAGTCGAGGGCATCTGCACCGGAGCACCAGCCGCTAAGATCAGGTCCCCATCTCCACACAGCAGTTAACCCGATCCAGACTAAACAGGGAGTGCTGAAGCCCACACCATCAGGAGAGCTCGGTTACACTGATTCTATGGATTTGCACCACCGTTACAGAGATCAGAACCATGGCCCATGGAGTTAGTGAGCCTCACAGGACTTGCCTGGACTTTAAGACAGTGGTAGAAGAAAACAACCCAAAACTGTATGGGATCAGTTCCAGCAAAGCAGGACTAGCCATCTCAGAGCTAATGCATGCCACTCGCCAATGTTTTCTGTAAGAGGTAGTGATGCTTAGCTCCCTATAACAGGGTTCTGATATGTTGCCTGCTGAAATCTGTTCAGAACACCCTAATAATACACATATTTCTTGCCTTGTTAAGGACTACAAGGGACCCTGCTCCAGGTTCGCAGGATAATGTAATAACCTTGTGCTTTTATGCACATAGGTCTTCATCCAAGGATTGTAAAACACTTTGCAAAGGTTCATTTACTGAGCAGGTATCATCACAATCATATACATTGGACAGTTGGAAAAAAAAAAAAAACCTTGGCACGGAGAGAAGGGTGGGAGAGTCTTGCCCAACACCACACAACGCCAGCAGACCTAGCTCCCAGCCCCCTGCATGAACCATGAGACTGAAATCTCCCAAACCCCATAAAGGTGACTTTAGAAACCTCCACGGCACTGCAGAAACCTGTCTCAGGAAGGGCTATGAGTGTGGGTATAAGGAAACACGCTGTTGCCAGTCCTCACTATAAGTCTTTACCATGCACTTGAAACTCCAGTTACTGTTGTCCCAACTGTCCCAGTTGTCCCTGACCAAGAGCAGGATTGAGTTATAAAGACCAATGTTATTCACGTCACATTGAGATGTGAATAAAAATGTGCAGTGCCCTTCTCCCTTCACTGCCTATTGCATTACAAGCAAAGCAAGGGGAGGTTGTGCTTTCGCAGCAATACTTGTGCCATGACAATTACATAGCTACGAAGCTGCCCACGAACATGTTCTTTGCAACCTAAACAAAAGGTGCTAGGCTCCTCCCTTGGGGGGAAAAAGTCACATGGCTAAGAGTGGAGGAAGGTCTGGGCTTGCATGTTTGTATTACTGACTAATTGTGGGCTTTTGTTAGCCAACTGGCATTAGTCACATCTGCAGAACCAATACCACTATGCTCCCTTGTATTGTGTCTAGATAGATAGATAGATAGATATAGATAGTAGGGGCTGCCAAGGTGGTCAGATGAGGGGAAGGCACTGCCAGCTTTTTATTTAATGATGCCGCCTGTATAGATTTGCTTGCCAGTTCCTAACTGGTTAACTGATTAAAAGTCTCATGGGAAAGTCCATAGGGAGTGGGTATTAGCTAATTAAATTACTATGGATGCAAGAAGCTTGTTAGGGTTTTTATTTGCTATGCCTGGGTTTTAATTTGTGACTGTGACCCTGGGGGCCAACGGAAGGGGGGCTGGATTGTGTGTCATCTGGATACATTTCTATTCAGAGTCTTTTGGGTCAGGGTCTTTTTCCTCTCTTTTTTAGGGTGAAAAAGAAATCTGCCATCAGCTGGTTACCAGTGATTCCTGCTAGATAAGGAGATGCAGAAGTTGTCATGGTGACAAGATGATGCTCTTCTGCCTGCTGCTGATCTAACCAGCAGTTCACAAACATCTCCTGAGACATCATGTGAAGAACAGATGGATCCTAACAAACTTCAGGCTTTGAAGGGATTTCACTACGGCTTCTGATTGGATGGTGGGAAAGAGGCCAATGCAGTTTATACTTCACATGTGGCTGGGTTGGGTTTTCTTAACCATGATCTTTAAAGGGCCAAATCCTGTGATGTGCTGAGCATCTGCAACACCCAGCGTCTAGCACTAAGTGAGATTGCTTTGAGAATTGGGCAAACAGGTCCAGAGAGCTGAAGAGCACTCAGATTTCCAGGAAACCTGAGGGGAGGTCACGAGCAGATGGAGCAGTTGTAAACAAAGGTTATGCAGCCCAAATAGCATATGCATGTCCATTAAATTTGTCTTGCAAAGAAGAGCTTCAAGTAGCACATGTCACTAGTTAAATACATCCTTAAAAATTAGGCAATGACTCTGGAAATGAGTCTTGACCACCTGCTGGTATTATACCTTCGCAAGTTTTACTTTGACAAGCAGGGTGTAACAGGATCAAAATACAGAGCATGAGAAGACATGATCCAGATACTGTGATGGGGATGGGTGGTCAGGGAACTGTTACCTGAAGCACGATCAGGGCTTCTGGGGAACAGGATTGAAGGCCAGGTTTGTGGAAAGGTTGCAAGCCTCGGAGTGAACGTGGACAAGTTTCATGCAAGCCTGGGCTGATTGGTACCTTGGGGTAAAATGATTTCCACCCAAAACCAGGCAACGTTTGGCAGTTTCGGCTGAATTTCACTTTGATATTTTTGGGTTCATTCCAACATGAAGCTCAAAGCTAAAGTCAGAGGAGAAAGTGTGAAGGGGAAGGAGGTGAAACCAGAGGGCTAGAAACTCATCTGGTATAAAGTGGTGTAGCTCCACTATAGTCAAGGAGAAGGGCCTTATGGGTGAGACTCAGAAGATCTGTGTTTGATTCCTGGCTCTACTACAAGTTCTCTGTGTGACCTTGGGCCAGTCATTTCACCTATCTGTGATTCAGATCCCTCTCTGTAAAAGGAGGGAAAAGAATCCTCCCTATCTCCCACCCAGTGTCTAGCTCACTTGTTTAGACGGTCTATCTCATTATGTGTGTTTGTACAGCACCCAGCACAATGGTACTGCAATTCCAATAATAAATTAGAACAGTTTGCACGATCTAAGGATGTAGCCCAGAACATGCCAACTCATGTAAAATTCAACCATAAAATGGCCCATACAAAATGGTGAAGCTTCACCCAACACCAACAGCCGTTATCGAACCAAGACAAGGAATCAAAAGCTTGAGCCCTCACTTTCACTTGAAAATGGGAGAGAAAATCAGCAATGCCCTGGAAGCTGAGCAGTCTGCTGACGAAATAAATGACCATGAGATTTCAAATTGGATTTATACTTTGCCATTTGCATTTTCCTCACAACTGTCTCCTAAAGATGCCCTATGGGCAAAGAGGTATACGGCTCCTATGTAGTTATCTATATAACCCTGCAATACCTTTCTCGAGAAGCAGCGTAAATTAACCTAGTCTTAAATTCACTAGGTTTCTTGCACTATAAACCTAGAATGGTGTCTGCTCTCTAAGGGGCCAATTATTATTTTTAAAGTCCTTATTTTCTCAAAATTCTTCCCCTTCCTTGTCCTGTTAGTTCATTCTAAATACTTATTCAAAAAAAGAGAGGGGTTTTAAATAAAGTTTTTAATGGGAAAAATAACTTAAAAAAACCTGATCTGTATTTTAAATGAAAGGGAAAGCGTGTGCCCGCGCACGTGTGTGTGTGTAATACACACACTCATTTATTTATTTAATTTATAAATATATAATTAAATACATATACACATACATAAATACTAAATAAGATTCCAGAAATGTCACTGTGCGTCTGAAGCCATATGTTGAAAGAAAGAAAAGAAAAAGAAACAAACAAACAAACAAACAAACTTCAAACACAGAGTGCAACATTCCTGGAATCTTCTTATAAAGATGGAGAATAGGATCCTCTGTCTGAGGAGAAGGAAAGGCTAAATTCAGTGCAAGTTTTGTATTATGGTAGCTCTTAAGAATCCTCAACCGAGATCTGGGCTCTGTTGTGCTAGGCACTGTACAAACAAATAGCAAGAGACGGTGCAGCTAACCGAGTGCACCTTCGTCAATTGATTAACTTCCAGGAAACCCAGTGTGTTGTGGTATGTTACCTGTATGGAGGTCACTAGTATTTTGTGACAGAGGCCCAAGTCTAGAAATCTGTTACAAATCAAGAGACAATGATCTGTCCATGGCAGAGTCTTCAATTCCAAGACTAGGATAAATTTACATCAGACTGACCATTGGTCCAGAATGCCCACATGACATGCTGGGGGCAAAGGTTTGTCAGCAGAAGCTCAGGAGCCGACCAATGCTGTTTATCCGGCAACAGGCCACAGTGCTGTGTGAATGCGGTTGACTCCACTTCATTCACTGGAGACTGTGCATATGGTCAAGGCAGAGACGCTTGACGAGCGACCCCGAATTAATATTGTGAAAGTGCCCCAACAGTGACAGCAGTGGAGGTTGCTAGTCAGAATCCAGGAAATGTATTCATCTCTAACATGTTTGTTTTAACTCCCTTCCCTCCTGCTTCGTGCTGGCTGGGGAAAGCGGTGGAGCCTTTCATTCCTCGAGATCAGACAACAACCTCATGGCCAGCTCTGTTTTGAACCCAGCCTGTGCTTAGGAGGATGAAGATGGTGTGTTGTGTTTCTCCATCCTCCCTCTCTAGTCCTGATAGCCCAGTGGGATCTTCCAATCTGCTACACTTCAGACATGAGGACAGCAGTTGGCCATTCATCCTATGGCAGGGAAGGTGATGCAGCTTACTCTTGGGGGCAATTGCCTGCTGACTTTACAATCCACTGACATCCAGAACAAGATCTTTGGTGTCTCTTTCAGTGGGAGGGCACATGGTACCCAAACCAGAAGCATAAGTGCTCTCAGAGCTCTGTCCCCTGAGAGTTAGAGGCTTTGTATTCAAGAAGCACAAAGGGTTAATCAGATAAGACCAGTCAAAAAGTACAGAGCAGTACATAGCTCAGGTAATGCCACCTTTAGAGCATGACGCAAAACTCCTCTCTTTGTAAAGGGACAGGTAACGGCCCCAGCAGAGCTCTCCTGAAAAGCAGCCCCCAAGGGCTAGGAGAGGAGTTTTCTCAATTTACAATTATGTAAATGATGCCTCGGTTCCAAGGTAACGAGTGCATTAGAGATCACAGTTCAAATAGGTCAACTGTTCCCCGTTCCATCAGGGCAAATTTGAAGCAACTCTAATGACATCCAGACTGACAACAGCGTGAGCGAGGAACGATCTGTATTCCGAAGTGCTTATTGGAGCAGCATCGCCGAGCAAATGCTTCACTCCATCCCTCTTGTGTATGGAGTCAGTGAAGTCACGCCAGAGTTACACAGGTGTAACAGAGCAGAATTTACACCCAGGGAGTAGAGAAGGAGCCCTAGCTCAGGGTACAACAGCTCCTGGGCCAAGTTCTCTGTTAGCATAACTATTCATTGCAGTGGAGTTGCGCCACCCAACTGGGCCCCTCATGAACTCATTCCCCAGGACGACCTCGTGCTTCAAAGTCAGGGTGCAACAAACCATGATCATAACATGCAGTGACCAAGGCAGCAAACTGATTTCGTGGACTGAACAGCAACAAGGAAACGGTCATCACTGGGCCTAATTTCCAGTCGGATACTGATTTTGACTCCCGCTGCACAAGGGGCATATCTGCCTGAGGATGGACTAGAGAAGTCAATGATGCATGTTACGGGTAGCAGTGAAAGAAATCAGCGGAGCAACACGGAGTTCCTGTGGGCTGCAGTGACACAGAGAACTCCGCAGTCGCAGCTAGGAGGCTGGATTCCCAGAGCTACAATACAGCAACAGGAGTTGCAGCATCAAACAAAACCACACTGGGGGGGATTCTTCTCTTCATTGGCCTATTTAATTCCCGTTAATGTCTGTGGGCATTCCAGGAGGGAGGGCAAGAAAGGGATTTATGGACTCTCGGTACAGTAATTACAGCCAGCCAGCCCAGACGGCACAACTGTATTTCCTCTTCACTTCCTGGCCTACCTCGCATGACCCCGTTGCTGTGCCCTGTCAACCAGCCTGGAAGCTGCTGCATTTCAATGGTGCTGTATGTGTGCAGTCTACGAAGTGCTTTGGGATCCTTTAGTTGACTTTTCCCTCTATGTGCTGTATGTCTTCCTCCTACCCTTGAGGAAACCTGATTTGCTAGGGGAATGAAATTTAATGGACAGCTTCTTCCCAAGGCCAGATCAGGGCAGCTCCATGAACAAACCAAGAGGGGACTCAAAAGGGAAGTGCCACTTGGGTAACAGGACAAAAGACTGACTGCATTACCCATCTCATCCTGCTGCAGGGAACCAGCTTTGCCATTGCACCAGAGATTTACTATCACAGGGTCCAGCCTGAAAGATGCTAAGCTCCTACTGCTCCCTTGATGTCAACTAACTTCAATGCCACTTACAGTGGTCAGCACCTCTCAGGATTTGGGCTGGGATATTCAAAGGAGCCTAAGGGAGGTAAGCACCCAAATCCTATTGAAATCCAATGGAAGTTGTGTACTGAATTCCACTAGGCAGAATATCACAGCCTTGGCCTACAAGGGACAGACATTATGAAGAGATTGTTCTAAGAGGAAGCGGTTTTGCACAGAAAAAGCATCACAAGGAGGTAGAATCCAAACCCTGGTTCACAGCATAGCCAGTGTTATGTGTATGTACCACTTGAGTCGCACTTAAACCCCATCTTGATGACTTAAGTGGTGTGTAGACCTCAAGCTAGTTGGGGTGAGTTTCTCCTCAAGAACTGTGCATGTGGTCTTTGTAGAAATTGATCAAAACGATTTCTGGCCAATGAAATATCCATCAACCAGGCTATAAAAATCAGATGGCCTCTTAATAGCAAAATCATTTGTCTTCCCTGGGCCCTCTGCTCTGCTTTATTGGAATTAAGTGAGTAACATAATTTGGCTTGACTTTTACTACAGAGCATTTCCTCCTCTCCTAAAAGACCAGCATAGCCGCAAGGCCAACAAGATGTGAAAGAAATGGTATTATCCCAAGGTTGGATAAAGAGCAGCAATGACATTTAAAAACAACATGATCTTTATGTTTGAACAGGTAACCTTAATGAGCAGGACACAGATTCCTTCATTATCCCTTAACTCGGCTAAAACGGACAATGACAAGAAAAACGATATTAAAAAAGCTTCCCAATATTCATAATGCAATAGTATTTTGGATCATCATCAGTGACAGAGAGGCAGCGTGAGCTAGCGGATATGGCACTGGACTAGAAGCAGATGGCCTAGTTCTGCCACCGACGTATGTTGTGATCTTGTGCAAGTCACATCACCTCTTTAGGAACGTCTACGCACTTACAGCAGGATGTAGAATACAGACACCGGATACTCAGCTAGCACAGGTCTAACTAACAATGTAGATGGTGAGGCAAGGCTTAGCAGAGTAGAGAGCCCTACAGGCCTGAACCCAACAGGGTATATACCCCACACAGCTTTCTACATACCCAAACAGGGCCTCCCATGTGTACATGACTATTTTTAGCAGCATGGTGTCCCCGTGGCCAGAGCCTTTCCCTGCAGCATGTAGCTCCACATGTAAAGCCTGTACTCTACACACAGCCAAGTGTGGACATAGCCATTGTCACTCTGTTGCTCCCATCCATCCTTTGTCTGCCTTGTCTATTTAGACTGTAAACTCCTCGGGACAAGGACTGTCTTACGGTGTGTTTGTACAGGAACTAGGACAAGGGGGCCGTTGGACCTCTAGATGGGGAGGACTAAAATATTTTAGTTTAAGTCAGTGATACTCAAACCTCAGTGGTTCAGGAGCCAAATTAGCAATCAACATTACTCAAAAGAGCCACAGTCATGTGAATTCATTGTCTCGTTTACTATAGTACCTATAGATTGATATTTAATCAGTATGACGGGAAATATTTAGTTCACATATATTGTTCTCACTGCAAAATGACTGACCAAGTATTATTTTCTCAACTACAATTGGTTAATAACATAGTAGAAGCCTCCTGACTGGTTAATAACTTAGGGTGGTTAATAATTAAATCACACAGTGTTTTAATACTGTGTGTGCAAAGAGCCACAGGAAACACATTAAAGAGCCACTTGCAGCTTCGAGCCTTAGTCTGAATATCACTGGTTTAACACAGGGAATTTGGGTGAAACGGAGTGTCCTTTAATATTCAGGAGGCCAGACTAACTGATCTAATGGTCCCGTCAGGCCTTTAAACTCTAGGAAGCTATCAAACTAGGCTACTGTAATACAAATCATTCATACTAAAGATCCAAGAATTTTGAAACTCCTGTTTGGCTTGTTGCCACCTGTTTACTTTTCACACAAAGGAACAGATCCCAGGGTTAAATCTGAATCCCACCACCAAACATTCAAAAGGGATCTGAATTTATGTTCTAGCTTGGACCTCCAATCTCTAAAAAAGCAGACTGAAAAGAACTTGCCTGCTATTAACCTCATTATCTTCTGGGAAGACTGATAAATGTGGGTCTGATTCTGTGAAAGCGCTGAGCCATGCTTCAAAGGGAGAGGAGGGCGCTCAGCATTTTGCAGACAGTGCTTGTTACAGGTAGAACCCAATCCTGCAGGGTGTAGAGACCCTTCCTCTAAGATGCTTAGCTCCCTCCACTGCATTGACTTCAATGGCGTGGCTGGTGCACAGCACTGCGCAGAATTGGGTCCCTACATTCGGTACAGTTTGGTTTGTTCAGTGAACAACACAAGCTCGTTTAGGACTCATTCTTTGCTGCCAGCCCACAGAAAGTTTTGCAAATGACCAAAACAGTGGCATTTTCCATGAGTTTACAACCTGTTCTTGTCACTCAGATCTTGGACGCTTTACAAAAAAACAAGGGCTCGGGTTTGTTCGACACAAAAATGTGACTAAACAGCATAGCAGTGAAAGAAAGGTCGTCCCATGGGGAAAGCAGGACATCAGGCTGTGTCAGAGGCAGGCCCAAGTGTCAGCCGTGAAAGGCAGCAGGGAAAAGCAAGGGAAGAGAAGCAGGGAAATTGTCGGCAGCAACCCAAAATGACAGCTCATGATTATGAAATCATAAGATACCTAGATTTGTTTTCAGGAGGAAGGGATCGAAGAGGAGGGTGAACAAAATAGGGAAACGGAATCACAAATGTGCTAGGTATTTCAGTTGCTTGATTAGTTGATTCTTTTTCTTAAAGGGATCCTCGCTATCAAGAG
The DNA here is from genome assembly GCF_009764565.3 of Dermochelys coriacea. Lineage (NCBI taxonomy): Eukaryota > Metazoa > Chordata > Testudines > Dermochelyidae > Dermochelys > Dermochelys coriacea. The sequence goes on from NC_050085.1 coordinate 9,613,031, forward strand.
CCAGGGCCCGATTTTCAAAATTGCTCTGTGTCTGTTATTCAGGGGAGCTGGGGTCTTTGGAAAACTGGCCCTGAACTTATGGAACAAACCCCACAGTCTGAAATCGGCATGGATGCCCTTAGCAGATGTGGCACCCAAACCAAGTGCCACAGCCTGGTAATGCCATGGTCTATGTGTACTTGAGGCCAGCCTAGGTAAGCAATGTGCTCCTGGTTTGCTCTGAGGTCTAACACACACACACGTTTAGGGTTATATGCTTCTGATTGTAGAAAAAGACACAGCCCCCCCGGTTAAATTCATATTTGGGTTTAGTCCTGAAAGCGTCTCAAATACGAGCCTGATTCTGTGACAATGCTGAACGCGGATATCAACAGAAGAGGAGGACATTCAGCATTTTGCAGACAGCAGTTGTTACAGGTGGAACCCAATCCTGCAAGGCACAGAGGCCCTTCCTTTGAGATGCATAGTCCCCTCCACTGCATTTACTTCAATGGCGTGGCTGGTGTGGAGCATTTCACAGAATTGGGTCCCTACAGTCGATAGTTTGGAGGAGCACCTGACTCAGCGACGCTTGAGGGGAACAGCTCCTGACATCAACACCCCCTAAAGTAATGCACGGTAACTGGGCAAGTCAGAACCTGGTGCTGTTGGGTCCGGGTCAGGATCCGGCAGCTCCAACCCCCCCCCCCACTAGGAGATCCTCCTTTTATTTGTGTTGTTTTCATTCCCCAGGCAAGTGAAATGAACGAAAGGAACAAACTAAATGGAACGAAAGTCAAAGGAATAGCGGGCAGGCCAGCCTTAGCGAGCTCATTTCCCAGGGGAACGTTGCATCCCAGCTGGGCAGGGAGAGGGGCCAAAAGAGACAAAGGTGCATTCTACTGCTCATTGAATAAAAGGGTTAGGTCATAAGCATGACTCCTGCCTTCACCTGCTGCAAAGCAGCTGATCATCAGCTCCACCGCATCCTCCACCTCACCTAGTCCTGAGTACTCCCATGCCTGCCTCCCTTTTCACTAAGCTGCCACCTCCTAGTTCCTGACTTTGTCCTTCTAGCCGCCAATCACGCCTCTTCCCTGACCTGCCTCTGCACACTGCACCTAGTCTGCTGCAGCCCCTGTCCACCACACCTCGGCCCAGCGGGCAGCCACCCGTCCTACAGGTTGCAATAAAATTTTGCATTAGTGACATAGACCAAACCATGCCAAGTCTGTGTGGTCTGGGTCCAAGGTCTGTTTGACCCGAACCAGCAAAGTTCTTTGTGGTGGGAAGGGGTGCAGTTTTGGTTTGGGTCCCTCCTCCCTGGACCAGGAGGAGAAAATATGGACCTTACTACTCAGCTGTTTACCAAAGCATTTGTTGGGGTCTGTGAAGAAGGAAACGCTTGCTAATTCAGAGAAATCCAGCTCTTCGTTATCTCTGTCTAATCTTTCCAGATGAATCAGTGAGTGTCCCTGCAGAGTCTGGATGGCAGATACGCTACCTAGCAAACAACTAAAAATCCTTGAAGTGAGCAAACGCTTAAAACTATCCAGTCAAACACGTTGTTGTTGATTTGCAGTCAGTGTGTGAGTTTAGTGTCCAGGAGAGGTGCCAGTTGGAAAACCCTGGAGAGCAATAGCATCTGTTTATCCACAGGAATGGACAGCAGAAGTGCAAGGCTGCTCTGCTAATGGGCTTCAATTCTGTTCTGGAAGGACCACATCTAGGGGTTACAGAGATGTGCATTCAATAATTATTATTAATTATTGTACTACAGTAGTGCCTAGAGGAACCAAGTGAGGTCAAGGACCCTTTGTTCTATGCACTGTACGAATGCCTAAGCAGCAGCAGTCCCCCCCCCCCCCCCAGTGAGCTTACAATCTAAATAGGCAAGACCAACAAAGGATGGGAAAGGAAATAGCAGCACTGAGAGGGGAAATGACTTGCCCAAGGTCACAGAGCAAGCCAGAAGCAGAGCTGGGGATAGAACCCCCAGCTCCTGACTCTGACTCACATGGTGTTTCCAGCTGGCCACCCAAAAATGAAAGCCGCCAAAATCATTAATTGTTTTTTAAAATCTTGGCTCAAGGCTCCTGGTTTCTATTCCAGCTCTGCCACTGACTCCCTGTGTGACCTTGGGCAAATCATTTCACCTCTGTGTCCTTCCATCTCAGTATGACAATACAGTACCTACTGCAGAGGCTTCATAGCTTGCTTGTAAAGTACTTTAAGATCTTGAACTGGAAGGGGCTATTGTGGAACAAATGATTATAATAAGCAGATCAACTTGCAAAAGAATGGGGATGGAGTGGGTTGAAAAGTTCATGTTTCTTTATTAATGCAGGAACAATCGCTAGTGAATTAAGAATGGAAAATCAAAACCCTTTTTCTCAAATTTTTCTTTCAAAATGAACTGTGATCAAAATTGACATCTTTTCGGGAAACAAACTGGCATTTTCCGATAGAAAAATATTCCAGCAGAAAATTCCCAACTGGCTCTAGGAAGTACAATTAGTCTCATTTTAGGGAGGAGAAACTGAGAGGTTAGGTTACTTTCCTTAAGGTCACATGACAGACTCAGTAGCAGAACTGGAGTATGGAACCCAGGAACCCTAGGGCTCGATTCTCCCCTCCCACTAGTTTTAAACTTGATTTACATAGAGCTGCTCCTGATTTACACCAGTGTAAGTGAAAGGAGCATCAGCAGATGCAGTCAGCTGGAACCATTACATGACACTGCTTCTCAACCCTATGGTATTATCAAGTCTCAAATACACTAGTATTTTTTTCATATTTTCTCTGACGATTATGACTCTGTCTCCAAGGCAAAAATGCAGTGAAGTAACAGAGCGAAATCACCCCAAAGATAAAACAGGGTATGTTACAAGGCAAGAAAATTAACATGTCAGATTTACCTATGAAACATATAACACACCTACGGAGGTAAGTACTAATGAATTTCTCTGGTCTCAGCTCGGATCGCAATGAACTGCTGTTTTGATGAACAAGGCACCATTTGCCATTCTCAAGACCACTACAACATTTCAAGAAATCAAAGGCTGCTCCTCAAATTTCTCCCTGCAGTAACTGTTACATCTGTGGCCCTGGATTGCAGCTGCTGTGAGTATAAAATATGTTGCAGCCTTTCTGATCTGACTTGTATAGCTCTGCTCCCAACCTACAAGTGTGTTCTACTGGTCAGTTACAGCAAGGGGGTGGGTGGAGATGTGTGTGATTACTCTCATTAACGCTAGAAGGAAGTAATTTAAGGCTCCTAAAAGCATCCTTGCCCATTAGTGCAAGAACAGATCCACAAAGGCCTGGTCTACACTACAGTTAGGTTGACGTAAGGCAGTTTACACGTCAATCTAATTATGTCGGTGCACACACTACAGCCTTGTTCCACCAATGTAAGTGCCGTACTGCACCAAACAACAACTCTACCTCCACGAGAGGCATAGGGCTTATGTCAGTGTAGTTAGGGCGATGCAGTGTCTGGGTAGACACTGTTACTTACATTGGCTGTCTTGTCAATTTCAGGGCTCCATGGGGAAGCCGTGAAATTGACAAGAAAACCCAGCAGCTAGAGCCCGGCTGCCCCTGGCTCCCAGCGGGGAGGTGAGAAGCCTAGGCAGCTGCTCCCTGTTCCCAGCTGGGATTAGGGAGCTCAGAGCCCAGAGGGCAGCTGGGCACAGAGCTGGGAGCCTGGCTCTCAGTGCCCCCACACTGTCCCAGTTCATTTGGTGGAGACGTTCCTGGTGAGAATGCACACCACCGACAGAAGGCGGGTAGGGTGCACATCAGCCACCACAGTAATTACTGCTGTGGCTATAAGTCAACTTAATATAGGTTGACTTAAGTCTGTAGTGTAGACATGCCCGAAATTCATCTAGACCCGCTTTATTCCCCAGAGGGTTGGAATCACCTGGCTCATGGCACCTTTCAAAGCATATTGAATTAAAAAAAGAAAAAAGTTTAGCTGCAGCACAGAAATGAGAGCAAAAAAATCTCACCGCTGCCCTCTAATGTTTGGTAAGTGCCCAAAGGGAAGTGACCTTGCTGTGGAAAGGCCTCTCTGTTGCAGATCTATAATGTAATTGCACAGAATATTTGCTGGGCAGGATTAGATGGCCAACTGCTGTTTAAGATCCTCCAGCTCAAGGTTAGCTCTGTTTGTGTCCCTAAGGTTTGCAAACGTGTGTTTGCTGTACTTCGCGTTTGACCCAGCTGCGCTGTCTGCAGAGGTCACTGGCAGAGGTCTGCGGCACTACGGGCCTCAATTACATTTTGCCACTGCTCCTCATAGCTCGGTGCCATCTGGGCTAAAGACGGGAGGTCAGGAATTGTTTCAGAGAAACATTCAGAAATTGGGATGCAAAGCTGAATCTCAGACTTCTCATACCCTTCCCCACCTCCCATTCACAGTCTCACTCCTGAGCCATCCTATGCTAGCTAGACCTCACTCAACCCATTCCCCAATGCACGGGGTGCATACTTAGAATCATCACAGAATATCATGGTTGGAAGGGACCTCAGGAAGTCATCTAGTCCAATCCCCTGCTCAAAGCAGGACCAATCCCCAATTTTTGCCCCAGATCCATAAATGGCCCCTCAAGGATTGAACTCACAACCCTGGTTTTAGCAGGCCAATGCTCAAACCACTGAGCTATACCAGAAAATCCTGGAAAGTATTTGAGTTGAAAGGCCTTATAACCCCAGCTACCTGTGCCAGAGAGAATGAGAGAGAGCCTAGCAATAAATACCACACACTCAAAATGAAGCAAAGAAGCGTTGAGTGGCATCTTGCAGATCTCACAATTGTGCCCTGGCAAATACTGAATGAGAAAAGAGTCCAGAGTTACAGATCCTTGTCACAGAAGGTCCTAGCTCATGTCATGGCATCCTTGTAAAGTGCAGTGAAGGATACTGATTTTGACAGGCATTCTCTGAAAGCAGCCTTGGATGCTGAAATCCTTTATTTGCATGAGAAGTCCAGCCCAGGCAGTAGCCATGCAAGCTTTCTCCTCACTTCCCATCTCACTGTGCCTCAGTCCAGCTCTAGAGGGACCACTGATCTTCCCCTATCTCATTGTTGACAGAAGGAGCAGAACTGAACTCAGATGAGGGTTTCCCATGGATGTATATAACTAAGAACAGTAGGAAAATGGCACAAACTGCTGTGGGAAGTCATGCACTCTGCTTCACTGGAGGTTTTCAAAAGGAGGCTGGAGAGCCACCTATCTTGGATAGTTTATTCACAATAAATCCTGTATCTCAGCAGGGAGTTAGACTAGATGACCCATGTGGCCCTTTCTAACCCTATGGTTCTATGGCCCCCGGGGAACAAAGGGAGGTTCAGCCTCCTTATCTAGCCAGTCCTTGTCTTTCAGCTGACACTGCCAGAAGAGGCTTCAGAGGTGACAGGGGTGCTGGAATGGGGTGAGGGGCAGGGAGCCATGGCTCCACTGGCCATAAGGACGAGCGACAGGCACTTGGGGACAGAGAGAAGTGACTGCAAGGATGGGGGCTCAGAGGAACGGGCAGCATGAGGGTAGGGCCACAGTTTGGGCGCCGGTGGCCCCCCCACTTTTAGGGCACTTCTGCCACTCCTGAGTGGCGATATGGATTGCGTGTGTGTGTTTGTGTTATGGACATCTGTCCCCTAAAAATTGGATTGACACCACCAACACATCTCAGGCGGGTCACCAGACAACAGATGGCCACTGGCTGCATAGTTGGGTTATGAACCAGTGCCTGGGGCTCTGTATGCCACTACTATTCCTTGATTCGGTCAGTCCGCTAAAATCAACTTCTGCTCCCTCTGTTTCATGGTATTCAGTTCTTATGAATTCTAGCAGAGTTTTTACACATTCTCAATCTAACCTCCTGTTCCCCATATCCCTTTCTAAACGCCATACTGACCCTGATTAAGGAAGAGTGGGTCTATAGCTAAAAGCAACCAGTAAAGATCAGCAACAACAACTTGCCTAAGCATTCAAAGGCCAAAAACATTCTAGATATATTCAGGACAGTTTTCATCTCCAAAGAAAACAATCAAATGAAATGAAGTTCATGCACCATAGGCAGCGCTAACCTGGATTTAGCAAGGCTGATTTGGAAGTTTCTAAACAGTTGCAGAGGAGTGTAATTTACCAGCAGTTCAGTTTCCACAGGAGAACACTGCTCTGAAGTCAACTCTGTACTTTCTCAGCCAGGTCTAACTCGGCTAGAGTTTGGCTCCATCTGCGTTATACAAATCCTGACTCTCAGGCACGTGAACTGATGCCCTCAACCAAATTTGGATGTGGTATCTTCCCAAAAACAACTTGGCGAAGAGCTGTGGAAGCCGACCTGAAAACCCTGGGGCACAGCTGAGGAACCATTGAAAGACTTGCCAGAAACAGACGGGAGTGGAGGAGCTTCGTCACTGCCCTAAACATCAGAGGTGTAATAGGAACATGATGATGATGATCTTCCCCACAGGAGAAGGGAGGAAGGTCTTGGAGTCAATTAGAGCAGAGTACTCTCCGATACACTCCTGATTGCTCTGTTCCTGTAGCGGGATAGCAGGGGCAGGAACTGCTTCTGGGGGCCAACATAAGACAAGGTTCTAGTTCCTGATGTGCAGGCAGACATGGAAATGTCCAGATCCTTTATGTCCCATGTGGCACCATCCTCTACAAGGACAGGCTTGAGGCCTCTCTAAGCTTTGATTGTTGATACAGTGCTCGACTCCTTGGTGCTATTGTAAGTACACACTGATGTATGTTCCCTCTGGGACTGCTCCTGAGATGTGCCAAACGGTATTGACAGCCTGCAACTACAGTGATTTCATTGTGGGTGGCAGGGTTGAAAATGGCATTCAGGATGTGATCAGTGCCTCAAAAGGTCACACTCAGATGGAGCATTTAAAGGGAAGAAGGGGGCCTGTTGCCCAAGGAGCTTTCCCCTTTGGCTGGCTCAAGAGAAGTCGTTTCCTGCCCTTCCAGTTTGAGGAATTGTTTGGAGATGGGCCAGCTGCTAGGTTGGATGGAAAGGAGTAAGGACGAGGAAGCTTTGTGCAGGGCCCGAGTGCAAAGCATGGGTTGATTTGTCTACCGTACGCCTTGAATCCGCTTTAAAATACTTACACTTGCTACTGCATTTAAATGGAACTCTTAAAACGAAAGCCTCCCTCTTCCCCCCCACAAGCTCCAACATTTCATCTGTGGATTCCCAGCCCCTGCTGTGGGCAATCCATTAAGAGCTGCCCTTTTGGATATTTATCAGCGGGCTAAGAGGAAGCACGACTGCTGCGAGTGTGACTGTTAATATGCAGTTAACTAGGGAACATAGCATGGAGCTCTGGGATGCCCAGATGCATCAGCCGGAGCTGGCACTTAAGCGTTTTAGGGGTTTTGTGCAGGTTGGCAGAGCCCCATTAAACTTTTTGTCTTTAACCCTCTTATTCCAAAACACCAGCTTTGCAGCAGTGCCTCCAACCCAAATTCCACCTTCAGCGACTGCAACTGCTTTCACCATGAAGACACTCGTTATTACAGGCATGGCGCACTGCTTGAGTGACAGCTCCGGCTGATGCATCTGGGCATCCCAGAGCTCCATGCTATGCTCCCTAGTTAACTGCATATTAACAGTCACACTCGCAGCAGTCGTGCTTCCTCTTAGCCCGCTGATAAATCTTCCTAATGTTGTTCTGTACATGTTACCACTTTGTCTGCCACTTCATCAGAGCAGCCCAAGAGACTGGAACAGCAATATTAATAAAGTGGGTGCTTGGGTCTGTATAATATATTCTGAAGGAAGAAAAATTCTAAAAGGATTTAGCTGGGAGCGGCTAAGATCTGGGCCTTCACTCTTCTGGGACCATTGGTTATGTTGCATGTTCATATACATTTGTTAGTAACTGTGCTTAGTTTTGGTTTTGCAAAATCATAGGACAATTTGAATCCCCACATTTGGGAGTTGGAGAGCATTAGACGGTTTTGTCCTGTCATTGCTTACAATGCAGTCCCGGCTAAAAGAGCAACCTACTACCTGTAATTGACCTAGCTTGAGTGTGTGGTGGAGAAAATACCTTTATGATCTTTGTGAAGTGTCTTTTGACTCATTTTTCTCACAATGTGGCTCTGAATTCACCTCTCTGTGCCTTGTGCTCTATATTTTAGCATCCCTGGTGCTGGCTTTGCTAATGCATTTGGTTTTGGCTCCTTTTTGCATTTGGTTTGATCCTTACCTAGTTTCAAAGGGTTATTCCAGGCACAGTACGATACACTGGTTAGAGCAGGGGACTAGGAGTTAGGGCTCCTGGATTCTGCTACCATCTTTGTGTGTGACCTTCAATTTACTCATGTGTGTGTGTTTTAAAAGGTGAATAATAATACACTCCTACATAGACAGGGTGTGCGGGGTGTGGCTTTAATTGATGTTTGTAAAAATGCTTTGAGATCCTTGACAGGGTGTTCTGTAGGCCAGGACTGTAATTAGATCAATTTGAATTTACCTCAGGTTTACTGTGGCCACACTGGAAGTGCTGTCCTAATTTAGAAGGCCCTCCAGTTTAACGCACCTACTCATTATTAGTTGATCACTTCCTGAAAGAGTGCGGTATAGTCTGAGCACAGGACAGGGAAACAGGAACTTGTCTGACTTCTAATCTTGGCTCAGACACTCTGTCCCTTGGTGGCTCCTTTACCTTCTCGATCTCAGCTTCCCCATCTTAGAAAAGGGGAATAAAGCTACTTTGCTAACTACTTCAGAGAGGTATCGTGGGGACAAATGAGTTGTTTGCAAAGCATTTTGAAGATGAAAATATCTATAAAAATATTAACAGAGGCCTTATGGGGGAAGTTCTGAAGAACGACATAGGGCGGACACCAACAGGCTTCCCTACAAATTTGATAGGATCCTATAGCAGTCAGTCTAAAAATGCATAAAATCGGATTATCAAAACCAATGAGCTTTGACCTAACTCTGCCTTTATTGGCATCAGTGGAGTAAAACTACCATTGATATCAACAGGAAACAAGTTAAGCCAGGCCTGAGCTCTTCTAAAAAACCCCACTCATAGGCCATGGGATTTTTTCAATGGGTTTATTAATATTCCTAGAATTTCTATAAGCAGGGATAAAGTCCACTGAATTCTATAGAATGCTTAAAAAAATCATAGAAAGTGTGTGATTTTCTGTTAAATTCCACAGGACTTTTCTATATTTAGACTGACATTTATTGGACCAAGAGACAAACGTTCAAGCTCCAGAGAGCTCAGCCTGAAGACGACCGCTGTGGAGTTCAAAAGCGTGCCTCTTTCAGCAACAGAAATTGGTCCAGTAAAACATATTACCCACCTCTCATATCCTGGGACCAACAGAGTTGCAACAGCACTGCAAACAACAGATGTTTAGACTGGCTCTATGAATTTATACAGCACCTCGCACAATCAGGCCCTGATCTCAGTGGTGGTCTACTACCATAACAGAAATAATAACAATAATGAGAATAAGAGGAAATGAATGATCCCATAAAAATGTTCCACAGTGACTAAAAGCCCTGCACATTGAGAGACAGCATTTAATGTACCGCAAATATACTATCATCATCAACAGTCCACAATTATGCTGAAAGGACTTCATAAGCTGCATTCACAGAGCACTATGAGATGACAGAAGAGTCATGAGACTGGTTAATTTCCATTCCTCATTACTGCATGGGCAACAAGGACAAATGTTGTTGTGATATTTCCCCTGTTCTCAGTTACAGTCTACAGGCTGTCAAACAACAGACTAATTTGATACCATTTCCTGGACTCATCACACTTTCTTGTCATAAGAATTAGGGTAGTTATCACAGAACATTATGCCTAATGGGTTCTGGTTTCCTTTAGCTATTCCCATTCCGATGCTAAAACACTATAACGAGACGAAGAAAATGGCCCACAAAATTAATGATAAAGATCAAATAGAGACAGCAAATTTAGCAAAATAAAATAAATAAAATATATAAATCATCCATCCCAATTAGAATCTAAAGATGGTAGCTGAGAAATCAAGGAAAGAAAAGGCACAACGATGCATTCCCAGGGAAATGGGCTTCATTTCTATTGCAGATCTCAGAGTTGATAAAAATCACTAACACAGGTTAAATGTGGGATTTACAGAAGATAATAAAAACACCAGATCCTGCAACTCTGACACTAATAGTTCCATTGAAATCAATGCGATTACTCACATGTGTAAGGATCTGCAGGATCCAGCCCAGTGATTTGTATGCTAAGGCCCTGATCCAGCAAAGTATTTACGCTTAACATTAAGAACACGAATGGTCCCATTGGCTTCCATTTGTTTAAGTGCTTTGTTCAACTGCAGCCTAATGTAAGCGGGGGAACAGTCCCGCTATTGTGGGGAACTTTCTTGGCTTCTGCACTACCCCGGTGAAGTGGGCTAGCGAAAGGATCTGTGTCCTCGCTCCCACTTCCTTTACCCAGAGGCCTCCCTGCCCTTGAGAACTCCCCTTCCCCTCTTCTGTCTGGCAGAGTCCTCATAGCCCCAACAAGGCTGGGTCCAGGATTCCTGGGGGGCTCGACCCCCAACCCTGCTGTGGTCACCTAGGACAGGGGCTAGGGTGTCCCTACTCTGGGGTACTCTCTCTGCACTGGGCACTTCTCTGACCCACTAATTATTACATACAAGTTAAAGCAAACGCAAGTTATTTAATCAACAATTAATTTTAAAAAGAATAAGGAAAAATGGGAAAGGTTAAAGGAAACACATCACCCCGCTCTGTGGCAGGGAACTTCACAAACAGCGTCGCTGGAATGCCCGAGCAGTTCACAGTCTGTTCCTTGCAAGTCCCAGGCCACCTTCTCCGGCCCTGGCTGTGCTGCACGGATGCTGTGGGTTGGACACTTGCTCTGGTGGTGGCCACACGCTCTCAGGCTCTAAGTGGTACAACCCTTCTTCCCAGTGTCACTCCCGCCCTGTCGGGGTTATGATCCAAGCCTGGCCTCCAGAGCCTCTTGGCTGAGGCATCTCCCTGTGCTGGGCCTGCTGCCCAGGGTCCCCCTCGGTCTCCCCAGCTGCTCACCACACCCAGCTCCGGATTGCTCCAGCCCCGGCTCCACCACTTGGTCTCAGCGGCTGCTGCTGCAGCTCTGCCTCCAGCTCCCTGGGCTGCTTCTCTGGCCCCTCTGGCTCTGGTTGCTGCAGCTCTGCTCCCAGGACAGGTCTGCTCTCTCTGGGCTGTGCCTCTAGCTTTGGGGCTGCAGCTCTGCTCCCAGGACAGGTTCTGGGCTGCTTTTCTGGTCCCTCTGGATCTGGCACAGCTCTGCTTCCCAACTTAGCTCGGCCCCACTCTCTCTGACCCAGGCAAATCCAGCTCACACAGAGGACGGGACCTCCCTGGCCTCCTGACTCTCTGATTAGCCTGCCCGCCCTGTCATTCAGGCTGACCTGGAGCATTGGCCTCTCCCCATTGTTCCTAGGGATAGTCTCAGGGTCCTGGCTTCCCATAGACCCTTTCCCTTTTAGTACTAGGAGCTAGCCAACCAAAACACCCCCACTGAATGTTAGTAAGGGGACAACAGTCCCCTTACACTAAAGATCAGATCCCAATCTGTTGTAAATTGGTGGGGTTTGCTTGACTGCAATGCAGCAATAGCGATTTACACTGGATGAGGATCCAGCCGTAAGATCACGAGCTAAAATGATCTACTACTGTTAAGGGAGTGGGAAAAACCACAAACCAAATCTTAAATGCAAGTTGTGCCCGCTCCTGCCAGGGAAATGTGTCTATGTTGTTTAAGGGCTTTTTCCTTTCCTCAAGAAAATCTAAATAAATAAAAAATGGAAAGCACTTGGAAACCAAATCATACAAAATTAATCCAGTCCCATGGCAAGCATCATAGCAAGGAAGGAAAATGGCATCATTTAGGAGGATTTGTTCATTTTATTTGTGGGCTATACCATAGTATCAGAGAGTTCACGGTAACAGCATTATTAGCTTCTGCCCAGATGTTGAATCTAATGTGTGCAAGTGCTGAATATGTTTTCAGTGCTGCTCAAACAAGGTTGCTTAATGTCCATTCCCCCACCCATCCCTCCTCATATCTGCTGAAACAGCAGCAATTTCTCTTGATGGTTAAGCAAACAACTGATAAACGGTATGTTCCTCTTTGCTAATCTCAGGCAAACCTCTGGCAGATTCTTTCCTCTTTTCTTCTAAGGTTAATGGAAATCTAATAGGATACTTCAACTACCCTACTGCATGGAAAAATGGCACCAGAGTAACCATATTTTTATTGTAAGCAAAGCAGAAGTCCGTAGTATCGATCCTGTAAACTCTTTCTTGCACAAGGAGTCTTCATTCGGATCAGCCCTACTGAAGTTAATGAGGCTACTTGGGCTAGTAATCGTTTGCAGCATTGGGCTCATTCACAGGATATCCAATACAGATGTACCACAATAGCAGCAATGGACAGACACCGTAGGCCAATTATTCAAGCAGCCGAAGGCTTGCCTCCATTTTTCCTCAAGTAATGACTGTCTACAAAAGTGGGCGTGCACCTGTTTTGTCTTTGCAAAATAGGTTGGTATAGTCAGCTGTGCATCGATTTGTTACATTTTTGTTACAAGAAGAAAAGGAGGACTTGTGACACCTTATTTTATTTATTTATTTATTTAAATTTATTTGAGCATAAGCTTTCGTGAGCTACAGCTCACTTCATCGGATGAACTGTACCTGTGACCTCCTTCACAGTCTCCGTCCAGGCACCTTTCAAGTGACAGACCTACACTTCGCACTTCTCTCAGATTGGAATCCTGCAATTCACCCCACTTTAGACTGGATCATCAGGTTACAGCACCTCCCATTTACCATATTACCCAACTGTTATTACCTCCAGAAGGTTTGGCCCCTGCTCTAGAATCCTGTCTGGGAGCTGTGACCCAGCTGGTAAACTTGGTGACAGAACAGCTTGTTCAAAGGGAGTATGAATTATTTATCCGTAACATCACAAGCAGAGAGAAAGGGGTTAAAATAATAAAAAAGTCTAAACTCATTATCTCACCTAAACCTTGTCCTTTTCTTGCCAGTTTAGGCAGATTCCACCTGCCCTTGTCAGCTCTTCTGAGGCTAAGGTTCAGCCTGCATCTCTGCAGACCCTTTCTCTCAGTCAGAGTTCACTTTTCAGTTCACAAGCAAACGTTTATCCATTTAAAAAGGTCTTCTGTCTGACCAGGGACACTGAACCCAGTCCAAAATGGTTTATGCATTTCTCCAGAGAGGATCAGAGGTAGTCTTCAAACATTGGATTCCCTGTATTGTCCATTTGAGCACCAGACTGTTTAAAGTCATTAACTGGGGTCCTGCAGCCCAAAAGGTAACTAAGAGACTTAACCCTTAACAAGCAGCACAATCTATCAGACCCACGAAGACACATTGTAAACTACAGACACGTAGTAAACTAGACAGACAACCTCTATCTCCTTTTCATTCAAACCATGTATATACACATTATAGCCAGCGTATGCATATATATATATATATATATATATATATGCATAAAATATATATATTATATATATATTTTCAGAATTTTCAACAGGATTTCCAGTGAGACATTCACTATTCAGAACTTCTGGGTGTACAATATACAACATTATGAGGTTGTGAATGAATCAAAAACTGAAATTTCAAGAAGCTGGGGAATTACTGAATTATTGCATGTAAAGCAATGGCAGAGGATTGTATGTTTAGTGAAATATATAGATAGATAGAGAAGTGCATTTATTATATGCTACAATGACTGGTTCAGTGGAAGTTCAAATATTCCATGAGGAAAGCGCCCAGGTCTTGGGGGAGACAGATTCAGTTCCACGCTCCATTACAAGTTTCCTGTGTGACCTTGCACAAGTCACTTTGCCTCTCTGTGCTTCAGTTTCCCATCTGTACAAGGGGCATAATAGCACTCCCCTACCTCACAGGAAGGGTGTGAGGATAAGTGCATTAAAGACTGAGTCGCTCAGATACTGTAGTAATGGGGGCCATGGAAGTACTATCCATAAAGTGGAGTGGTACATAAAATAGTAACTGAGTGTCTTGGAGTGGAAAAGGCAGACAGTGGACTCCACAAGCTGTCTGGGATGGGTGGTTGTCTAGTTGCGTAAAATCCTGTCCAGCTCCTCAAAAAAAACGGACAGGTTACATGTCCCCTGGTGGATTCTTTTCTGCTTCACCCTTGTTGAATGTTGGTCCTTCACGGACATCTGCCTAGCCAAGTCAACAAAAATCTTTATTCCGGTGGCTGGCCACAAGGGCTTCCTGCACTGATATTTCTCATTAGGTGGCAATGAGATCCAGGGTCTCAGCATGACCCCAAATAGCTGCTCCAGGCATGTTGTGGGGCTTCGGAAGTATTATTGGAGGTCTTGTGATAAACCTGAATCCAGGAGCAAATGGACAAAATCTGTCTGTGCAACAGCTTATAAATGGGAAAAGGGACATCTAGGCAACGTGACTCCAGAGCAGGAGAGGGCACACAGGTAAACAGAGAGGTCAGTCATGGGTGATGCAAAGCCCTGTTGGATAGCTGCTGGAAGACCGCCAATGTAATTCACAGAAGCATTGCGTGCACATGAATAGATCGGATCTGCAGCAAAGTAAGTTCACTTTGAAACAAGACTCCAGAGTTTGCGATAAATGTGGAGTCAGTGCACTACAATAAATAGCATTGTGTGTACGCAAGTATTTTCAAAGCCGATTAAATAAAAAAAAACAAAAACAACCCTATGGATTAACCCCGCCGACCCTGTGTAAACAAGCCCTTAGTGGCCAGTGACAGAATCCAAAGCAAAACAGTGGAATGAAACAGAAATGGCTGTAGCAATAGCAAAGCCAGAATCATGTGAAGCTCTAAAGTTATAGTTTACCAGAGTCCATTGGAATATTATTTCCAAGTTTGCTACTTCTGGGTTTGCTCTGCCTGAGTTTCAGTTTTGGATGAACCCCAAAAAGAAAAAGAAGAATCTACCATGCTCCCCTGGTTTTAGACAAAATTATAAACCAATCCAGGTTCCCGCAAAAAACTAGAGAACTTTTTGGCTAACGTGGTATGAGTTACACATTTGTAACAAAATCCACCAAACAGCTGATTTCTGCCTACTTTGGGTTTTTTTTCCCCCACAGAGAACATTTTGCAGACAACTAAGTCCCTCTTCACCCAGTGGGTTCCATTTGGAAAGGAGTAATGATTAGAAAAAAAATCTAGCTGCAAAATTTGCATCTGGATCTGAACTTTCCCAAACAATGAGGATAACTGGACTTGGGTTTTGGTTTAGTCTGGTCTCTAGTACAACTCCATTTTCTATTCATCAACTACAGGCTTTTATATGGATGCCCACCACTATAGCACGTGAGTGTAGTGGTCTCCCTACAAAACCATGTTACTGTCATTGCATGACAATCTCCAGCATGGCGTAAGTTGGCTGTTGATCTAGGTCAAGTTTTTCAAGTGGTTCTGGTTGCTTTAGTTATTGAGCACCCAACTTGAGACACATCTTAAACTCAGCTGCACCTCAGTCCCTGCAAAAATCATGGAGCAGGTCCTCAAGGAATCCATTTTGAAACATTTGGAGGAGAGGAAGATGATCAGGAACAGTCAACATGGATTCACCAAGGGCAAGTTATGCCTGACCAACCCGATTGCCTTCTATGATGAGATAACTGGCTCCTTGGATATGGGGAAAGTGGTGGGTGTGATATATCTTGACTTTAGCAATGCTTTTGATACGGTCTCCCAGAGTTTTCTTGCCAGCAAGTTAAAAAAATATGGATTGAATGAATGAACTAAAATGTGGATAGAAAGCTGGCTAAATCGTCAGGCTCAATGGCTAGTTGGCAGCCGGTATCAAGCAGAGTGCCCCGGGGTCGGTGCTGGGGCCAGTTTTGTTCAACATCTTCGTTAATGATCTGGATGATGGGCTGGATTGCACCCTCAGCAAGTTCACGGACAACACTAAGCTGGGGAGAAGAGGTAGATATGCTGGAAGGGAGGGATAGGATCCAGAGTGACCTAGACAAATTGGAGGATTGTGCCAAAAGAAATCTGATGAGGTTCAACAAGGACCAGTGCAGAGTCTTGCACTTAGGACGGAAGAATCCCTGCCTTGCTACAGGCTAGGGACCGACTGGCTAAGCAGCAGTTCTGCAGAAAAGGACCCGGGAATTAAAGTGGACGAGAAGCTGGATATGAGTCAGCAGTGTGCCCTTGTTGCCAAGAAGGCTAATGGCATATTGGGCTGCATTAGTAGGAGTGTTGCTTTCACCCTTCCACTGCCAGAGGCATTTCTCAATCATACTACCCACCTGCCCCAGAGTGAATTTTAAGGAGAACAAGGCTGCTACTTCTGATGCCATCTCACATTGCAATCTGCATTTCTACTTCAATAAAATTAACACAACAAAAGCAGCTCCAGGAGGACAGGTAACATTGAAGTATGTGATCACTTACACAGGACCAGCAAAGTGGAAGTGATACTGCTGAAAATTCTATAAAAGAAACCCAATCTATTGTTTGCTTTTTACACCATGTCTCAGCAGCACCCTAATGAGAGAACATCTGTTAACACCACATTCTGGGTTTTCTCTCTTTTTTTGTTAGGATAGAAATGTTTTGGTTTGAATACAAAGATTAAAAGCAGTTACTTGCCCATTAAAAAAAAAACACCCTAACCAATTACCCTTTCAAGGCTGCAGAGAGATCACACACAAACACAAGATGTGATTTGGAGGCAGATGTGAATTGCATCTCCCTAAGCCAGTGCTTCTCAAGCTTTCTGGGCACAAGACACATTTGTAAATGTTTATGGCCTGTTGGGACCTAATAAATAAATAGTTTTGGGGGGGAAATCGCCTGGGGTGGTTTCAATCAGGTCCTGCTCCCCGTGGAGGGAGGGAGGGTTGTGTCCTGCCTAGCACTCACCCAACAGTGATGGCTCCAGAAGCTCCTGTGCTGTGGGGCTGGCTGGGCTTGGCTCTCCACTCTGGGTGTTGTAAGCAACCTCTGGGATTGCAGCGCTGCTCAGGTTTCGCCCCGCCCCCCTGACTGGACCAAATTTGTGCGAGTGGAGTTGTGACCTGGATCCTGGGGTTGCAGTGCCACTCACTCAGATTTGGTCTACCCAGACTCCTGTCATCATGATGGCTGGGCTAAACCTGAGTGGCTCTGGGACCCCAGAGGTTGCAGTGTCTGGAGCAGGGAGGCAAGTCCAGACAGCCCCGGGGGACGGGAGCCACAGTAACTGCCACACGACCCTTTAAAACATTCTGGCGACCCGATTCTGGGTCCCAACCCATGGGTTGAGAAACCCTGTTCTATACCACTTGCCCCTGGGTGAAAGGTGCTTGCACAATGACATCCCTAATGGTTCTGCCAGGAGAAGGAAGCCCTAAGGTGAGATCATAAGTCCACAGGAACCCCCTATTTGCAACTTCAGGAACCCTGGCCTTAACCCCTAACTGATCAGCATTGTTCATTTTTGGATGATGTCGTCTGGCATAGTGGGGAATGGAGACAATGTGCATCACAGGGAGTTACTGCCACTGTTAGGTTTGGCACCAGCTGAAGCCAGTACAGACCCTAAAACAGGAATCGGCAAACTTTGGCACACGACCCATCAGGGTAAGCCGCTGGTGGGCCGGGCCAGTTTGTTTACCTGCAGCGTCTGCAGGTTTGTCCGATCACAGCTCCACTGGCTGTGGTTCGCTGTGCCTGGCCAATGGGAGCTGCGGGAAGTGGCATGGGCCTGGAACAGCGAACCACGACCAGTGGGAGCTGTGATCTGCCAAACCTGTGGACGCAGCAGGTAAACAAACCAGCCTGGCCCGCCAGGGGCTTACCCTGACAGGCCGTGTGCCAAAGGTTGCCGATCCCTGCCCTAGAATCAAACTAATACAATGGTCACTGCTAAAAATCAATCAATCAACATTTAACACAGCAAAGTACCTGAAACCCTGAAGATATTTCCTATTCCAAGTGCAGAGAAATACTGCAGTATCTCAGATACCACAGCATGGTAACTATCGGTGACATCTGACCACAGTACATACAACGTGTATGTGTGCATGATGTGCAATTGTCTGTGCACTCACACACACATGTACGTAACAAGGCCCAACCAGAACCACAAATCAAAAGCCATCCACCTCCATGAATTCCAGGGGCAAAGGGTGTAGGGGAGGTGGGGAGCAGGGAATATCACATTCAGATCCCCAGTTCCAAGCTTACTTCCAAGGTTGTAGATCCATTTTGAATTCAGACCTGGAAGGGGTAGGCAGCATGTTTAAAACCCCAACCTAAATTCATATCCACCTTTTGCAAACAGCCCCTATATACAATGGGCCAAACCAAACCCCCTGGATCTGAACACCCCTGAAACCTGGATCCAGATTTGAATTTTGCAGCCTCTCTTCTTAATATTTTATCTTACCGCTCCCCCCGCTTGATTTTCTCACCATGTCTCAAATTCTTCCCTGGCTTGTTAGCACTACTGACAAAACACTTATTGGTGGGGGCAAAGGCCAGCAGCATCGCGTGCTCCTGTTCTTCCTGAAGATCTTAATAATGCAAACCTCCTGGAGCAACTTGGTAAGCTAATGAAATCCATTTCTTGCAATCACTGCAAAATGGAGTGCGACTTACCTGAAAGCCTGTAATTTGCAGACATGAAGGGGAATAGGATATGGTGCTCAAACATTACCAGCAACTAGGTTTAGAATATTGATTACAAGCTCAAAAGTGTAGACACCCCGTGTGAGCTTTAAACCTCTGAACCCAAATCAAAATCAATATTTTCCCCCTCTTTAAAAAAAAAATAAAGGCTGGGAGAAAAGTACATTTAATATGGATTCAGTGTTATTTGAGGTTTTACATTATTCATTGGATCCCATCGTATGTCATGCTGCAGTGAATACATTACCATAAGTGATGATAGAGAAATTATAGCTCTCCTAAGAAATGTATAACAAAGCAATAGCCTTGTGTAGTAATGGTGCACTAAAGTGCTACTCTCCAATTAGCAGCATGCAATTAAGCCTGGGCCCTCTGAGCTTGTATCTACTTGCAGATTTACTCCAGTAAGATTGAGTACAACAAACAGTGTTGCAGCTACAGGTCCGTCTTCACTGTCTGGAGTGTTGGCCCCAACCCGACACCTGGGCACGCACAAAAATCTCTAGTTTGAGTTAGATGGTGCTTTAAACTCAAGCGAGTTACCTCATCTGGGGAGTCTGGTTTGAAGCTCAGGGGCTGGAGAGCTGATGCTGGAGTTAGTCAAGCAATGGAGATGCGGCTACTCTGTGCTGTTAGCTGTGCAGTAACCCAATCCCTCTCTGCAGCTCGAGTGCTGTATGTTCACTCTCATGCAAGCCAAGCAAACTCTCAAGAGGATTTACCTGGAGGGTAGATAACTCACGATCAAACCACAGTGAAGATAAAACCCTCTATGGCAAAGGCCAAAGACCTCTAGAAACTTTTCTTTGTTATTTAACCTTTGCAACTCCCCTGTGAGGCAGATGTTACACCCATTTTACAGTCAGGTAAACTGACTTTCAGAAAGGCTAAGGGAACATCTACACTGCAGCTGGGAGGCGTGATATCCAGCTCAGGGAGATATATGTGCGCTACATCTGCTTGAGACAGCACACTAAAAGTAGCAGGCTGGCCTCGGAGGCTCGGGTTAGCCATTTGAGTACATACCTCAGACTGGCCAGCCTGAGCCACCAAAACCACACTGCTATTTTTAGCATGCAGCTCAAGCAGAGTTAGCTGTGCAAGTTGACACAAACTGGGAATTACACCTCCCAGCTGCAGTGTGTAGACATACCCTATGTGAGCTGTACAAAGCCACTGAAAAGCCTGTGAGTAGAACACAGGAATGCTGATTCTCAATCCTCTATTCCACCCACTTATCTACACTCCCCCATCAGCCAGGAACAGATTGCAGAAGTCTCGACTCCCAGTTACTAAGCCTCTTGTCCTCCAGAGACAGGAATAGACCCTAGGAATTCCCAGATTCTAACCACAAGGCAACATTCCCACAGAGCCAAAACAGAATGGAGAAGTCCTAGCTTCTATTTGCCACTCTAACCACTAGCCCACTCTAACCACTAGCCCACAGTACATCTCACAGATTACGCAGCACTGCTGAGAAAGCTAAGCACATTCCACCACCACAAGTAGCTGACCACTCCGGTTTTGTTTCAGTCCTGCGGTCAAAGTCCAACAATTTTTGGACCAAAATTTTCCAACCTGCTCAGACATACGCAGTGTGATTCTCCCAGATCAGATTTAATAATGCACAATAAATCTTCAAGGGAAAAGTGGGGAAAAAAATAATCAAAGTGCTGTTTTGTTGCTCAGCTGGTTAGGTGGAGAGCAGAGGACTACTGAAATACAGCCCCCTTCAAGGCAGAAGTCAGTTGCACAGCATGTTACACAATAATGGAGTTGGAGAAGCAAAGTGGAAGGTGAAATTTTGTCTAAGGAGATTTTTCTTCCTCTTTGCTTCCCCTTCCTGCATTCCCAAACCCTGATCCCTCAACGCTCAGAGAGCCGACCCTGATCGTCGGAGCCCTGGGCGCTTGGGACCCCTGCAACGAGTGCGTGCTGCAGACCTGTGGGATTGGTCGACGCTATGCACGGCTCATGTGGCGCCTCATGGTCTCGGACACCATCTGATGGTCCAAGGACATCTACATCGAACACATCACCGGCCACCGTACCAGGAGGTGTGAGCTGGTACGACATCGTGCATCAACTATGGGAAAGGGACTGAGAGACTTTTTCCATTTGACCATATGAACTGGAACCATAAACTCACTGAACATTAAATTCCACCAAATGAGGGTAGATCCATCTTCATCATCGTATCCACTCATTATACTCCACACCTGAACATAGCCATTATATGGACAACATACCTCCATATCTCAGGTTTCAGAGTAGCAGCCGTGTTAGTCTGTATTCGCAAAAAGAAAAGGAGTCTCAGTGTCTGTACTTTGACCCGTTAAACTTTTACCCCCGATCAGGGAGATTGCAGATTATGTATTCCTTACAAAAAGAAAAGGAGTACTTGTGGCACCTTAGACACTAACAAATTTATTTGAGCATAAGCTTTCGTGAGCTACAGACACTCATTCCTAAACTGAATTTCTCACCCCTTGATAATCTTTACCTTATTCCCTGATAACCAGAAACTTCTATGCTTAAACTCTGTACCGTTTTCTTTTTACTTCAACATTATCTTAATAAAATTTTTAAGGACTCATCTGAAAGAAGCCCTCCCACTACTCCCACGTCGAATGACCACCTATGGAACCCAATTTACTTGGGAGATCTGCGTTCAAGTCTCTGCTCTGCTACAAGCTTCCTTGGGCATGTAATTTAGCCTCTCTCTGTGTCTCAGTTCGCAGTCTTCCCTAACCATTATCCCTCCTCTCTTGCTGAGTAGTGGCGTTTGTTTGAGGTAACAGGAATTGCTACACTAGATGAGATCAGTGGTCCCTCCAGTCCAATATACTGATAGCAGCCAGTTCCAGATCCTTCAGAGGAAGTTGCAAAAAGCCAAGGAGTAGCAGTTATGGGAAAATCTATCACCATGGAAAGGCTCTTCTGACTTCCAGAAGCCAGAGGCTGGCTTAAAGCCTGGATCATGAGTTTATAGCCCTTTCAAAACTCTTGGCTATTTTTTTTTAAGCATACACTATTAGAACTAGGCTATTCTGATTAATTCTAAATGCCTAATGCCTTTTTCAATCTTGCTAGGCTCTTGGCCTCAGTGATATCATGTGGCAGTGAGGTCCATATTCAAAGAAAGGGAAGGGAGACACTGGGTAAAGCAACAGGTTGTTCCTTGATGGATGAGGGTCAGACCAGCAAGCAGTGATCTCTTCTTCAGGGGAAATTGCTCATGTGGCTTCCAGGAAGGGGGCAAGGAGAGCCCTGAAAGGAGTTGTCAAGAAAAACAAAACTGAGGGGAGAGGGGCAGGGAAACACATCAAGAAAAAATAATAGTAAAAATATTTTAAATGAAAAATGTACAGCCATTTGTAAAATCCATGACACCAATTTCCATCCTCAATTAAATGCATGATTTTAATGGCATTGAAGGGGTGTAACTGAGAGCAGGTTTTGGGACACTATCTTTATAAACCAGATGCTATTGTATTGTGGTTTTGTTTGCTTTTTAAAGCCACGCTTTAGCTCTCACAGATAGCTTCTAACAAGAAATTCTAATGGATCATCTTCATTAATTATTCCATTCCCACCACAATTTAGATGCATATTGGAGAATCTGGTGTGGAAAAGCTTCCTATAAAATATCTACCCCTTGCATTGTCAAAATGGGCATATGCACTGTCATGCTTATCAGTATGAATGGAATTTACCTGTAAATGGCAGTTTGTCTCACTGAAAACTGGTTACATTCCAATTGCAAATAAAAGCCCCGTTCTGCATCCCTAGCTTCAACTGGACTATTCACATTAGTAAAGCTTTATTGGGCACATTTATAGTACAAAAAGATTGAAAGCATCTAATTCACATCCAGGTCTGGATTTGAAATAACACAAATTTTGGGGTATGGAAGAGAATTCCAGGGGCTTGGTACAACCCACAATACTGTACAGTTGGGTGCCATTTGCAACATTCAGATTTGGATTTCAGACACTCACAACATTTTAAGTGTTTGGATTCAGGACAGTCTCTCATCAATGTCCAGTTCAGCAAAGCACTTAAGCTTGTGCTGATCCTTAGATCTTGTCAAAGTCAATGGGACTTATGTATGTGCTTAATAGCAAGCCATGAATCCATATTTCCTTTTACCCATTGATTTTAAATGCTGTATAAGAGCGAAGTGTTATTATTAGCAAAAGAATGATAGAATTCAAACACAAAGAGCTGTGGAATCTGCCAGCATTTCTCAGAATCTGCTTCTTTGGTCCATTTAAAAAAAATGGAAGTCAGTCCTCATAAAGTAGATCGATCATAAAAATCTGCTGTCTTTTTGGAACAGACTTAAGCTAAATGGAGCCAAACACCTAGACAGACAGACTAAACTTTTAATCACTAATTAGAACATGTTTTAGTGAAAGATACAAATGTTCTGATGGCTAATTAATAGAGGCAGTGCAGGCTAACAGGATTTGGAGACATGCACCGGCTAGGATGATGGTAATCAGACCCGATGCTGCAGGGCTTTAGTGGATTGCCTGTAGGAATCAAAGAATAAACAAACAGTGTCTGTAATGACACAGCATTAAATAAATGACTAAGTAAGTTCTGGGCTGCTTCTATCTTCCTCCAAAGCATCACATGTGAGACAGTGCTGGAGGCATGATACCAAACCTGACAGACCAGCGGTCTGATCTGGTATGACAGGAAGCAGGATGTCAGAACTGATGGGTCAATGACCTGATGTGCTATGAAATAGCCTATGCTCCTGCTGTGTGTTGTAGATATTAAGTGTAATACTCATAAATCAATTGAAAGCAATTAATCTTTTACAAGAAGAAAGGGGAGAAAATGAAGGTCTGATTAGCTCATGATACTCCAACAGAACTCTTCCCTGGAGAAACCTTTGTGGTTGGAAAGCGCCTTTTCAAAGCCTTTTAATTCTGCTTTTTAAGAAGAGGTAACCTGAATGATTAAAAGGAAATGTTAATGGCTCATGCTAACAGTTTTTACAAATGACTGTTTGTAACAAACACAGCATATTGGTTCGGTTCAGTACATTATGGAACAATCAAACATGCAAAAAAACCTTCCCCACTGTGAGGTGAGAGGTGAGGTGAGAAAAATCTCATTGTCTCCAGTAGTAACTGAGAGCGCTCAGGAATGAAGTCTAAAGCGTTCGCTATCCTGCAGGATTGAGACCTCATTTGGTAAATCAGGATAAAAAACCCTCTTACCTCTTGGATGGGGGCGAGAGAGCCAGAGCGACCAGTGAAGTCTCTGCCCTTTGGTTTAACACAGGAGGGAGTGTTATCTAGTGTTGAGACCAGGGAACGGGGATTAAGAACACAAATTGGCCAATGACTGACTCGCTGTATAGCCTTGACAAATCCCATTGCCTCAAGTTTGCTATTCTGTAAAATGAAGAGCATAGGAACTGACAGATTGGATCAGAACCAAGGTCCATCTAGCCCCGGATCCTGTCTCAGAGTGGCCAGTACCAGCTGCTTCAGAGGGAGACAGAACCCTGCACTAGCAGAAAGGAGATAATCTGACTCCCACATCAGGTCTCATCCTCCTGATCAATAACAGTGAGAGATTGGCTTAAACCTTAAAGCCTAAAGACTATACCTACCTCACAGAGCTGCTGAGCACTTAAGTACATTAGCCCTTCATTCTCCTCTCCCTTTCAGTGCAGTTACTCCCAATGTCAACCAGTGAAATCAACTTGATGTAAAACTATTGTGAAAGGAGAACGAGGCCCATTAGCGTCTCTAAAGAGGTGCAAGACGCTGAGCCAGAAGGTGCTAGCTAAGGCCCAGTCTACACTTAAAAGTTCGGTCTCCATAGTGACAGTGACAAAGTGTGAAGAATTCACACCCCTGAATGCTGTAGCTATGCCAACCCAACCTTGGGGGACGATAAGGCTAGCTACTGCCACGCAGAGAGGTGGATTGCCTAGTGATGGGAAAACCCTTTCCATTGCTTCGCTGTAGGAAACGTATATCAATCTCCCCTCTGTATTTTCCACCAAATGCATCCGATGAAGTGAGCCGTAGCTCACGAAAGCTTATGCTCTAATAAATTTGTAAGTCTCTAAGGTGCCACAAGTCCTCCTTTTCTTTTTGCAAATACAGACTAACACGGCTGCTACTCTGAAACCTGTAGGAAACGTGTACACTACAGTGCTACAGTGGCATAGCTGCAGGCCGTGCACATGGCCGAGAGAACTGAATTATAGTTATGAGGCACAATCGGCTAAGTGAGTGTACTTTTAGTTGCCACATTCACACACACATCCCGAAAAATAGGAAATACACTGGTGTTTTCTTGGCCCAGTTCAGCAGGGTTTAGTGAAGTGACCTGCCCCTTAATGCTGGGTTATAAAAAAAACAGTAGCCTAATGACTATATAACTTACAGAGAAGCCTCTGAGGATATAAACCCTAATATTATCCATTTGACATATCCCATGGCACTAATCCGTCCCCTTGCAGTAAGATAAACATTAAATGTACTTTCATTTTGGTGTCTGATTGGAAACAAAAATTTACTTCTCAGCTTTCACAGATGCATTTTACATACATTTTAAAAACATTTCTTCTCTTTCTCCACCTGATTCCATCCTCCCCACCCCCAGCTGCCATACTTTTGGGGAAAAATTTTTGGTCACCTCAGGCCAATACAACAATCTGCTTTAACAAACTTGCAGGGCTGCTTTGGTTTGCAACCCCTACCTCCTCGCTAAGTGAGCGAGGCAAACAACAAAGTTGAGCCTTGTCTTAGTAACAGGTTTCAGAGTAGCAGTCGTGTTAGTCTTAGTGTAATTTTCTTCGTCGGCGTGAACAGGACAGCAACCTCAGGAGCAGTTTATTACTCAGACAAATTATCCTTTACCACCTTTACAGGCATTTAGGATCATTGGCTAATTCTATTCTGCTTAGTCCATGTTGAGAAGAGAGGGAATTACAATACCCCATTTATTTACACGTAACCTCAGTTCACCTGGTTCGACACACTGGTGCTCTGGGATTTGACCGACTGAAACGCTGTATATTAGGGTCCTGTAACTGAGCTCACTCACCGCTAGGCACCCCGTGGTGACCAGGCATGGGGTCACAGCTCTTGCGCTGGGCTGGCTCCCCCTGCCGACAGTTGCTTCAGTGCGGTGGTGGTTTCTCTGTCAATAATTCAGCCCTCCGGCTGGGTCACCATCTTAGAGTCCATCCCTGCTGGGGTCCCAGTCGTTCAAACTAAAAGTCCCCAAAATATCTAACATAAAGAAAAATCCTTCCCCCACTCTGGGGCTCTTCCTCAGTCATCTTCAGCTCATCCTGGAGCCCTCTTCCTGGGCCCAATAACCTTTGCAGTGGGTTTCTACCCCCCCATTCCTGGGGGCTGGTAGGGGAATCCAGTCTCACCCTTAACTCTGAGCACTGGCCTCAGGATCCTGGACTGAACAGCTACATCTGCTCCTTGAACTGTGCTGCAGCTTTCCCTGGGCCACTTCCTACCCTCTCAAGCTTTACCCTGCTTCTCTCTGTCTCTTCCCTGCTTAATCAAGGTCTCCCCTAGGCCTCCCTGCCTGGACAGCTTTCCTTACTCCCTGAGCTTCTTGCCTGGCTCTTCCTCAACCCCTTTTCCCAGCTGGACTTTATCACCTCTTAAGCCTGGCTCCATTCCCACTAGCGCAGCCTCCTGCTGCTCATTATGGGGAATTATTTGATTCCCTCCAGGTGGGGATCATTCTGTAATCAGGTTGGCTTAGTCGCAGGGTGAAGCCACCCTGCTATAGTTCCCAATTCTCCCCATGTAAAATTCACCGCTGGGCAGAGTTGCCCATACAAAAATGCATCAGTTACACCCTCAAAATTAGAATTAAGTGGGATATACGCAGCACGAAAGCCTTGTGCTGGACCGCTGCACAGGGGGGTAATTCATCTCCTCTTCAGGACTGGGGTACTGCAACTCCCCCTGAAATCAACAGGAGTTTTACTACTTGTTCCCTGGTGGCAAAGCACCTAAACTCTGCAACTCTAAAGTTCAACTCCTAGTTCAAAGCTGCTAGACTCTGCAGTTCCACTCCTACAGAGCTATAAGAGCTGAGATTCAGTTCAGGTGAGGTCCAACGCTCTGTAGAGATGAAAGCACCAGGTTAGACATTTCTCTCTCATTTACCCCCAGGCTTTGATTTATGTATTTAATAGGAGTTTCATTCTGCCAAAATAAACTACCCAATGTATGGAGTCAGCAAAAGACAGACAGTTATTCTTAAATCATCAGATTATACTGCAGCATTGCCATATAAAAGGGGTGGGCAAACTTTTTGGCCCAAGGGCCACATCTGGGCATGGAAATTATATGGCGGAAATTGAATGCTCATGAAATTGGGGGTTGGGGTGCAGGAGGGGGTGAGGGCTCTGGCTGGGGGTGCAGGCTCTGGGGTGGGGCCAGAAATGGGGAGTTTCTGGGGTTTGAACCTTTAGGCTACACCCAGGTTATGTTTTCAAGCTTTTCTTCACCATTATGAGGGCCAGAATGCTGGTGGAGATTGTTAGTTTTTGTTTGCTTTTATTGAAAGCTGAGATTTTCACTTATTCATCTGATTCCAGGAGCTGGGGCTTTAAAAAATACCTACACCTAATATGAGAGTTGGCAACGCTGGATTGTATCTGAACCAGATCATACTGGTTCAAAACTTAGCCCCAAAGGCATTCATGACTGAGCACAACACAAACGCTAACCTCCAATTTGGAGGATTTTATTAAGAATTTCAATATGAAATGTACCACTATAAAGTATATTTAAGAATGTAATATTTGAAAATTTTGCAAGATCAGGACTCAGACCTATACATTGGAGGGGGAGAAGCATCTCTCATTGCTATTCACCAACTTGCAAAGCAGCAACTTAACCTTTAAGGAAAAATTCATTTAGTAACAATCGTTATCTACAGGCTGGGGGCAGAACAATTCTATTGAGAACAATATATAATAGATAAAAAATAACTGTACTGCAGCAAGACCACCAATAATATGGTGCAGGGCAGTATAGAGACTATTTCTTACTTCTAAGATAGAGGATTAACGTAGTGCCAAGTTACAGCCAGGCAGCAGGAAAGCAGCTACAAATTCTGATGTTTAAAGGGGTACTGTCAACTTAAAGACAGGTTTCAGAGTAGCAGCTGTGTTAGTCTGTATTCGCAAAAAGAAAAAGGAGTACTTGTGGCACCTTAGAGACTAACAAATTTATTTGAGCATCACAGACAGCTACGCGGGGCAGGCCTGTCTCCCGGTTCCGAGTACTCCTTTTCTTTTTGTCAACTTAAAGACCATACTTCTGTCTAGGGTTTAACTATTTGTTGTTCCAAGTGACAATTAATGTTAGTAAGAGATCAGAGCAGAAAATATATTTCAATTTATTTATTTTGTGTCCTGGCAGCACTTTGCAGAGAGGCTGTTTTTTTTAAAAATACCCAACTTATAACTGCACAGCTCCCGTTACTTACTGTATTTTTCACTCCATGCATCTGATGAAGTGGGTTTTAGCCCAGGAAAGCTTATGCCCAAATACATGGGTTAGTCTCTAAGGTGCCACAAGGTCTCCTCGTTGCTTTCGCTGATACAGACTAACACGGCTGCCCCTCTGAAACCATTACATTTCAGCATCCCTGCACTAATCAGTTCCATCATTTCCCAGGTATGGAGAGCTTATGTTCTGATCTCCCAACCACTGAATCACATGCTTAATTTTACTCAGCTGAACAGTCCCACTGAAGCCAACGGGATTACTCCAGGGCATAAAGTTACTCACGTGCTTAAGTGTTTGCCTTAAGTCTCCTTCCATTTGCTTGTGGGTCTTTCCTACAGCAACGTGGCACATTGATTTCCATGGGATTTTGGTGCCTGGGTGCTTTTGCAAATCCCAGTAAAGCCTATGGGCATCTTTAGGCACTTAAATACCTTTAAATCTGGCTGTAAGTGCTGTAGAAGTGTAAAAATGATTTAGTCAAAATTTCATTGCAAGTCTCACCAAGGTGCCCGGGGACAGAATTTTAAAGGTATGTAGGTGCCTAAAGATGGTGATAGGCACCTATCATATCACCGCATCTCAGAGCCTCAGTCATAGATCATAACCCCACTGTGCTAGGTGCCGTAGGAAAGAAAGAACCAAAGAAGAGTTCCTGCCCCAGAGCTATTACAATGTAAGCCCAATGGGATATTAAAAAGCACCTACACAGGTTAGGTGCTTAAGTCCCATTGATATCAACCTTATACAGCCTTATTTTCTAGCATAATAATACAATTAACTTTTCCAGCAGATGCCTGTTATAATCTTTATATAATCCTTCAATCCTTCAAATAACCAGTCATGAGCTTACCTTTCCCTCTGACATTCACTATCAGACTCTTTTGGCCGGAATCACATTTCAAATTCCAAAACTAGCAAAAAGTACTAAATTCTAGTGGAAGGGTTTACACAGCCTATAAATTTCATTTCTCTGTTTGCTGTCAGTTTTTTCAGAGCAGCTCAGATGTACTAGTTTTCATGACAATGCATAGAATCTGAAAAAAACCCCAAACTACAAAAATTGTTTTATGCAGAAGGATTGCAGAAAAAAATCTGTTTCACAGCCTATGTTGAAGCGTTGTTAACGTCCTTACAAATATTGTAATAGGTGCTTTCTTTGCAGTACTGTACTTTCAATCTTCTCTGCATATCTGCATTGTCCATTGCATCACATATACAAATATTCCATTGATAAGAATATGGAAGGCTCCCACAGCAAGAATTTACAATCTATAAACAGGAAAAATCCTCACCTGTCATCCAATTGCAGCCACATCAAGGGAAGAGCATGGCAGCTGTCTGATAATGCACAGCAACACTAGATAACAGTTCTGGCCAGTAAATGAAGAAAATCCTATCTTACTGAAATGTTAAAGAGCTATAATGATATAATAATAATAATTAATATGTATTTAGGAAGTTTTAACAGATTTACAAATCATTGCTATGTAAAATCAGAAACAAAATGATAATCATTACAACAGAGATTTTATGTGTTGGTATTATTTTTTACCTTATTTATTATTATAAACTACAAAGGGAATTTAGACAGACTGTAATTAACAGATCTGGGAGAATACTGCACAAACATCTTCTGTGCATATCCACTTGAATGTGCAATAGTGAGGTTTACTGGTTTCAGGTGAATTCTAATCCAGGGATAGTGAAAAGATCTGGCAAAAGTCAACACGAACCTTGCTAGGTTCCATCATTGTAATGAAATACAAAGCCTGGCAAAATGGTTTCAGGTTTTGTTGCAATAGTCTGAGGTTAACCAGTGACACAGGGTCAATTTAGTGGGCGGCCTTGAAGGGGACCTGAAAGCAGAATCAGATTTCGAATTGCCTGTCCTGAGTAGCTAAAGAAAGCTATGTGCTTGAAGGATATACACTTAATGGCTGGTGAAGAACAAAAATGACTGCCCAGAGTAAACTCATGCAAGCATCTAAATCAGTCATGGTGCTGAAGTAAAGGCAAATGCTGTTAAAGTCACAAATTTGGAGGAAGCTGTGAAAAAATGAGCAGCTTTTTGCAGCAATGCTTGAAACAATAAAAGAACTCATTTGGTCCCTTTTCAGATGGAAAAAAATATAATACATTAGTTCACAACAATTACACAACAGCACAAACAGTCTGCACAGAGAACTCTGCCAAAGGGCCTCTGCTGAATCAATGATGCAGGAGTTTGGAGCAACATACATGCAGGTTGCATGCACAAATAACATTTGAATCAATATGCAGTGTTGTTGTGGTCATGTCAGTCCCAGGATATTAGAGAGACAAGATGGGGGAGGTCATTTCTTTTATTGGACCAACTTCTGTTGGTTAGAGAGACAAGCTTTCAAGCTACATAGAGCTGTTCTTCAGGTCTGGGGAAGGTACAAAGAGTGTCACAGCTAAATACAAGATCTAACAGATAATTTAACAAAAGTAGTTAGCTCACATATTCTAAGCCAATGGGACAAATTCAAGGTGAAGTGGCCTGTTATTACCCCGTTGTCATAGGACAAAAGGGCGGGTTAGTGGATTACAGATTGTTGTAATAAGCCATAAATCCAGTGTCTTTATTAAGACTGTGATTTTTAGAGTCTAGCAAAGTTATGAATTTAAGCTCCGAGGCTAGGGTGACCAGGTGTCCCATTTTCAAACGGAAAACCCAGTCAAAAAGGGACCCTAGTGGCTCCGGTCTGCACCGTCGAGCGGGCCATTAAAAGTCCAGTCAGTGGTGCTGCGGGTTGAAGGCAGGCTAGTCCCTACCTGTCCTGGCCGGCACCACGCTGTGCCCCAGAAGTGGCCAGCAGGTCCGGCTCCTAGGCGGTGGGGCCACGAGGCTCCATGCAGTACCCCTGCCCCGAGCACTGGCTTCACACTCCCATTGGCCAGGAACCGGCCAATGGAAGCTGGGGCGGCGGTGCCTGCAGGTGAGAGCAGCATGTGGAGCCTCCTGGACCCCCGTCTAGGAGCTGGACCTGCTGGCTGCCTCCAGGGCGCGTGCAGCGCTGTGCCAGGACAGGCAGGCAGCCTGCCTTAGCCCCCCACCCGCTGCGTCACTGACCTGGAGTCGTCTGAGGTAAACCCGTGCCCCAAACTTGAGCTCCAACACCCTACCCTAGCCCTGAGCCCCCCCAGCCTGGAGCCCCCTCCTGCACCCCAAACCCCTCATCTCTGGGCCACCCCAGAGCCTGCACCCCCAGCCCAGAGCCCTCACCCTCTCCTGCACCACAACCCCTCTCCTGCACCCCAAACCCCTCATCCCAGCCCCACCCTAGAGTCAGCAGCACCAGTAAGAGCCCTCACCCCCTTCCACACTCCAACCCCTGCCCCAGCCCAGTGAAAGTGAGTGAGGGTGGGGGACAGCGAGCCACCGAGGGAGGGGAAAATGTAGTGAGTGGGGGCAGGGGCAGGGGCAGGGGCAGGGCTAGGGTGTTTGGTTTTGTGTGACTGGAAAGTTGGCAACCCTATCCAAGGCTGGTCTTTAGAAAGTATTGTGCAGGTTTCCCTTGGGGATGAGAACAGATGGGTCAGAAATCAAGTCATGGCTTTGTGAAAAGTGTTCACCCACAGGTGAGAGGGTGTTTTTGTCTTATCTTTTTCCCATATGAGTTCATTCAAGAGCATAGGAATTGTCTGGTTTCACCCACACAGTTGCTACTGGGGCATTTAGTGCACTGGATGGGGTACACCACATGTTGTGATAGGCATGTGTCGTACTCATGGATCTTGAAAGGTGTGTCGTGGTGGATGTTGATCATTGTAGCAGTGGAGATATATCAGCAGGTTTTGCATCTGTTGTTCTGGCAGGACTGGTGCTGCTTTGAGTTGGTGGGCCCTGGTCTGTGGGGACTTGGGGAGCTTGTTTTTGATGATGAGCTTGGAGAGGTTGAGGATCGTCTGAAGGCCAGAAGAGAGCTTTCAGGAAAGAGTTCTTTCAGGATGGGGTCTCACTGAGTATGGTTTGTACTTGTTTGATGATACTCTGTATGGGTTCCAGTGTTTTTCTTCTCTATACATTTGATTTCTAAATGAAAATAATAGCTACATATTTAGGGAAATGTAATTGGGTTTGAGACTGCAGGACCAGCTATGGAGGAACAAAGCTAGATTCCTGACTCACCCTGGTAGCCAGAGCAATAGGGTCTGATTAGCATCATTTGGGAACAAAAAAGGCCAACAGTCTCCCTGTTGCAAGAAGGAAGAGCTGGAGGGTTCTGTAGGGAAAAATCTTAATTAGACCACCCCAGGACAAAGAGTGCGAGCTAAGGCTTATGTTTGTACATACAGTCCTGTCCTAGGAATGAGATACTTTTAATAAAGAATAGAGGCAAACCATCCCAAGTACAGATGTTTGGGAGGGTGGAGGAGAGTTGTGGGTGAATTTGGACAATATCCGTTGTGTGTGTCCTATGCCATGACTCAGCTGGGGGCACCCACCACCTGCTTACTGGGTGAAACTAAAATATGGTCTCAATTCATATAACACTGGTGATACAATGAAGCAGCAGAATCTGCCAACTACAGGGGCAAAATGGGTACGGCAATCTCTGGATCTGAGCTTGGCTGAAGACCAGTGATGTGTGAACGTTAGAAGGGCCAGTGATTCCGTTAAACACACAAACATTCTGATGCTTATTTGAACCTTACCCGATCCAACATGGGCGGCACAAATCGACAGGGAATGTCTAATCCCCAGATGAACTGGGAATACCATGAGGTCAACGACATTTTAAAACAAAGGCTAGAAGCCTGGATCTTGTCCTTATTACATGGAAGAGGTGGTGGCTGTGCAAAACCTGCTGGGGCTTGAAACAAACTGAAGCAGAGCTCTGTGTAGCTCAAAAGCTTGTCTCTTTCACCAATAGAAGTTGGTCCAACACAAGATATTACCTCGCCCGCTTTGTCTCTCTCTGAAACAAAACAAAGTCAGAGGAAGTGCCCTTGACCTCAGTGAGGCTAATGCCTTGGAATCTAAAACATCTGATTCTTTCCATGGCCAAGACAAAGCTCCAGAGCAGAGGCACAATTTAAAACCCAGCAGTCTGGAGTCCCCCCTGCCGAAGACACAGCGTTTAAAACGATTTCTGGAATTATTTCCACCTTTTCAGCATCCATCAGCGTGTCTGTCAAAGTGCCAGCACATTAAGCAGTATTTCACCAATGCTTACTCTGTTTGCAGCCTGTCACTCTGTCTTTCCCTTTGCGGCTCTGCTTACTCCAGCACTAGCTTTGCAAATGCCCTGACAATATAAAAATGTTCCATTTTCCTGGCTTCTTGCTGTACTTACCATCCCCCTATCCCCAGCCAGTGATGAGTGTGTTTTAGGTCCCAATTGTGCAAGCTGCTACATGGAGTAAATGCAATTAGGGCACACACTATGCTAAAGCCTTTTTTTTTTCCTGGGGCTCTCTATTTACATGTTCCATGCCAATAGGCTTTTAATGATGTTCTAATGGTTTCTTGTTAGCTGGGGCTGGGGTGGGGGAGAATGTTAACAAGATGATTCCCACTGGCCTGGGATGAAATCAATGACCTACAGTAATAAGGTCTTTCTATCGCTATCTTCTCTCCAGTTTCAGAGTAGCAGCCGTGTTAGTCTGTAATCGCAAAAAGAAAAGGAGTACTTGTGGCACCTTAGAGACTAACAAATTTATTTGAGCATAAGCTTTTGTGAGCTACAGCTCACTTCATCGGATGCATTCGGTGGAAAAACCGAATTCTCTCTGTTAAACTCGAGTGTGTGTTGGTGTCTGGGGGTGAGGGAACGATGGAGCAAAGAGCCTTTTTCATTACCAGGGCAGAAGCCCAGCAGATCACTGCTCTACTGAGCAGTTGATAAGGAGCCTAATTGCCTTTGCTTAATGGCCCTAATAGATAAGGTCAGACCCTGCCATACCATTCATGGGTGGATAGGGAGTACTGGCCTAGGACATCTCTTTGATGCATTTTCTCTCAGATAATCATTAGAATTACCAATCCAAAGTATTCAAAAACCACAGAAATCATGAAATTGGCTTAAATATCGTGATTTTTAAAAAGGCAGGTTGGGTTCTTTTTATTTACTTTTGGGGGGTTAGGCTACATCTGGGTTACATTTCCTGGCTTTTCTTCACCATCATGAGGGCCAGAACCTTTATTTTTAACCCCAAAATGAAAGCTGAGATTTTCACATATTCACGACTCCAGGAGTTGGTGCTTTAAAACACCCTCAAATATTCTGAGAGTTGGCAACACTTATATATGAATCGGATCACAATGGTTGAGGGAAAAAACTCCAAAACGCATTAATGATTGCATGCAGTGGTCGCTAATGAAGAGTCAGCATTCATCCCTACTGTTAAAGCATGTTGTTCTGAGATACTGCAGTTGAATGGCAAGCAATTTTGTGGGATCTCAGATGGCACAGTGTGGCTGGCTTTACAATACCGGCCACAGTAGACCTATTTCACAAGCACCGCACAAAGCAGTTTAAAAGCTTTGATAGCGGCAGTTCATGCCTGCCTGGAATTAAATAATGCAGTAGATTACAAAGTTAATAAAAGTGACAGGCTTTTATTAATCTTAGCTCTTGCCATAATGCTCTGAGACAATAGGCACCAGTTTTGATAAAGTTATCATTGCTTCACATGCGACGAGCTGAGTGCTCGAAGAAAAAAAAAAAGAAACCAAAAAAACCAGCAAACATAAAGCTTCTGACAATACCATCAGCATTAGTAACATTATATAACCTAGGAAAGCCAGGAGTTCTAGATCCAGGAAAGAACGAATGCCCCCTTCCCTCCCTCCATTCTGATATGGTGCTAACTGGCAGCAAGGCTGGCATAACATAGGCAAGGCGTGATGTTAGCGACAGCGAGCATTCAGATGCTCTGAGGACAGTAGTTCTGAGCTAGGTATGGATAACATGGCTGTTGGTCATGGGAATGTCACGTGCCATCAGTACTGTATGCTAGCAGAATCCCACCGGTTGTGCTCTGCAGAAGATCATAAAGGCAAAGAAACATGAGGAGAAAAGGAGCCAAAATGTTTGTGCATGGCCTAAAAGGAAGCCATTAATTACTCACACGCACAGCTTGTCATAGCTGCATTCCCTGTAGGCCTCTGCTAGAATCGTCCCTTTTAATAGCTGATATTAACCAAGCCCATTACTCTTCCTTTTTTTCACGTGCATGGATTCAAGCCAGCAGTGTGAGTAGGGTGCAATTGCACCAGAGGCCATATACTCCTTTGAAATACATCTTCTGGCACCGAGCGAAGCCTTGGATAAAACACCAACATGGCAATTTTCACAAGCTTGCCCCCTCCCTTCCCAACAGCTGCCAACAGTGGCAAGAGAAAAGGCGACCATGGGTGACTAGACACTTGCGATTCCTGCATCTTGCCAGGGGGTTAGACTAGATGACCCTTGGGGTCCCTTCTAACCCTAGGGTTCTAGAATTTTGATTCGGACGTTTTGGGGGTGGGGGAGAAATACCCCCGAGCAGGAGCCGTGCATTTTAAAATTCTCCAGGGCTCTAATTGCCATGCTAATAACTGGAGGTTTGACGCCGCATAGCAAGTTCAGAAGCAGTACAAAATAAGTTGCTCGGCATGTATCAAACGTGCCGTTGTGCTTACACCACGGTGCACCACTTGAAGGATCTTATTCATTTAGCTTTCTGATTGCAGAGCAGTTTCCAGACGCCATTCGGAAGCAAGAGAGATGGAAAAACAAACACTTAAACCTGTTTATTTTGAGCAAAACAGAATTTGCGATGGAGATGGGATTGCTCGAAAGCTGAGCGTTGGAGAGATTTTAGTTGGGGGCTGATTCTGCCACCCAGAATCCAACACATCATCAAGGATCTACAACCTATCCTGAAGGACGACCCATCACTCTCACAGATCTTGGGAGACAGGCCAGTCCTTGCTTACAGACAGCCCCCCAACCTGAAGCAAATACTCACCAGCAACCACACACCACACAACAGAACCACTAACCCAGGAACCTATCCTTGCAACAAAGTCCGTTGCCAACTCTGTCCACATATCTATTCAGGGGATACCATCATAGGGCCTAATCACATCAGCCACATTATCAGAGGCTCGTTCACCTGCGCATCTACCAATGTGATATATGCCATCATGTGCCAGCAATGCCCCTCTGCCATGTACATTGGTCAGACTGGACAGTCTCTACGTAAAAGAATAAATGGACACAAATCAGACGTCAAGAATTATAATATTCAAAAACCAGTCGGAGAACACTTCAATCTCTCCGGTCACTCGATTACAGACCTGAGGGTGGCTATCTTTCAACAAAAAAACTTCAAAAACAGACTCCAGCGAGAGACTGCTGAATTGGAATTAATTTGCAAACTGGATACAATTAATTTAGGCTTGAATAGAGACTGGAAGTGGATGGGTCATTACACAAAGTAAAACTATATTTCCCCATGTTATTTCTCCCCCCCACCTCCTCCCCCACTGTTCCTCAGAGGTTCTTGTTAACTGCTGGAAATGGCCCACCTTGATTATCCCCATAAAAGGTTTTCCTCCTCCCCCTCCCCCCGCTGGTAATAGCTCATCTTAAGTGATCACTCTCCTTACAGTGTGTATGATAAAACCCATTGTTTCATGTTCTGTGTGTGAGTATATAAATCTCCCCTCTGTATTTTCCACCGAATGCATCCGATGAAGTGAGCTGTAGCTCACGAAAGCTTATGCTCAAATAAATTTGTTAGTCTCTAAGGTGCCACAAGTACTCCTTTTCTTTTTGCGATTACAGACTAACATGGCTGCTACTCTGAAACCTGTAACAATAATAGTGGAAAGACAATTGATCCGAAATTGAAAACTGCATCTCACAGTGAAAAAATGAAGACATCCAAGCTGAAAAGGAAAGGAAGACTGGTCAAGAGCTTTAGCCTGAGTCCTAAAAGACCCAGGTTCAATTTTTGGCTCTGCAACAGACTTCTTATATGACCTTGGGCAAATCACTTAATCTCGTTGTTCATCTGTAAAATGGGGATAATAGCAGTCTCCTACCTCACAGAGGCATTGTGATGATAAATATATTAAAGTTTGTGGGGTGCTCAGATAGCACAGTAATAGAGGCCATATATGTACCATAGACAGATGGAAAAACAGGTATTATGCAATCTCTGTCTCACCTTAAACAGGGTTATTTTTCGTTATCAGGTGAAATGAAGCAGAATATTTCCATTCTTTGTATGAAAATATGCTGTGAAACAAACCCAGAAGATGCAGAAGGTTTTAACACTGCATTTCCTCGGACTATGAAATGCAAGAGAGCCATCAGCATACGCAGGAGGTTGCACCACAGAGAAACTTTGTGTGTAGACACAATTCTGACGAAGCGAAAGAAACGTGGTCTTTGTGGTTACAACGTGTGACAGGGAGTCAGCCCCCAAAGAGGCACAAATGCAGTCAGAGTGAATTTAATTCTTTAGCTGAGTGAAAACTGGCATAAAAGTTGGTTGAGGAATTTGCTCAATTGTTCCGCTGCATAAAATGCTTTTCAAAGCTCTCCGGGAGGGCTTCAGCAGCTATTTAAAATTACAGCACAGTTTGGACAATCACCAACTCTCTTTTTATTTTAAAAAGGCCTGTTACTTTTGTGAAGGTTGCAACGATCATTTACTATATTACACATTTAGGCCCCGATCCTGCACCTGGATCTCCATGTGCAGACTCCCATGTTCACAGGGAGCCTTATTGACTTCCATCGGGCCCGCCTGGCTCACTCTGCCAGCGTGGATCCATGGTATTGCCATGGCACCTAGAGGTTCCAGCCAAGATCTGGGCCCCGTTGTGCTCGGCCCTGTACAAA
Source organism: Dermochelys coriacea (assembly GCF_009764565.3). Classification (NCBI taxonomy): domain Eukaryota; kingdom Metazoa; phylum Chordata; order Testudines; family Dermochelyidae; genus Dermochelys; species Dermochelys coriacea. The sequence goes on from NC_050085.1 coordinate 9,651,130, forward strand.
CACGCAGCAAGAGGCAGCCCCCATCCTGAAGAGCTTACAAACTAAACAGACAGGACAGAAAAAAAGGTGGGAGGTGGAAGTAAGGAGAGATTAAGGGATTTGCCCTAGGTGATGCAAAAAATCTGTGGCAGAGAGAGGAATTTAGTCAAGATCCCACTGAGTCCCTGTCCAGTCCCTTAACCATAAAACTAATCCTCCTCACTGGATCCTGGTAATCTGGAAACTAGTCCTGCTCTTTCCAGAACCAAACAGAAACAGCTTGCTCAGGCCAAAAGCTGTAACTCTGTTTCCTTTTTCAATAATGTGAAATAGCAGTCTGTAATAAAGCAACTTTTGGAATTATGAACTTCGGTTCCAGAAAAAACACAAACTCGGTGATGGACAGCATAGTATGTCCTGGCAATACCCCATCTGGGTCCCTGACTGGGAAAAAATAAAAAGCTATGAAGAATGCATTGCGTTTTATTCAGCTCCTGATTAAGTACCAGTGCAGTGATATGATGTATGAAGAGTAGGGTGGATGCAGACATTTTAATCACTCAGACCAAGAGAGGGATGCTGCTTAATGGAACTGTCGATCTTACTGACAGCCTACATCCGTAAATTCAGGCTTAGGAGCTGATGTTAGTGTTACCCCCTCGCTGTACCTGCTGTATAACTCCAGAACAAACGCAGCCCACTATTTACACAGAGGCAAACCCCTTAATCATTGATTTCTAAGCAAAGGAAGAGAGAGCTTGGGCAACCCCAGAACCATTTATCCCAAGTTGTCCCCCTGCTAGGCCTATATTTGTAGTCCATAACTGTCTACTGCCGGGTTTCCTTTCTCTTTCCTCTGCAACTGATGATGGAGGATACCGGCCCATGGTCTGATGTCATATGGCCATTCCTGTGTTCTTCTAACACTGGCGTGAATGTATTATGGATACAGAACCATCGTCACAGCGCTCACAATTCCATATTCGCTTGGCTCACGTGACTTAGTGTTATGAGACCCTCCCTCCAGACTCCCCTCCCCCCGCCGCAACCCTCCATCCCTTTTCAATCTCAGAGGAAATATACAGGTTTCCTCCCCTCCTAATGCCTGCTCATTCTGCTCTCCACTCCAGTCTTCATGTCTGTAATCATGTTATTTAAACTTCATACAGTATTTGGGATGCTATAAATGATGCTATAGTTGTAGTGTGATTTAATGGTCATTATCTTCCTCTGGACAAATAGTTTTTAAAGAGCTAGAAATTAATTCCCTTTATATATTCCACTGGGGCAGGCACCATGCCCCTCTCTGTGTTTGTGTACCGCATGTAGCACAATGGGATTCTGATCTTGAGTGGGTCTTCTGGGCATAACCATGTACCAATAATAAATAATATTCATGTATGGCTTTCAGAGGGGGAAATAATGTTTGTTCTTGGAGTATTTAGAGAAGTGTAGCAAAAAATTCCATCAAAAGGTGCTTGCATTGTTCCACTACACATGCTGTACAATTGTGTGCTGCTGTCATCTAGTGGATGGAACGAGAACCACTTAACTGTGTGTCATAAGACCTCCATAGCTATTAGAAAATCTTCGTTTATCCAAATGGCAGGTGGCTGCATCTTCTCTGCAGTAGGACCCGAGATCCAAACCTGCTGTCCACATGACGTTTCAAGTGACAATGATATGAAGCACAGTGAAGTTGTCAGATGGCCATGAAATTGCTACACCACAAAAATCTTGCATTTAATGTATATTTAAAACTAACTTCCATACACAGTATTCCACACAATTAAATAATTAGTGTAGATTACTTTAAAAAAAATCAGTGCAAAGAGCAACATTTATAATTGACAGTAATTGTTGCCAGCTTTACAGTTCATTAATTATAGTAAGAGCACTTTCAATGGATTTGACACAGCCATCCTGAAATCCTGGCTGTCACAGATGCAGGAAAAGGCATTGAAGAAATGCCAAGGATTTTGTGGCCTAAATGCTCAGAAGTACTTAGTGATTTGGGTGTCCAATTTGGGACACCTTTAACACGACCTGTTTTTCAGAAAGCACTGAGCATGCAACGTCTGAAAACCAGGCATGGTAAGGTGTCTTAAATTGAGCACCCTTTTGAAAATTAAACTCTGTCTCTTCCTTACTCTCCCTAGTTTATCAATGAACCAGGAATAGGACTGCTGAGATATACCCTATGGAAGAGGGAACACCTGATTTTTTTTTTTTGAAGCAAAAATGTCTCTGTCAGGGCAGGTCTACACTACAAATTTACATGAGTGCAGCTGCACCAATGCTCTCCCGTTGGCTTAATAACTCCACCTCCGCGAGAGGTGGTGGCTATGTTGGTGGCAGAAGCTCTCCCACTGACACAGCTCTCTCTACAAGGTGGTGAGGGGGTAAGCTTGATATAATTATGTCGCTCAGGGGTGTGGATTTTTCACACCTCTGAGTAATGTGACTATACCGAAAGAAGTATGTAGGGTAGACCGAGCCTCAGTAGTGCAGCGAGTCATCAATTCAGGATAGGTGCATGGTCTGAAAACAAAAACTAGCAGCCAGAGAGAACTGTGCAAATCTATTACAGGTACAGAGCTTATTTTAATTTTGGATTCTATCTCCTGCACTGGGAGGGGGATGGGAGGAGGGAGGAAGAGAGATGGAGCGATTTCTCTGCTCCACTTTGATACCCTTCAAAAATTCACTGCATCAGAGCAAGGAAGCATGATTGATAAAGGGAGGAAAGGGGAACTCGGGAAGAGAGATGAAATGGAATTTTAAAATGTAGACAAGGAGTGATGGGAAAGGAGGAGAATGTGGATTATCTGAATAGGATATGAAAGGATATGAAACTATAATAAGAAGCATTGCCAACTCTCACTATTTTACAGTCTAGCAATAATTTGTGCTTTTTGTAAAGTCTCAGCTCCTGGAGACATGTGAATACATGAAAACCTCAGCCTTCAATTTTAAAAAAAGTATGTTTATAGCCCTTATGCAGTCAAAAAAAGCTTGAAAATGTGACCCCGTGTACTATTCAAACTCAAAAAAGGCAAAGAAAAAGAACCCAAAAGGAATTTTAAATATATATCTGATGACTTTTTAAGACAAATTCATGGTTCTGCGGAGGCCTGAATCATGATTTTTGAATGCTTGGGATTGGCAGTATGGTAACAATTAACAAAAATGATAACTATTATTGTTATTAGTGGCAGACAGATACCCAGGAAGCAGTCGTACAGAATGAGAACTAAAGGGGATAGTCACCAATCATTTGGATTTGCATTTGCAGTGCAATATGGCAGCAGAATAAAGACTATGTAATTTTGGGCTGTGTACTCCAAGGCTTCACATCATGGACCCTGCTTCTACAGCTTTGATAAGATCTCACCTGGACTGTGTTTGGTTCTGGGCACTTTATCAGAAAGAAACTGATGCAAGTAAGAAAAAGAACACTAATTACCAGGGGGCTTTAAGGATTTGGAGGATAGATTTTTTTTTTTAAATGAATGGGTGAGATCTTCGGTTAGTGTGAATCACTAACTCCACTGATTTCACCAAGTGAAAATCTGGTTCAATATGTACAGTTTGGCTGAGCAATAACAGGGGAACAGAAATGCCTCCAAAGAAGTGAAGCGTGTAAACACCACACAAAGTAGAATAGGGTAATTCACAGTGATACTATTAGGAGCAATGAGATAAAATTAATTTTAACTAGGTGTCAGGAAAAACTTCTTCTGAATCTTTACCTCCCACACTGCATATAATCAAAAATACCAATGAGCGAAATACACAACGGTGTAAAAGATCTGGGATTCAGCTCAGTTTGATGCATGGATTAGGTCACTAGGGTCTAAATCATGGAATTACTCCTATCCCTGTTTGGGGAGAGTAAATGGCTCTCAGCAGATTAACACTGTCAAGTTTTTATTAATTTAAATCCTAATCACAGAATCCAGATCTGATTTTAAATTGGCCCCATTCCAAAATGGAACCTAGCAAACATCTAAAAGTGAACTGCATTGATTTTCAAAACAAATACAAACATTAGACACTGGGCCCAAATACAAGCACCCAAACCACTCATGCACTTGGGCCCGGTGTGCTTAAACGCCATCAATTTAAATGCAATTTACGTACCTTTTTAAAGTTAAGCATATGCTTAAATGAGTTCACAAATTGAAGCCTTAAGCAATCCAATGGAATCAATGGCCTGATTACTCAGTTGTATAAATTTGCTCATGTGCATAAGTGTTTCAAGGATCAGGACTGAAGCAAGGAACTGAAGGAAATACATGAAGCAGCCAATATCACATACAATTGCATGTGCTATTAAGTGATTTGTAATCATCACTTCAAACCTAGACCTCTCTCAATTTAAATGGCTTTAGGTCAGATTTCTTTAGGACAGAATGGAGAGAGATATTTTAATTTTTCATAAAGTGCTTTTGTCTTTCCCTACACAGATGGAGAAGGGAATGGGGGGAGAGAGGAGGGAGGGAGGGAGTACGATGCTTTGTATCTGTGACATTAAATCTACTTCTTCTATATCAGCCTGGATTCTTAAGATAGGGGGCTCCTGGTTGATTTATGGTACAGGCGAGTCACATTTTACGTGGGGATTAGGTTCTAAAGTCAGTGCGTAAGGCGAAAATCGCGTGTAGTCAAAATTACCCTTGAAAATCCCTTAAATCGTCCATAAACTACAGTACAGTATACTGTACATGGTTTTGTGTATACCATACAACCCTGTACAGCCGGGGTTGGCAATCTGCGGCACACGTGCCAAAAGTGACAGGTGAGCTGAATTTTGGCGGCACTCTGCTGCCACTCTGCCGCCGGCCCTGCTCAGCCTGCTGCCGGCCTGGATGAACGGAAACTAGGGCCAGCTGCGGGCTGAGCAGTCCTGGCCCCTGGCACCGCTCAGCCCGCTGCCAGTCTGGGGTTCCAGCCGCTGGTCCCTGTAAATGTAAAATGTATTATTGGCACACAGAACCTTAAATTAATGAAGACTTGGCATGGCACTTCTCAAAGGTTGCCGACCCATGCACTAGAATCCACTCAGCACGGCAAGATGCTCACACATAGGGTATGTCTACACTACCCACCGGATCGGCGGGCAGCGATCGATCCAGCGGGAATCGATTTATCGCGTCTAATCTTGATGCGATAAATTGATCCCTGAGCACTCTCCCGTCGACTCCTGTACTCCACCGCCGCGAGAGGCATGCGGGAACTGAGACCGACTGAGGGAATAGCAGATTCACGTGTCCTATCTCACGCTCACTCCGGTGCATATGCTCATTGAGTAGAATGGTGGGCGGAATCGTTATTTTTCTTTTTTTCTTTCTTTTTTTTTTCTTTTTTTTTTGCCAAGCGCGTACAGTTGAATTCGTGTAAGTTAAATGTGCGTATGATGCAACTCGCCTGTATTACTTTGAACAAAGAAAAAAAAACAAATACGGACTCAAACTCAATCTTCACAGTTGTCAATATTAATGTAAGTTTTCAGGTTTCACTGACTTAGATCTACGTTTACATAGGAGAAACCAAAAAATATTTTGTATTCTCTGTATGGAATAGGTGACTAAGAGACCCACCTTTTTTCCTTTCATAACCCCAAAAGAAGCTGATATTACAGAATTCTCAGAATAATTCAAAACTCTTTTTCTTTCCCATTAGGTCTACTACATTTTAGAAACATCATCTTACAGATTATACATGGCGGGGTAGATTCTGATCTCAGTTACACAGAGCAAATCCAGAGTCACTTCAGAGAGTTGGATATTGACAGTTACATCAGGACTATTCCAGACTCACTCCCACTGGGAGAGATTCTTAGGGCACTTTAGGCCTTATCTTCACTACAAAAAAAAAAAAGTGTGTTCTTAAATCATGTTAACTAACTCAAGGTAAAATCCTACTGAAACTAAGGAAGTTTGTAGGTTTCATGTGAATTAGCTGGTTGATCTGCTACCTCATGTGAAACCTATAAACTTTCTTAGTTTCATTAGGATTTTACCTTGAGTTAGTTAACCCAAATTAGCTATAATTTAGATATGAGTTTGCAATGTTAAGAATACATCTTTTTTATTTTATTTTTATAGTGAAGACAAGGCCCTATTCTGGCTTTACACCAGTGTAACTCCATTGTCTTGAGTACTTTTGATTTATACTGGTGTAATTGGAAATCAGAATTGAGCCTAGTGACTTGTTCTATCTCAGTGGAATTACTTCAGGTTTACACCAGCATTAACCATGATTCAGATGTGGCCCAGTTTCTTTGTCTCAAGCTAATTGCTTCTGTTTTTATAGTCAGTATTTCCTTAGAAGCTACTGTCAAAACGCAGACCTTTGTGATCTGAGGCTGGGATTTTCAAGCAGCCTAAGGGAGTTAGGCACCCAATTCCCAAATAATTTCCTCATTCTCTCAGACTCTCTTGAAAATCCAATTTTAAATATCTAAGCCTTTCTTTGAATGAAACAGGCAATGGAGTAGCTGACCTCACAAGTGATCTATACATGAAGGACCCATAATGCTTAGGGTTGCCAACTTTCTACTTGCACAACACTGAATACCCTTGCCCCGCCCCTCCTCCGTGGCCCCACCCCTGCTCACTCCATCCTCCCCTCCCTCTGTCGCTCGCTCTCCCCACCCTCACTCACTTGCTCATTTTTACTGGGCTGGGGGAGGAGATTGGGATGCGAGAGGGAGTGAAGGCTCCAGCTGGAGGTGCCGGCTCTGGGGTGGGGATGAGAGTTGAGGAGTTTGGGTGCTCTGGACTGGGATCAAGGAGTTTGGAGGGCAGGAGGGGAACAGAGCTGGGGCAGGAGATTGGGGTGCAGGGGGGGAATCAGGGGTGCAAGCTCTGGGCGGCTGTTACCTCAAGCAGCTCCTGGAAGCAGTGGCACGTCTCCTCTCTGGCTCCTATGTGGAGGTGTGGCCAGGTGGCTCTGCACACTGTCCTGTCTGCAGGCACCACCCCTGCAGCTCCCAGTGGCCGTGGTTCCTGGCCAAAGGGAGCTGCAAGGACGGCGCTTGGGGCAGGGGCAGGGGCAGTGTGCAGACCCAACTGGCTGCACCTCTGCATAGGAGCCGGAGGAGAACATGCCGGCTGCTTCCCGGGAGCCACACAGGGGCTAGCAGGGAGCCTGCCAGCTCTGCTGCACAGCGCCGCCAACCAGACAGTCAACGGCCTAGTCAGTGGTGCTGACCGGAGCCGCCAGGATCCCTTTTCGACCGTTTATTCCAGTCACCCTATGCTTTAAATTTACTATCCTGAATTAAAAAAACATAAGAATCTTTTTAAAAGGCAGTGATTGGCAACTCAAGGTATATAATAGGTTACTTTACTGTAACATAAGGTGTACTCAAAATACACCAATGGCAATGACTAGAATTAGATCTTCATCTTGAGGAAGTGTTTGGGTTTGAGGTATTCACATTCAAGTGCAACACTGTTAAACTGTAATGAGGTTTTGGCCATTTGGGGCCCCGTCTGAGCCAAGGACAGCTCTGAGTCCTAGCTGCAAATCCAGGTTTAACTCCAAGTTCACAGCTTGAGCTCACTGTCGAAGTTACTAGGCTAACTGGTCCTCTGAGCCCCTTCCCGGTCTCTGAGTGCACCCCTCAGGTCTCTGGACTCTAGCCACCGTCTTGCTCAGGACGAAAACACACAATTCTTCCATACTCCAACTGGGCCCTGGACATCAACTATGATAACCTCAGCAGGTCCGACTTATGTTCAGCACATAAGTGTATAATGAACATTCCACTATCCCAGGATAAGCGATAGTGTCTCTCTCAATAACTAGGTTGCATATAAGTAGTTTTAAATGATTATGCAGCAGTCCTACCTCCTATCACACATCCACCATTGACTCCTCATGGCAGGAGTCTTCAGAACTTAGGGCTTTGGTTTGGCCCACTATAGAGATGAAAAATAAGGATTCTTATCATGTCCCAATCCAATGCCTTAACCACAAGTCCATCCTTCTACTTGGCTAACTGCTCTTTTATTCTTTAAGTCTCTTTATATCCCACAGCATTGAATAGATTATAAAATACACTCCAGTGCTGACGACTAGTCTAGCATGATCGCATTTCGCAAGCCAAGAAGGAAGGAGCTGGGGAGAAGGGGCAGCCGACATGTGCGCATCCCAAGCACAGTGTAAGTCATGTAGCAGATACAGGGAGCAGGAGGCCTTGGAGAAGTCTCCAGCCTTGCTGAGGGGATGAGTGGCAACCACAGCCTGGTAGGGTGGAGGATTTCTTCTTCCTCTGGCTACCCTGAGCTGCTATCACTCAGACTAGAATTGCTCATGTTTGTTAGGTCTTCTGGCAGGGCAGGGAGAAAGACATATGCGGGATTTTGACCATCTGTGTTTTTGTCATTGAGAAATCTCATTTAAACCTTGACTTCACTCCAGAAAGAAAACCTATTAAGATGAACTCTCCAGCACACCTATATGAAAGAGGCATGGATGCACTTGTATCAATAGTCTGGCAAAGGCCCTTTATCTAAAGACCCACTAATGCAGCTATTACTAACGTTTCTAATGACACCTGCAAATTTGGGGGAGACATTAACTTGAACTTCTCACTCATTTCTCTCCAGCCTTCTCCCTGCAGGGTCTATGCTGTCTTAGGTCACACAGGACTGTTCTTTGCTTCCACAACAAAAAATTCACTTCTTCAGCACTCTGTTTCCAAAAGCAAGCCAACCAAAACCAAAAGGAACTAGTATAGTGTTTGTATGCAACCCTTCATCAACAAACTGGAGTGGACAGCCTGGACTCTCAAACTACCTATGAAAACAAACCAATGGGCCAAATCTACCCCTGGTGTTACTCCACTGAAGGCAATGGTGTTACCCCAGGGGATAAATTTAGCTCAATATTTTCAAAAAAGTGGTAGCTCAACCTGAGACATCTTAAAGGCACCTGATCTTCAAGAAGCGTTCTTTGGAAAATCAAGCCCCTTTAAGGTATCTCAAACAGGACATCCAAAAACTGACATCCAAAATCATAGGTACTTTGGAAAATCTTGATGACAGTCCAGCGGTCATGCTATCGTACAGTAACAAACCAGTGCATATTAGGGAGGGATGAATGTGACTGCTTAAAACAAGGACAAACTCAAAACTTTTCCCACATGGAACTTTTTTCAAGTTTGACAAAGGGTTGGTTAGCTTTATTTCTCTGCTCACTTTCATTCTTTGGCAGTTTTGCTAGTATACGCGGGATCAGCACATTATAAAATGATAAAACATTTCATTCCCGCTTGAGTGAGAGTGACCATAGCAACACAGTCCCTCTGGGATTACAAATATTTGATGTGCTTGAAAAGAAAAGAAAATTGTCCCAAAATGACACCCGAGACAGAAGCAATCTGGCTTTGCGAAGAAGTTTAACCTTCAAAATATGTCACTTAATTCATGTCAAGATTTCTGCACAATTAAGAGGTTAAAAAACAAACCTTCAGAACAGTATGTGCTTCTCTTTTTCCTTCTTTATAAACTAAACTGCAGGAAATAGATTGTTTTTTTTAAATAAAATGAGTACTAATAAACTTAATACCATTAAAATTCAAACTTCAAGGAAGATTGACACCCCAGTCATTCCTGGGTACAAATCACCCAATGCATAGTCATTCTGTACTGCCCATCGCTGTTAATTTTCTCCTTTATTTAAAACAAAACAAAAAAACAAAACAAAACCTCAAGGAAACAAACTGTTCATCAATCCAACTCACTGGCCTACATTCAGTGGATGCAATTTAGCAGGGTAACACAACTCTCTGCAAATTTTCACAGCTTTTGCTGGCACAGAGCCTGATGGACGACATCTGGCAGCGTAAAGCTCATTGGGGTTAGGGGGTAGAGTGAGACAACACAATTTTCGCTCAGCTAGTGGGCTCTGCAGGGGTCCGCAGCTTTGGGGCAGCGTGCCGTGGGGACTGCCTCAGAGGTGGAGACCTCAGTGCTTTCAGGCAAACTGCCCCACAGCTGGGCTCCGTTCCTCTTTGCAAAGAATTTTGAAGTGTTTGGTTTTCATTCCATATCAGAGCAAAAGCCAATTCCAAAATATTGAAATCTTTGGCAAAATGGAATTACCCATGTCCACCCCACTCGCCTACCGCACTCAATGCCAAATCCTAGGGGAAACAAGGCACTTGTTTACCTCAGGTGAGAGGGTGGGTACAGGGTTAACCTCAGCTCCTTACATCAAGGTAAAAACCACCTGTGCCTTGAGTATGTCTACACTGCAAAGAAAAACTCACTGAGTTTCAGAGCCAGGGTCAATTGATTTGGGCTGCGTGACTAAATACAGTAGAGTGTAGACATTCCCGCTTGGGATAGTGCCCAGGCTCCAAAACCCTCCCTGCTTACCAGTTTTTATAGCCTGGGCTCCAATCTGAACAGGCAATATTTACACTGCTGTTTTTAGCCCCATGGCCCAAGCCCTGCAAGTCTGAGTCAACTGACACAGGCTCTGAGAGCTGGCACCGCGGGTTGTTCTTTAGTGTAGACATACCCATTGTCTCCATTAGGAATTGACATCAAGTTAGTTATTTCCATGTTAAAAAAACCCCAAAACACGCCTTTTCTGCAGTGAAGACCAGACCCAAAATATTAATGCACCAGTACAAATTGAACCCAGCCCCACTGCAAAATATGATAAAGCCACAGCAAACACCCCCAGAACCTACCTCATTGTGTACTCTTGCCATCCCAAGCTCTGTATACAGACTGGCTCACTGATAGGTCTGACTGCTACTTATTTACAAATTGGATTTATTGCACTAAATACCAGATTGGCTTCCTACTACCAGTGTCAAAATATTGACAGTTTCTCACTGTGTGCATTATCTGCCGGTAGAGATTCATGTGCATTCTGTGTACCTGTTTGCATCTTTTACCTGTATTACCTCAGCTTCTCTGTGCTCTCCTGCACTTATCCATCTGGATCACAAATGAACAGTTGATAGGAAATAAATGTGTCAGATTACTCTCTATGTAATCTAATCTAGATGAGATCATAGATTACATTGGCTGGTCTAGGCACAAACCCACATAGGCGAGAATCAGGCAATAGTGCTGAATTACCCTAAGAAAGGGTGCTGCTCACTCAGCCAGAATCAGGAAGTGAGAAACGATTTAATCCAAGGGTGAGGAACCTCTATATAGACAGGTGGGGAGAGATGTTGGCTAACCATTATACCAATCGGTGGGGCGAAACATGCAACCCTTATTCACATGAGCAATATTTACTCACACAAGTTGTTCCATTGATTTGAAGAAGACAGTGCTTGTAAGTAAGAATGACACCGAGTAAGAGTAGCGGGATCTGGTCCAATTATTTAACGTAAGGGTTCAGACTGGAAGGTGCGAGCCAAAAGCAAATGATATTAGCATCTAAGGCCTTGGTTCTGCCAAAATTTATATATGTGCTTAAATTTATGCATGTGCATAATCCCACTGATCTCAATGGGAAAACTCCTCTGCATAAAGTTTAATACATATATCAGTTTTGCAGAATCAAGATCTAAATCTGTAAAGCCCCTTAAGGATCACTTAAGAGCTAAACACATATACATATATATACATATACATATACATATATATATATATATATATATATACACACACACACACACACACACACACACACACTATTATTTATACATGCACACTTTTTTTTACACTTAAGGTTGGATATAAACTTGATATATTCCAATTAATCCTATATCTGGAGATTTGACTATGTTCTTCAGCTACTTGGGAAATCCTTCTGAAAGATTGCTTGGGGTTATAGGGGGATTATATTGTTTAGTGAGCCAGTTATTATCCCTCAGATAAGAGGATCTGATCCTAACAGAGAGGCAATGGCTGTATGATATTTGCAAATAAAAATTAAAACAGATGGCAGCAGGCTTGCTTAGCTTTGTTCTTTTATCTTAAAAGGGGGTTTGTAAAGAGGAAAAGACATTATTTGTTCTAACTCTACCTGAAACAGACACGGCTTGGTAGGGATTTAGCAACGGCAAAACTTTAAGACATTAGCAGCCTAACTACTGAAAAAAAAAAGAAAAAAAAAAAGACACCAGTTCAGTAGGACAGATTCTGTGAATGCAACAGGGACTTGCATGCAAAAAAAAGTAGCTCTTTGCATGCTCAGCAGTCCTGTCTGCATGCTCAAATGTCCTTTTGCATGCACAAATACAGAGCTTGTGCAGGCAAGGGGCACACACATTTTCTATTATCTCAGTTTAGGTGCAAACGCCCAAAAACCGGACCTTTGATGACCAAGACTGAGGAAAGCATCCCATGTCAGGAAAGCATCCAAGCAAGTAGGTGTTGAATCCCACTGAAGTCAAAGGGATTTAAGCAGACACTTGAAAGCTAACTATGTGCTTTTGTGCTTTCCTGAATTGGAGCCCAGGTTAGGTAAGCTGGACATGTTGTGCAATTTAAAAGGTTCCCTCCCTCATTCCAAATAATGGAACCTCGCATGCTGAGAACATCCACTACCTGCTAATCAGCAAAGATCGAACTTAAAATCCCATCGGTGCTTATTTTAGCTCACCTAAATTCAGCTCTTATGACATCACCAAAAAAACTGAAAGATAAGGAGTCAAAAGGAGCTTTTCCCCCTGCAGTTATAAACCGAGTAGGACTGGATGCCATTTGCAATGCTTAACACAGTCATTTATAACTGAACCTCCATCATTGTAGAAAATCCTTTACAATTAATACAAGATATTTCTTCTTCTTCGTTAATCTAGGGCCAAGGATAAACCCAGCTGGAAGGAATTCATTTCCTTAATCTGTTTTTGAAAGGGCAAAATTCTCAGCACTTACTTTCACCAGCCAACATTCAATAAAGTAAACAAGCTTGCATTATTCACACTCTGAAGGATTTTATTTTGCGTTCACAAGACATTGATCAGACAGTTAAAGATTTGGGAGCATTTCCTTGTGACAAAAAGCAGACGTGCTCATGGAATGAAAGGAGCAAATGTCTTCAATGACATTCCTCCCTCCCGAATACTGTCAAGGCTAATGTGACCCTAAGGATTTTCCCTACAATTAGGCTCAAGTTGCAAAGTTCAGATCCAAATTGGATCCTGAAAATTGAGTGTTATTTGAATCTAGGATTCTGGGACAGGCCCAACTCTAATTACCCCTCCTGGAACGTTTCCATGGGCTTGAAGGCAGATCCTCTGGATTTCATTACCAGCTAGTTCAGGTCAAAGAATAGACACTTTGTAAAAGGCAGTGTCACCCTTCAACAGGACCTCAATAGGAGGAAGGTAGTGCTTCATTGTAGACTCCAATTTAACACCAGGCCACTCAATTGGATGTTTCCCTTACTGCTCATTACTGGGGAAAAATAATGTCAGAAATGCTGAATCTCAAAAACAAGGTTATAGGAGACTTCAAATGTGTTCAAGAAACTAAACCCCAGATCACTTCAAACGCCTGCCTGCATTCCTGTGTTGTGTCCCTCTTGAGCCCAGAGAGTCCTTGGCCTCTATGCAAAGAATGCCAGCGATGGGACCAATTAGTTTAATCACATGGACATCATTCCACAGGGAGCTGGTGTATGGCGGCCAAATAGGCCATTAAATAGCTATTGGATGACAACTACTTTCAGTCACGATCAACTTGGTCTGAGTTCAATGGGGCAATCCAGAGGTTAAAGACTCTGGGCCAGATCCTGAGTTGGTGTAAATTAGCTTAGTTCCACTGAAGTCAAATGAGCAATGCCGGTTTACACCAGCTGAGGATCTGGCCCCGCTGATCTCATTCTTAGAGCTGGCTGGAAAATTGTGCCTGAAAGTATTTTTGAAAAGAATTCAACAAAAGTTTTTGCAGTTCTCTGACAACACACACACATTTCTCAACCATCTCTACCCTTCACAATCCCTAAAGGCCAGCCAGATCTCCTCTTGTTTTACCTTCAGCCTCCACTTGCTATCTGACATGAACATTTGCTGCTTGATTTATATGTACTGAGACTAGCTACTCTTTTTTTCTTTGCTAGACCTCTCCTGTTTCTTAGGGCTTTACGGCAGAGGTCTGAAGAGGCTTGCTGACACTAATTGCCCTGTCTGTTAAATATGAATCGTGCTCCGATTAAATGATCTGTCACCGGACTCCCTTGGCGAGGAAGGAAATATAGCGGGATCCAGAACTGCTAGTTACTCTTAGTTTTCTAACAACGTTTCAGATTTGGATCTCCACAGCATTTGGGGAAACTAAACTCAAAAGACTTAGACT